>NC_088203.1:102749122-103060193 GCF_037126465.1 Ornithodoros turicata | reverse complement strand
TGTTTTTCCCCCAAGCGATGGAAATTTCTCCTCGTTGGATACGATATATTCGAAATAGCGGTACTATACAGTATATTCGATGCGTGCTGTATATGCACATTTTGAGACACTATATTTATTATTCATTATGGCCAGAGCTGAGCCAATATTTGTGATAACCCATATCATTTCTTAAAAAAAAAAAAAGAAAAGAGAGCGCAAATCAATTTGGAGAAGATGCATCTATGGGAGGGAGGCAATAACGGGAGATTGCATCGGCGTAAGTGCTTTTTCTCTCTCGTGCTGTCTAATCTGTTTTTCCCGTGACGGATTTTGAAGTACATCGTACACTCGAAAAATACGTAGCATCCTCCGTTCAGATGGGCGATGGCTTAGTTTTCCCAGATCTGCGTTCGGGCGCGGAAGAGTAGCTTCGTTTTTTTTTTTTTTTTTTTTTTTTGTGGACATTTTTTTACGTCGTCGTCGTACGTGCATGTTGATGTCTCCATGTTTGTTCCGAAGTTGCACGTGTGTCACTTTTTTTTTTTTGTCTTCATTCATTCTTTCAATAAAATGACTTCAGCGTTGATTCTTATCCTCAAAACGAATGATGATAGGGTTGTGGGAGTAGTAATTTTAAAACCGAATGGAATACAAAGCGAGTAGCTATGTATCCGAAGTGAAATACGAACAGTTATGTAACCGAGCCAAACACATTTACAACATACACACTGAAATCAAGACGCATTTGTGACACATATATGCGTACACATATCTTCTCACGAAGCAGCAACGAGTTTGTTTTGTGTCATCTCTTTCTGCGTCCTTCGGCTCACGAGTGCTTACTGAAATTCGCCGCATAGCACGCTCCTAGCCAACCGTCATTTCGAACGCGGGGCGTACGCCATTTTTGTGACACTTATGCTATTCACAATTGTCACAAAAAAGGCGTACGCCCCCCGTTTTCAACAAACCAGGGCAGATAACGATATCACTCGAGATGATGGTTGGCTAGGAGCGTGCTATGCGGTGAAGTTCATTTTTAAGAGTGTACGGCTTCGGCTTCGTCATATTTCGCGTCGAGGCTTTGATCCCTTCGGCACGGCAGGGGCGATGCCAAGGAGACTTGAGCCCGCTTCGCACCCCAACCCCCTCGAAATATAGTAGACCAAGCATGGTGCTACTTGTTCGCGGTCGGCTCATGGGAATTCGCCGAAGTGCTAACAGGTTTATCTGTCCTGGGTCTTATCTGTAGTGAAGGCTGCTTTCCCCCGCTATGTGCCTGTTGAAAAAAATGAAATAAATAAATATTATTTGATAGGAAAAAAAAAAAAACGAGATATCATCGTAATAATTGTCATATCCCCCACATGCCATTTATTACCAATGTTTAAGGAACGCCCACTCGTATAGAGTAAGGAAGGATGCTCCTGGATCAATGGCTCTTCTGTTTGGAGGCGTCCCTCCCTCTGTGGATGCTCCGAGGGTTTGGGGAAAGAAATGAAGACAGAAAGAGAGACTTATCAGTGCGCAAGAGTCTGGCGAAGCGACAGACGGGCAAGACAGGAACCCAGTGTGGGCGAGAGAGAGGAATGGATGGCGTCCCGACCGCAATATGCCAGCTGTCAGAAGCGTTACTGTTCGCCCAATGACGACTGACAGATGGGACACCCCCTTCTTTTCCTCATGTGAGAAAGTGCCCCGGAATTCGCTCCATTGGAAGGAAACCCGTAGGAAATGTTTTGATTCCTCCGCCCTGGTGTTTCACTCACACTTGGATAGGTGGGGTTGATTGTATACCATACACGCATTACGCTGCGCACGCCGGAGTATGGAGGAAAAAAAAAACAAGAATTTTTATTCTACGTGCCATAGTTGGCGAAATACAAGCCTCTGACACGCTCGAGCAGTCACTTCAGGGGAGCGAAAGCTTCCGCCATGCCTATTGGTGCTCGTAAGCACGTGATCTCTCCCACGGCCGCTTCACTGACGCAGCTACTCGCCGTGGTGTCACCGTGATTTGCCCGTGTATTACCTCCTTCGCTGTAAAACTTGGATTGCAGGTTCACGTCAATGTAAACAAGCGTTTATTACGTTTATCGTGGGTAACTTGAGGCAAGTGTGGCAAGCGTTAATGCGGGCTCAAATCGCTGTCTCATTATTTCTTTGTGGTCTCAGATACAGCGTTTATAGGGCATAGATGACTGGATACAACATCCTCCTGTTTTATTTTTATTTTTTCTCCTTTTTTGTAAGTCATGCCAAATATTGCCATGTGGTGGGATCGAACCCCTGCCAACTGTTGTGCTGTCTGAGATTCTCCCTGGTTTCTCCGGTAGACGTTCGAGACGGATGTTGACACAGAGGCACAGCCTGCGCATCACTTTTAGCCGCAGTTGCTTCGCGGTGCAGACACGGAATAAAAATGCGCGTCCATAAAGCTCGCGCCGGATTATTGCTGGGATTTTAAGGGCAGCGGTGCCGTAATGCTGTGACGGCAACAGGTTCCGTTTCTTCTTTGTTTTTTTTTTCTCAGAGAAATATTGGTAGCATTATCTTGACAGAAAAAAATCTCATTTGTCTTGAACGCGAATGTCGTCCGCGAGGGTGCGTCCGCTAATGGTGACATTCGAGTCACTGAATAGCTTCGCTCCGAGTATTGCATTTTTTTTTCCCCCGGCACTATGCCGACAGCCGTCTGGCAACATTGAGAGCGCCGCTCTCCCATTGGACAAAATCTGCAACTCGGCGGCATTTTGTTGACACGCCAGTTGAACCGCACACGCTTAAAAATGAGCTTCACCACGTAGCACGCTCAGAGCCAGAGCCAGAGGGAGGCGTACCTCCTTTTTCGTACCGCTTATGCAATACATAATTTTTACAAAAAAAGGGGTACGCCTCTCATGTTGTCAACAAATCAGGGGAGAGACCGATGTCATTCGGGATGATGGTTGGCTAGACTCTAAAAACAGAACTTGACCGCATAGCATGCTGTGCGCCAACCCTTGCCACGAATGATAGGATTATCGCTTCTGATTCGGAAATAGAGGGGGGCGTACGCCTTTTTGTGGCAATTTAGATATATGAAAATTGCCACAAAAAGGCGTACGCCCCCCCCCCCCACCTCTGTCTTCCAATCACCAGCGATAACACTATCATTCGTGACAACCGTTGGCGCGCAGCGTGCTATGCGGTGAAGTTCTGTTTTTAGAGTGTAGGGGCGTGCTATGCTGTGAAGTTCATTTTTAAGTGCATAGTTTCTTTCCGACCGGGCAAAACGAGCGTATATGCTGCGGCAAACTTATTTCACATCGCGAATTGCAGCGCGCTGAGCGTAACTGCACGTGCGATTTTGTTTAGAGGGCCTCGAACCATTGTCGTCAAGGAAGACGACGCAAAAGCGTGGTCGAATAGAGGACAAGGAACGCACATCTACAGACGGGATCCGACATTTTAACATAGCAAGCTAAACCCCCCCCCCCCCCCCCCCCCCCCCCCGCGGAGCCCCCACACGGCGCCCGTAGGCGACGCAGCTGCGCCGGACCCAACATGGCGGGCTCACTCGCCGGCGTGGTTCAGTGTCGCTACTCTGTTCCCTATTTAGTGACTCCATGCGCCCCCTGGCGTAGAACTTACGGTTGTACATCAGTTGCAGTACTGTTAAGCTATTCGTTACTCTACACTCTTAAAAATGAACTTCACCACATAGCACGCTCCTAGCAAACCATCACCCCGAATGACAACGTTCTCGCCCTAGATTTGTTGAAAACGGGAGGAGGAGCCTATTTTGTGCCGTGCATAATGGCACAAAATAGGCTCCTCCTCCCGTTTTCAGCAAATCAGGGGCGAGAACGTTGCCATTCGGGATGATGGTTGGCTAGGAGCGTGCTATGTGGTGAAGTTCATTTCTAAGAGTGTAGGTGACATTACAATAAAACTGGAAAGGGAATCAGCGTAACACTACGAGGCTTTGTTGAATGAAGTTTTTTTCGCGCATGGCATCTACTTCAAGTATGGCTTGTAGGTATAGGCACTAAAAACGATGTCCGGAATCATAAGTAAACGTGGAAGTTTGGCTTATGCGCAACGCACTTGTTTAGCCATTTCATCCTCTTGAAAGCCTGCGTCAGTGTTGCCGAATCGTTTTTCAGGACGTGCGAGATATAAACGAAATGGGAGTCATCAAACGAATAACGAATGGCTGTACGTAGCCTTTGTGCATATTCCCATTACATTTCTCCTTAGCTTCGTTTAAATCCTCCCGTGAATATCGATTTTCATTTCCGATATCGGATACAAAATCCGTAATGGAAACGGATGGGCCCGATTTGTACTTGACGTTGAAAAAGATTTCGCTCTCGGCGATTCTAAACGACGCCAGGAGGTTTTTCCGACATTGCCTAGCACGTTTTCTCGACTTATTTGTCTTTGGGACAAAATTGGGACTTTGTATCTGCCGTGGTCCCTGGGCATTCGTTAATTTAGCGGGGTGGCCCAAGTCATTCCTAAACCGTACACTAAATTCCTACATTGTAACGTGACCGTACGTCGTGCATACACGCTGTCACCGCGACGGTAGGCAGGAAAAGGTAACGGAATCTTTTTCGTTTCCGTTACCACTTCCGTTGCTGGCCCTTATTTGTTTCTGTTTGAGTTTCGGTTACCACCATTGTTGCTTTCGTTTCCGTTACGTTTCCGTTTCGGTTTTCGGTACCGCCCCACCTCCAGCTTTTTGTTTTCCTTCTTTCTTTTCTTTCTCTATTTTTTTTTTAAACAAAGAGCATTGAGACCTGACAAAACTTAATCCCTCTACGTTCTGAAGTCTATTTTGAGGACCTCAGGGATACATGCATACAAGAGACAACGTTTATTCAAAATACACATATAGGTATGTGATTTCTGGGAACAGCTAATATGAACATGGTTTCCAGGAATGTTACTGACGCTTGTAACTTCCAGTTCACCATAAGCGTATAAGAACTATGCTTCTTCTATTTACTATATACTACTTACTTATATGCTCCAGTTGGATAGTAATTTTAGTTTTAGTTCTTCAGTTAATTTTAGTTTGCTTCATTGAGGTTTGTTTCACAAATTTATCTACATGATATGGTAAAGAATTGCGATAATTGGGGTCCTGCGGTACCCGAATCATTAGCGTAAATTATTGTCGTTTCCGTTTCTGTTTCAGGTATTCTAACTGTGCGACATCCGTTTATGTTTCTGTTACCGTTACCCGCTATATTTCCGGTATAATACCGTTTCCGTTTCTGTTACTGTTTCTGTTACCTTTCCCTGACGGTAGGTCCCGTTGTTGTAGACAGGTGGACGCTTTGAGCAGTTGTCCCCGATATGCATGGGCAGCCCACGTTGTAACGCGACACAATTGGAGCTTGATGCTTACGAGGCTTTCATTGTGTCTTCGCTAGGAATACTGCAGATATACCTTAGGAGTATTAACAATGCGTTCACGGTCGAAAATGAACGTCTCGTAACGCGGTCTCTATAGCTGTCTGTCACGTGACTCACTTATCACCAATAAAATGACCACGTCCGTGACGATACCGTGCCTCGTAATCCTCACACGTCCAAGTCTCGCTCGATGCCACCTTCAATGCCCACCCATCGCTGCCTTTCGATCCAAGTCGCCCACTCCGTAATTAACCCTTTCGACCTCGCAATCACGGTTCGGACCCTCATTCTCCCCCCGAACCTATTTTAAGGGTTGAATCCTCCATTCTTTAAACGCAGCCCCTCGCATCCGTCAGCTTCTCAGGAATTCCCAACCCTGACAAAACTCTCTCTCCCAAACCACGCAGATCATCCCGAAAAGTCCTCTTTTCGAAGATGGCACGCATCTGTCATTTCTCATTCCCGCCGAGCGATGGCGCCCTCTACCTTCCCTCCCTTCTTCCTCCCGACCTCACTTCTTTCTCGCCGAGAGTTGATCGGATGCGCTCGCCGACGATGAACGCGAACCGACGTCGGCTGCGCGACGCCAAGCGCAGCGCTGCGATTCTTCCTTCTTAGTGGGCGTCACTGGGCAGCGAGGATGGCGAGGCGGCGGTAGCAACCTGTCGCGATGCGTCCGACACGTGTTTCGTTGTGCTGGTGGATTGTGGCAACGCTGTGCCTGACGGAGGTCGGGACGGTTCGACACAGGGGAGAGTGGAGACCGCACCATCATAAGGCATCCTTCGAAAGGATTGGAGCCAATAGGATACGGCATCATAGAGGTGAGATGCTGTGACGGGATGGGGTGTGAAAATAGATGACACAGTTTAGATCTATGCCGTCATTGGTTATATAAAGGCATCGCGTTATACTTCATGAGACAGTACATTTTATTACCGAGGACTGTAACGCGTAATATAATTGGACCCTTATCACAAGGAGGCGCAGGAACTACTCCGACTTTTACGTTCATTAGGCACATACAGATACCCTTCGTGTCACATAGCGCTGTCGTATCCTGTTACAGTACATATCCAAATGTGCGCAATTGTTAACATTGTATTATTCTATTGTACCGAGCTACATGTTGTAGCCCATAGGTTATCAACATGAATATGATAGGCAGGTAGAAAAAGGGAGGAATGGGATGTCATAATATACAGTATTTTACAGTGTGCAGCGCGTGCTTTACGCGTTGTAGAAGGTCTCCAAGAGCGGCAGTGCGCGTTAGCTACCCGTGCGTGTTATACATCGGAGCTGTTGCCAGAAAGGCAATCACTAAACCTCGCGCCTCGGTCTTGTCGCCTAACACTGGAGTTGTGCGCTCATTCGTTCGAGTTCGGGGAAAGTGGGAAGACGGTACGGATGACAGAATAATGGAACGAGTAAAAAGGGAAAACGGACAGTTGTGGTCTACGGCACCGACTCTGTCGTGTCGGTGATAGATGTAATAAATATCACTCATATATTAGTCAACGCACACGCTTTGATTACTGTGGACACCTAACGGCGATGCATTTTCACCTCCGGTAATTCCAGCCTTCATTATATCCACTGGAAAAAAAAAATCAAATTGCGCTAATTTTCGTGGATGCGCGTCAACACCGGAAAATACGATAGTTAGATTCATCTGTTGTCGTTGAGATGTTGGACCTCCGTACGAAGGTATAGGCCCATTTACACGAAAACCAACTCCGCCCTACGTACTGGAGTTGTCTGAGTGTGTTTGATGACGGAGCTGCATTCATATCGTGGTCTTCTCTTCTATATATAGGAGTTTTAGTGCCCGATTAGCCTTTCAGTACCGTACGGCGTCGTTGTGCTTCCGTTTCCTTCCAGGGGTTCACTGTGGCGTACAGTCAACATGTAGGACATGTACAACATGTAGTTATCGGCCGCGCCGTTCAAAGACACGGCCCACCCGAGGACGGACCGCGTTATCAAAGGGCCCCTCTCCGGTATATGAGGGACCAGCTCCCATTTGCCCTTCTCCACCGCATACACGGATTTGAAGGGAGAACCAGAGACAGTGTCGTATTGCCAACTGTAGGATGGGACAAACGAAAGCACAGTGTCAGCACCAAGTTCTATTGTTAACGGAATCTCGCAGGATCATCGAGGATCAACAGGGCTGATGTCACGACTTCGTCAACGTTCAGTTTTTGACGGTGACGGCGGGTAGCTCAGCTGAACTATATCCCAAGCAGCACAATGTACTGAAAATCGAGTGCAATAGGGGTGGACGGTATGTGTCTTATCAGTGTTCTTTAGTGTCGGGAGTCTGTTCAAAGCCTTCCACCTACCCGTCCGCCCCTATTGCACTCGACTTTCAGTACATTGTGCTGCTTGGGATCTGACATCAAGAGGGACTGCACACATTCTTTCCTGTTTCACTCCGTCCCTTTGGCTTTCTCCTTCGGTGCACCGAACTGTCAGTTCAGAGCAGGCTGACCCCGCCTTCCCCAACCATCTCACCCCCTTTGCGCTTTGCGTTACGATACAAGAAACAAAAGTCCTTTGGACGCGTTGGCTTTTTTTTCTTTCTTTTTGCAGAATACCTTCCCGATCGTAGAGAGTGATTGCGACATACTGTGTTGAAATATGAAACCATTGAGGATACAATCTTCCATGCCGGCCCCCGAACGGACCAAATCACGGTACGGGTCTATGGACGTGAACTCCACGTAGCCACGTTTATTCTCCACTCATAGCCATAACTGCTTCGAGGGGCAAACGACGAATAATAACGATAATAATAATTTAAAAGAACATAAAAGCCGATTTCCCGCATCGCCACAGACGACCAGCTCCCGTGGCATTCGCTCCGAGATCGAACAGTGTCGGCGCGCTGCGGGGAAGCGATAAACTGCCGTAGTGTGGATAGCTTCCTCGTGTCTCTTCCACGTTTATTCCGCGTTCAGTGCAGTAGGTGAAGCATCGTGGAACCGAACGGTATCGTACCATCGCGGCACAGGTGATCTTCCGGCGCACAAGATCTTCGGATCCACTAGAATTTCGGAGAAGAACCATCAACTCCGAACATTGGCGGACGTGTGTTATCCACACTAGAAAGGTGACGGTGTCGCCCCCTATATAGGTCGATCTCGCAGCGACGCCGAGACTGGGAGTTAATCTTCGAATCCCCCGCGCATCGGCTGTGCTGTCTGAGGTTTTCCCTTGGTTTTCCTGCATATTTTCCAGACGAATGTTGGCGCCACTTCCCTTTGAAGTCGGCCAAGGACGTATACTAACCCTCCTATGTCCCCCACTCCTTCTGCGGTCCTCTTTCTCCGTCTGTCAACGACGCTCATAGCCACAGTTGCTTCGCGGCGCTAACAAAAAAAAATTACAGACGATCGACCGACAGTGGAAAAAATGCGTCCGTTCGGTGAACTCAAGATTGTGGGTTGAAAACCCACCGTCATTGCGCAAGCTGCTTGGCAAACATCGTGCCCTCGCAAGGGAAGCCGTAGACACGGGGTGTTACGTGCTGAGGTTTCCAGGCACGTGCGAGATCAAATCATCAAAATAAAAAAAAAACGAAAAAGAAATCTAAATCAAATCTCTTCGTTACCAACGTAACCGCCCATGTCTTATTTTCGCACAATCATCGCCCTCGCCCACACGATAAGCCGAACACACGCCTTGGTGCTGCGGTGTGACACCGCTCAAAATGTCCTTGCACCATCGATCGACGCCTTTAAAAAAAAAAAAAAAAAAAAGAAGAAGAAGGAAAGAAAGGGGGAAAGCTCTAATGAAACCGAGTGGAAGTAGAATGTTACACTCCTTGGCAATGCTTTTGAGCTCTGTCAACGCGCTCGCTCCTCCGTGTTTACCTCAGCCCTCTGTAAACTCTTGACGGCGAAGTTCTCGCCCAAGATTATTCCTCTTCTTTCTTGGTTAGCGCGTCGCACCATGGCGTTCGGTTACCTAATTAACTCGGAGTGCGAATTTCGACCGCCCCTTTGGCCGAGAGACATTTCTTCTTCATTTACACGAAGCGGCAGAAAATTAAAGGGAGCCTGAATGAGAACGTCTTTTGTATTTGCTTCCGCTTCTTTTATTTCCATCCATCTCCTAGCGTCCCCTGCGCACGAAAGAAAGAAAGCGTCTGTGACTGGATTTCTGAGAGAGAGAGAGAGAGGCTGTTTCATTCGCGTCCCTTCTCTTTGGTTTCATTTCTTAACCTTCTCAACGTGGCGCTTCCCGTTGCCTTGAAATCTGAGGCTCCAGGGTGTATTTGACGTTGCCATACTTTTCTTTGTGCGTTGTCGTCATCATTTTTTTTTTCATTTTTTTTTTCTCGCCGCGCATAACCGTATCTGATTTTGTATTCGGTCCCGCGTGCCGTACGAATGGCTGGCGTTTGTTCGTAATGTCACGCTGGATTTGGAGGGGTGGTTGCATTATATTTAATACCTTCTCCCGCCTAGTTTTTCGGTTCAGAAGAAAAAGAGCAGAGAGCTCTATTCGTTTCAGGAGGCGCCGCGAACCTATCAAGCGAGAAATTATGTGTGCGTCCCTTTTCGCCGAGTGTAAATGAGATAGTACTAAGGTGTCTAAGCTATAACGGTGAAGAGGAAGAGAACTTCTGCAGCAGTGTACGCGGGTGGCGCTTCCGGAAACGGCGAGCCTGCATCAGCCGTTGTAATACCACCTGAAGGCGTAGTGCAAGGACGACGCCTTTCAGCTACAGCACTCTATGCCATTCTGTAGACCTCTCCCTATTTCTAAAGAAATGACGTCATAGTGTTCGACAACGTCACCAGTTTGGTAGAGCTGAACTGCGCTCGAAGCTATGGGCCTGTTGCTCTGGGCCAGGTGGCGCGAGTGAGCAGCAACATCAGCGCCCCAAATCATGCAACACTGCCCAGTTTAGCAGACGTCGCGGCACTTTCAAGTACACGGTTTCGAGTTATTCGCGCTTTTCAAGAAGCACCGCTTTTTGTGTTGATTTCCTACAGGTTTTGTAGCTTCCTTGGCACCATACCGTTTGACACACAATGCAAAACCCGCTGATGGAACTCCTTACTGTTTGGATCCGTGGCCGTTCGGGCACGAAATGGCGCTGTGCAAACTTCACAGCAACAGCCCTATAGGGGGCGAACAAGGTCGCGCCAGAAAGCCATGGTCTTGAGGGGATTACGATGGTCCCCGAAAAACACGCGGCCTTCGGTCCTACGAACACTAGTGCCAATTCGTAGAACCCAGCCCTCCCCTTCATATTGGTTTCGGTTTCGGTCTGTCTACCAACCTCATGATGACGTTTCTCGGTTACGGGGCCTGTTCTTTCTGCAGCACGTAGTTGATTTTAGCCCGCGAGAACGGACAGTGTTCCCCGTCTCAAAATCTGCATACGAGGCTCGTCCGCACCCCTAGTAACGGATCTGCTAATGGCTTATACCAGCGTGTATACGAAGCAGGACACAGGCTGTTTCTCCAGTGGGTTCCAACCGATTGTGGTGATCTAATTTTAAAGCGCTATACAGGAAGAAGGACCGAGAGAGGTACACAACACATGACAGACTGGACGCTGCATCAATGACCGGTTGCGGGAACACCGGCTAAATGTCGATAACGAACGGGATGGATGGATGGCTCTCCATTGCAATCAGTGTGGCTGCGAACCGCTGTTGAAACAATCTGTCCGCTTCACAGGCAGTACTGATAGAACCATCACTCTAAAAACAGAACTTCACCGCATAGCATGCTGTGCGCCAACCATTGCCACGAATGATAGAGTTACCGCTTGTGATTGGACGAGAGAGGGGGGCGTACGCCTTTTGTGGCAATTTTCATATATCCAAATTGCCACAAAAAGGCGTACGCCCCCTTCTCTCTTCGAATCAGAAGCGATAACCCTATCATTCGTGGCAATGGTTGGCGCACAGCGTGCTATGCGGTGAAGTTCTCTTTTTAGAGTGGACGCGCGAAATAATCGAAGCAGCTAAGATTTCACAATTGGGGGCACGCGTGCATCAGTAACCCCTCCATCCCGTTGTCCTTAAAAATGAACTTCACCGCATTGCACGCTCCTAGCCAACCATAATATCGAACGATATCGTTATCCGTCCTGATTTGTTGGAAACGGGAGGCGTACGCCTTTTTTGTGACACTTATGCTGTTCATAATTGTCACAAAAAGTGTTACAAAAAAGGCCTACACCTCCCATTTTCAACAAATCAGTGAAAATAACGATATCATTCGAGATTATGGTTGGCTAGGAGCGTGCTATGTGGTGAAGTTCATTTCTAAGAGTGTATCTAAGCACGTCTGTGCAGGAGTGCCGGGAGATGGAAGGGCAGGCACACTCTTAGAAATGAACGGGAGGAGGAGCCTATTTTGTGCCGTGCATAATGGCACAAAATAGGCTCCTCCTCCCGTTTTCAACAAATCTAGTGCGAGAACGTTGTCATTCAGGGTGATGGTTGGCTAGGAGCGTGCTATGTGCTGAAGTTCATTTTTAAGAGTGTAGGGCGAGAACGTTGTCATTTGGGGTGATGATTGGCTAGGGGCGTGCTATGTGGTGAAGTTCATTTTTAAGAGTGCAGGGCACACGGAAGGTGGCTCCAGTCAGCATTTAAGCAGTCGGTGTACTTTTCGATAGACATTGTTGGAAGTATAGCGCTTATGTGTTGTGTACATACCTCTCTCCATCCTTGTTCCTGTAAAGCGCTTTAAAATCGTGATCTCGTACCAACTGGCCGTTGCGATTGTGGTGTCTTGGGGAACGAACAGGCTGACAGCGCCACAGAAGCAGCTCTCTCATGTAGGAGACGTACGAGTATTCCACTGCTGAGAGGAGTTCGTCGTCTAGTGCCCCCCCCCCTCCCCCCGTGGCTTCCCGCCAATGGATAGCTGACATTCTTCTCCCCCATTCTTGCTATATGCTTGCAAGAGTTGATCCCACGCCCCGCTTTGCGGATGCCACCGAACACCCGTCGTCAAGGCGCTGCATTAATTCATCGGATGCGACTCAATGTGGCTTTTACAGCTCAGTGGCGTTACTGCTTGAGACAAGTTGACTCTCTCAGATGCTACCACTGCGGTGATCTGAAAGTAGAGCGCATCCTTCTCCATTACCCGCACTATACCAACCTTGCTATACCAAACTGCCTATACCAAAATTGCCTATACCAAAATTGTCTATACCAAAATTGCCTATACCAACCTTGCTATACCAAACTTCCTATACCAAACTGCCTATACCAAAATTGCCTATACCAAAATTGCCTATATCAAACTTGCCTATACCAAAATTGCCTATACCTAAATTGCTTGGTGCATGGCCAAAACCGGCCCTCCAACGCTCTGCCATCAAACCACTTCGAAACTTTTTGGACACCATATAGGACTTCGGTCTTCACTGTGAGCCGATACTCACTATTGTATTTCACCACATTACCGCCAGGACCGTGCCGCCAGTAACGGGGTAGAGTATCGCCCCTGGCGATGAAACTCCCAAATCATCATCATCATCAACAACAAAATAAAATTGTTGTTGTTGTTGTTGTTGTCAACAGTAAAAATGAAAAGAAGAAAAAAGAAACCCTCCGCTGCGTTCCGGAAATTAGATATGCTTTAATAGTACGCGCATTGCTCTGGTGCAGACAGAAAAAAACGTGTCTCATCTCCGCCGTATGCCAAGCCAAGCCAAGCCAAGCCAAGCTGATCGTTGTCCCTAACCACCCTCGAGCGTTCCCGTGTCATTTTTGAGGTCACATATATAGCAGTCCGCAGCTGGCGTAACACTATATTAGATATGAGCGTATTTTCCTGGACTAAATTTTCTTCTCCAATTCTAATCGGACTAAATTTCTTTTCACGCGACACGGTAGGCTTCTGCAGTGAGCATCGCACCTGCCGCGTAGGTCCTAGCGGCGCAGTCGTTATCAGCCGGCTTGCTTTGGCCAGTAGTACAGTGGCACATTTGCAAACCTACCCGTGGAGTACTGCAAGCAGACGGTAGCAGTAACAGAGCAGATATTGCAACAGCACAGCAGCAGATAGCAGCAGCGCTTTTGCAAGGAGGCAGCAGCTTCGGGGACCACTGGGCTGTACGTTACCTCTCATGACTAGAGACGGAAAGAAAAAAAAAAAAGGCGAAGAAGAAAAGCCACTGCTGAAAAAATAAAGGAAAATACGGGCTTTTTTTATTACGGGATAATTGAAAAAAAAAACAAAAAAAAAACGAAACTTTTCACTCATGCACGACGCAGATTTATTAGCGAACGTTACAGAACCAGTCATCGTGTAATACTATAACATATTAGTACCGGCCTCGGTTGCTCAGTTCGTTTTCGACTACTGATATTCCAAGGTTGCGGGTTCGGCCTTGGTGTGGCAGGGTACCAGTTATGACACGCCTTCTTCCGCGAGGGGCGTTGAATCATGGCGTATACCGTGTTTTGAGATTTCAGCGATCAACCACTGTTGCGCCGCGCATGATCGTATTAATTAATTTATTAGGGTGCCAATACGAAATATGACAAACTTAGGTCATTAGCGCGAGGCTTCACTACAACTGGCAAACGGATAAGGTTTTTTTTATATTTAAAGTTTGTGTTAGCGCCACGAAAGAAATTGAGGCTATGAACGGCGTACAGATGTGGAGAGATGGAGAGAGGACAGCAGGAAGGAGTGGGGGACAGCGGGGTTAGTATGCGTCCTGGGCCGACTTCAGGGGGAACTGTGCCGACGTTCGTCCGGAAAGTCTGCCGGAAAACCCAGGGAAAACCAGAGACAGCACAGCCGGTGCCCGGATTCGAAGCCGCGCGTCACCTCCCCGCGGAAAAGTTGCTATGTGTAGATCATACCCGGGGAAAATTACTTCTAAAATGTAATTGAATTACATTATTCATTACTGCAATTGAAATGTAATGAAATTACATACAGTTACTACGAAAGAGTAATGACATTACAAAGTCATTACTGCGAGCTTAATCGTATCGATGTTGAGGATGCGGAAATTTATAGTGGGCGTTGGAATTCTTTTAACTCGCCAGTTGCCAACTGTCTTTCTGCCAAGTGCAAACACATAACACAGACTCGATTCTTTTGTAAAAAGTGATGAGTAATGTCATTTGCTGCCCAAATGTAATTAGATTGCATTAGAAATTACATAATGTCAAAAGTAATGCATTACATTACAAATTACCAGAAAAAGTAATTCATTACCCAGGTAAGGTGGAGACGCGAAATTCCCTGTAATTTAGGATTCGCTGAAATATCTCGGGTTCTTTTCAGGAACATGAGAGAGAGAAAGTGAGAGACAAACTTTTCTTTCTTCAGTGTTGATTTATAAGAGAACCAGCGTTCACCAGACAAATAAAAACGCGGAATACCTTTTTATTTGGTTTAACCCCAGAAGTGGATGTGTTTCGCTGAGGCTTTGTCCACGCTTACGCATTATATTTTACCAGAAATTTATATTTCCTTATTTCGAAGCTTGGGAGTATCCGGGCAATGTTTCACACATAGGCCTCGCGCCCGTACGCACGACAAACACGCCTGGGCAACACTGACGAGCTAGTGTTTTCGATAACGTCCCGTTTTGGCACTTGCAGCCGGCAGCACTTTACTTGAACGTCGTTTCCGATTTCTTCCCAATCCCTGCCCGTTGCCAGCAGAGTCTCGCAGCGTGTGCTTGTGCTCCTTATCTGGTTTTTATTTATGTAGTTATTTTCGGGCGAACTCGTGACTCCCGGTCATAAATCTGAGCTGCTGTTTCTCCTCCCGTTTTATCTCCCCATTGCACCCAAGGAAGAAGGTATATGTACATATACGCACGTGGATGTCTTATTTTCCAAAGAAGGGAGGGGTCCTCTCCAGGAAACAGGTTTTCATTTATCTTTTTCTTCCCCCTTACCGGAGAGGGCGTTTATTCTCCATCCGTTCGCAGGTGTAAAACGTTAAGCCCAGCGCTTATCCGGCCACCATAGATTCCCATCATTCGATCCTATAGTACGCGTGCACCATCATAATAAATTAAGGCTCGGTCCTCCGCCTGCCGATACGTACCTCTTTATCTACATTAAGACCTCACGGCCACCCAGGAAAGAACACACAAAAAAAAAAAAAGAAAGAAAGAAAAACTCGAAGGAAGCATCAACAGCTGGTCGTCCGTCTGCTTCCATCAATTTCTCATCTGCAAAAAAAGCCTAGCCATCCATCTCCAATCTCCGCCCATTATTTCTCTTTCGCGCGCCTTTTTTTTTTCCCGGGAGCACGCGAACGAGGAACAGGTGCGACCTCTATATGAGCTAGATCACGCAGTCGCGACTCGCGACACACGTGCGCCGTCGTGCGGTGTGTGTATCTACTAGAACGAATCACGTGACAGTTCGCGTGACCGGCGTATTCCGGGTCACGAAGTTCGTGAGGAGCGGAACCAGCTGTAGGTCTACTTTCACCCAAATTTGTTTTTTGTTTTTTTGTTGTTTTTTTCGTACGGGTTAGGGTCGCAGCTATTAATGGCGTAAATCAGTAGCGTCCCGTGCTCATGCATTGCATTTCCGTTCTTTTTTTATTTTTTGCCTGTCTGTATTCGCGCCGAGAAGTTTGGGAGTCGCCCCCTGGTATTCACTGAACAAACCGTGTCGTGGGGATATTCCCGGGCAGTATTCGCACATTACATTGCGTATCAAGGCATTGCACGTGTAAGAGGCTGTCCAGCATTGATATTTCCTCGTGATTCATGACGAAAACGACATATGTGCTCCAAGTAAATCGCATTTTCATTCCAATATGACAGTTTTTACTGTAAGTAACAAAAACGAAACCGAAACGAAGATCCCCACCAAGAGGCGGCACAGTGGCGTTCCTAGTGAGGGTCTCGCCGCGAATACGTAAAGCGCAGGTTACGAAGTTTGAAAACTAAGTGTGTGTGTGGGGGGGGGGGGGGGGGTGAAAGGGATCGCCGTTGTCGGCCACGTCACGACTAACGCCTTGGGGGGAATGTGCTTCCTGGGCCGGCTTCTAAGGGAACTGTGCCGACATATGTTCTGAAAGCGTCCGATGAAACCCATCCCCCAGGTAGCACAACAGGCACCGGGATTCAAACCCGGGTATACCTCCCAGTGTCTCGATGTCTGTAGGTATACAAACTCGCGCTAGATCCAATAATATTCGATTTCGTAAGTTTGCATTCAAACGCAGGTGCAAATCAGGCTAGCATTTCACACGAGATTGATATCTCCGTCCGATAAATGTCAGGTTTCGCCTTTTCCTCTTTTCGTAGGCGAGAGAAACATGCTTCACGTCAAACTGTGACGCTTTAAAGGGACCGCGAAGATATTCAAAAAAAATTGGAGTTCTCGGTGTATATAATGGTTCTCAAGCGTGACTTTTATTTGAAATATACGCGATTTTTTGCCATATTGCATTCAGTGCCGGCGCAGTTCACGCGCGAAGAAAGCGACCGCTCGACTCACACCCTACAAGCGGCCTGACGTCACTTATAGTGAAGGTCACCTGCTTCTGACGTCACATTTAGTTTCTCCGGCAGCGGTCGGGTCGCCGCTGTCGCCTTTTTGCGGCCGGGGTTTTCGGTTAATATCTCCCGTTATTCTAATCAGGGCTCGGTTCATACCCCGCATGGTGACTGTATTAACGCCCAGGAATGCATTACGTATGCTTACGGAGGAAATGAGGATCTGCTTATGGTCCACAGTGTGTTTCATTGCATCATACACGTTCGAGACCGTCGAGGGAAAACTATTTTTTTTTCTATATCGTAATTGGCGAGAAATACAAACCCTGGAACGAACATGCGCCTCGAGCTCTGACGTCAGAGGAATGAGAGCCTCGGCCATTCCTGTTGTTCCTCAAAGGCACGTGACCTCTTCAATGGGCAGGCGCACTGGCAGAGACGCTGACAGTGTCACAGCCCGATGGGTTTCTATATGTTCGCGGTCCCCATTTTCTACACGTCTTTTACCTCCTGCTGTAAAACTTGAAATGCAGCAGGTCGACATCGATGATCGTCTTCTACATATTTCCGGCGTTATATGTCGGGCGAAGCATATATCGTAGCCCCTTTGACTTCATTTCCTCCAGGTCTTTTCTAAAGACTACTAGTATCCATCTTCCTATAGTGACGATAGCAATAACTTCCCTTCCAATTAGCGCATCACCTACGATGCTAACACAACACGAAAAGGTACCGTTTGCGTTGCACTCCTTCAAACAAACAAAGTTACACACAGCCTAATTACGACTGCGTCAACAACCTCCACAGGCACATCGGGTGTATTTCGTTCCTTTCGAACGGGGAGCGAAAAAAAAAAAAAAAAGGAGTACGTAGCATCTCGTCTGGAGTTGTTGACAGTATGTCAATACACTGAATAGAGAGCGAGCTCTTTGAGGGAGTATGTTTAGAGAGAGATGGAGAGACTTCCTTTTCCTGCAGATCGATTGATAGTATGCAGACGAGAATGACCTGCAATCGGGCCATAATCCATTTGAGAGGAACCTCTGTAGACATTCCCGGTTCTTTGGAAGGGGGAGGATATAGTATATGCATGTATGCATCGAGGAACGACCTCGTTTGCGATGTACTACGTGACCCCCCCCTTGATCGATTGATGCAAGTATATGGGATGTCTGATGTTGTTCTAGGGAAGGGGGTGAGAGACGGCCGTGTCTGGCGGGAAGATTTTTTTTTCCCGTTCGGTGTCCCTTTTTAGGGACTCGTTCTTTCGGATAGTCTGGAGCATACCTGGGTTAATAACTTCTAAAATGTAATTAAATATACATTACTCGTTACTTCAGTAGAATTTAATTAAATTACATTACTTTTTTTTTTGATTGGGTGTTAGCGCCGCGAAGCAACTATGGCTATGAGCGACGTACAGATGTGAACAGACGGAGAGAGGATAGCAGGAAGGAGTGGGGGACAGGGGGATTAGTATGCGTCCTGGGCCGACTTCAGGGGGAACTGTGCCGACATTCGTCTGGAAAGTCTTCGGAAAACCCAGGGAAAACCTCAGACAGCACAGCGGGCGGTAGGATTCGAACCCACCACCTCCCAGTCTTCAGCACGACCTTGGTTACCACCAACGAGCGGACGCCTTAGCCCACTCGGCCATGCCGCTGGTTAAAAATTACATTACTCGTTACTGCGACTGAAATGTAATGAAATTACATTACGATTACGACGAAAAAGTAATGACATTACTAAGTCATTACTGCGAGCTTAATCGCACTCTTCCATTTGTCTCATCTACATGTCAGGGTGACACGTATGACGTATCGTTTCACACTGTAGAGACGAAGGTGACACAATGTATCACGGCAACAGGAAGACTGTCCGGAGGATGGGGCCCGCTAAAACACTGATTCTCCAATGTCACAAACCGTTAACCTGAACACTCCATTCTTTTGTAAAAAGTAACGAGTAATGTCATCTTAAATTACTGCCCAAATGTATAATTAAATTACGTTACAAATTGCATAATGTCAAAAGTAGTGCATGACGTTACAAATTACCAGAAAACGTAATTAATTACTGTAATTTCATTACAGTAATGACATTACTACCCAGGTACACTCTTAAAAATGAACTTCACCGCATAGCACGCTCCTAGCCAACCATCATCTCGAATGATATCGTTATCTGCCCTGATTTGTTGAAAACGGGAGGCGTACACCTTTTCTGTGACACTTATGGTGTTCATAATTGTCACAGAAAAGGCATACGCCTCCCGTTTTCAACAAATCAGGACAGATAACGATATCATTCGAGATAATGGTTGGCTAGGAGCGTGCTATGCGGTGAAGTTCTTTTTTAAGAGTGTATGGTCTGGAGGCCGATGTGTGTGTCTCTCTCTCTCTCTCACGTGGATACGTATAGAGGTGATCCTCTCACTTGGGGCGTGAAACCTAAGAAATATGAACCCAAAAAGAGGTGTTATTGAATAGGTTTTATGTATTTCTCACTCCACTTTATCATTGTAGCTACGTACAACTTTGGACCAGCTCGCGTGACGTATATGACGTATATATGACGTATATGACGTATATGTGACGTAGTGGTTTCCCAGGATGATCGCTTTCCACGCCGATCGAGACTGGGAGGAGTCGCGGGTTCTAATCCCAGCACCGGCTGTGCTGTCTCAGGTTTTCCCTGGGTTGTCCGGCAGACTTTTCCGACCAATGTAGGCACCAGTTCCCCCTGAAGTCGGACCAGGACGCGTACTAACCCCCCTGGTCCCCCACTTCTTCACGCTATCCTCTCCATCTGTCCGCATCTGTGCGCCGCTCAGTACCACAGTTGCTTCGCGGCGCTAACACTGAATCAAAAAAAAAAAGAGAGAGAGAGAGAGAAATGTGTGCCAAATAATACAGCGCTGGCCGATCGAGACACACCGTACGTATAAGCTCGACAGTCAAAAGCCTCAAGGTAAAGGGTCGGAGATGGCTGTGTTGTCAGGGTTTTTTTCCTTTGTTCTATGGCCGAATTTTTAGCCGCCCTCTCTCCATCTGTTCACGTCTGTGCAGAGATCATGGCTCAGTCTCTTCCCGTCTGCTTGTGTTCCGTCCGTGGCTTATCCCAAACTCAGGGTTTAAAATATATATATATATATATATATTTCGAGATGATGAAGGGGGAACTCAGGGTTATGTTTTCAACATCATGGATGTGTACTTGCTTCTCGGTGCCGATGCTAAAAAAAAAAATAAATAAAAAAATAAATAAAATAAGGGAAAGGGAAAGAGATCGATTAGCTCGTTAGCGGAGGTCTTATTTACGAGTAGATACGTCTGGCCGACGAACTCATTAGGAGGAGACAGTTGGAACATGCAGTCTACCGAGATCAAGGCATTCAGTACCACACTTTGTGAACGCGTATATATACGTGGCAGGATATCGTGACCTTTGTAATTTCGCCTCGCTCGCTGCGTGATGATTAGCTATACAGTGTGGCCATTTATAAAGTACACGGCCCTTTTAAGGAGCTCGGAGGGGCAGCTATAAATATGGGTGCCAGATGTGCGCAAGGGGAAACCGTGATTGGTCAGACGTACGTGTATACCCCTTTGGAAGGATCCGTGTTTAGCGGCTGCCATTCTGATGCATTGCGCTCCTTTGGGACTCAAGTATCTGTGATGCGGCATTAAGGCTTTCCGCCATTTGGCACTCTACTAATTAAAGGCGGGCTCTGTGGTCTGTCATTACCGGTATTATTTATTCACTCACGATGGGTGATGTGGTGCGGAAATAGCAGTGTGGCACCATCTGTGTCGTCGGTACAGTGCGTCGCGACCCAAGCAGCACAATGTACTGAAAGTCGAGTGCAATAGGGGTGGACGGGTAGGTGGAAGGCCTTGAACAGGCTCGTGCAACTATACCCAAGCAGCACAATGTACTGAAAGTCGAGTGCAATAGGGGTGGACGGGGGTAGGTGGAAGGCCTTGAACAGGCTCGTGCAACTATACCCAAGCAGCACAATGTACTGAAAGTCGAGCGCAATAGGGGTGGACGGGGGTAGGTGGAAGGCCTTGAACAGGCTCGTGCAACTACCCAAGCAGCACAATGTACTGAAAGTCGAGTGCAATAGGGGTGGTCGGTATTCGTCTTATCAGAGTGCTTCAGTTTCACGAGCCTGTTCAAGGCCATCCACCTACCAGTCCACCCCTATTGCACTCGACTTTCAGTACATTGTGCTGCTTGGGTACCCAGACAGCACAATGTACTGAAAGTCGAGTGCAATAGGGGTGGACGGGTAGGTGGAAGGCCTTGAACACACTCATGAAACTAAAGAAACTAAAGAACATTGATAAGACACATACCGTCCACCCCTATTGCACTCGACTTTCAGTACATTTTGCTGCTTGGGTAGAGAACATTGATAAGACACATACTGTCCACCCCTATTGCACTCGACTTTCAGTACATTGTGCTGCTTGGGGATGATCTCGAACCCAGCCATGCATCCTGTATACGATAAGCATCACGAGACATGGGCGCATAACGTGTTAGATTGTGTGGCTTCGACGGACACAGTCAAAGAATGTAGCAGTTGTCAAGGAGGCGTGACAATCAGCAGAGTTCGAGGTAACTCGTTACTGTAACTAAGTTCCTTTTTTTTTTTTGGTCACTTATAACTTAACTCCGTACTTTTGCGCCGTGGTAACTTTCAGAGGAACTCGTTTCCTTTTCAGGTAACTTTGCACAAGTAACTTGAGCTAAGTTCCAAGTTACTTTTAATTCGCTTTTCACTCACGTCCACTTATTTTCTTGCTTTCTCTCCAGTTCTTTCGTAGCATTTTATGCCATAAAACGTCATATTCAGTCAATGACAGTATTCTATTCAGGAAGTAAGAACCGCTGCCATTGAAATGAAGCTGAACCATTGTGCGCCCACAGGGGAGTAAGGTGCAAAACGTTCGAATTGTTGGATATAAACGAAAACGATCTAAGCGTGTTGCACTCCTCCGCAGGCAACTCAAGGTCTAACTCAACTGCTCACGCGCGCTGCACCTGTGTAGTGCTATTTTGTGTCCCAAGTAACTTGGAAGTAACTCGTTCTTTTCTTTTTTTTAAGTAACTCCGTAACTGCGAGCTACATTTCAGGCTGAAGAACTTGTTGTTTTCACACGGTAACTTAACTCGTAACGAGTTCTTTTTGACGGGTAAAGGGCAACCTCCATAGAGCGAATGTACAGCGAAAAAGCTGCGAACTTCGCTCAGCGTCGGACGCCCTGCGCGAGGCGTCAAAAATGTGAGCGTCCGCCGCTGATCTGCCCATGCCAGATATTTTCGCCCAGCGTCCGCGATTCCGGAAGCGTCAACTGCAGATGAACCAATCAAAGTGCTCTTCCGCTACGAATATACGCCAGATCGCCTGCACGTGGCCGTCTGCTCTCGTGAATCATCGTCATCGTCCTCTTCTTGCAACTGGATGCTGTCGTCTGCTCGCTGTTTCGCCAACTGCATCGTTAGTACGTGAGGCATTCTCTGCCAAGAAACAAGTTTTCCTTTCGCAGTAGTGAATATGCCCTTCGGTACGTTACTGGGCGCAGCTTTTCAGACAGTTGTTGGATTTAGTTGCAAAATTTGTGACATTAAATGCACTTTTTCGAGCAACTGATTTCACTAAGCTTTCACCTTATACCCTGGCAACAGTGACATCACAGCATGACTTCCCGACGCCGTCCGCTGGTTTTTCGCTCCATGGAGCTGGTGCCGGCGAACAACTGGCGGCGGAATACGCGTGGCAGTCTGCCGCGCGAACTTCGTTGCAAAAATTCGCTCCATGGAGGTTGCCCTTAACTTCTCGATCTATGATAATTAGTAACGTGACCAAGCTTATATCGACATTGCCGTCGGACGACTGCCGGTACAATGCTTCCGCCCAAGATAACCCTACACTCCTTTCTGTACGGGAGCTCCTTGCGTTTATCCCCCCACGATTCTTTACATAAAGAAAGGGCTGAGAGATCGATGAAACACGGTATATGTGCAACCTGCAATCCGTTTCCGGTTAGATAGCGCCACTGATGTTCTTCACTGCCTTATACATACATCTCCATTTGGGTAAATAGAACACAGCCCCATCCCATTTCATCCCGTTCTCTTCGCATCCCCGTTTTACGGCTCGTCTTCGTCTTTGTCACTTTCTTATACTAGTCTTCTTCGGATTCTCTTTCACGTTTTTTTTTTTTAAATTTTGTTTTGTTTTCTGCATGGTCTGCATACCATTCATCGTAACGATTGCGCCGGTTACATTTTTTGTTCGCTATTTCACTCCGTCTCACCTTTTCTGGGATTTTGTACACCTTTTCTTTTTTTTCTATCGATTTCACCATTTTCCTTCCATTGTTTCCCGCTTCGCATAACGTTCTCCTGTATTACTTCCTAGCTGTTTACTTCGTCGCTTCGCTCTTTTGTGTGTGAGCGTAATTCTTCTCGTTGCTGTACCGTGCCGTTTCGTCTTTTTCCCCGTTTCACCTTTTGCTCTTCCTCTTTGACACAGAGACGCGCTTTTCTGTTCGATTGGTCCGAGTACAATTGAGGGGGCCCTCTCGTCGACGCCAATTTTCGCGAACGTCAAAGGGACCCCGTCGAACATTACGATAATTTAGACGACGAGAGAAGGGAGATTGATAAGAGAGGATGATAAGAGGGCCTCGCCTGACGTAAATCGGATTGGACGCGCGAGACGGTATTAGATTGAGGGAACGCTAGTGGGGCGTTTGATTGCTACCAGTGAGTGCGAGTAAATAAAGTTGACGAGGGATTGATTTCAGAGAGAGATTGCTCCTTACCAGGAGGATGGATTTCAGGTGGGGGGATTTTCGCTACGGTTGATAATTTCGTTTTATGGAACTTGGCGAGCCTGTCACATGTGCCAGAATGCATTTAATTTCGATTCCGAAACCTCCGATACGAGATCTTTTGTTGCAAGAACTCTTTATGTAATGCCCTTAGAATAGAACGGCTTTTATCCTGACTGAATGAATGTATGTATGAATGTAAGACTGGGAGGTGGTGAGTTCGAATCCTCCTACCGGCTGTGCTGCCTGAGGTTTGCCCTGGGTTTTCCGAAGACTTTCCAGAGGAATGCGGGAACAGTTCTTCCTGAAGTCGGCCCAGGACACATGCGAACCCCCCCCCCCCCCACTCCTTCCTGCTGTCCTCTCTCCACCTGTCCACATCTGTACGCCGCTCATAGGCACAGTTGCTTCGCGGCGTTAACACAGAATTAAAAAAAAAAGTTACCATGCAGTATAATAATGTAGTTTTGTCTTTGACTCCCCCTCTCAATGATGCGTAGGAGGCATACAGCCAGAAGCATGCATTACAATACCGTAGTGCACCATAAAGCGGCGCTGTCACAATACGTGGCAACCTGTTCGGAATGCTGACATTGATTTAGTTAGGCCCGTGATCCCCTTCTTTTCATTTCCTTTTTCTTTTTTTTTTCTATACCTGACTGAGAAACGCGGAACGGACGGACGGGAAATATTCCGGAAATGTACAGAATGAAAAAAAAAAAGGCATACATGAATGTCGAGAACGCATCACGAAAAAAGGAAATAAAGGACAAAAAGAGGGAAGATATATGCAGTCATCGTAGGACCTTGGCTTTGGATGACATTTATCAGATGGAGCTTCATCGTACCTTATCTGTCTCTGCCTGTAAAAAAAAGGAAAGGAGGACAGAGGAGTGGTCACCGGCGGGACCACTCTACTCTCGTCGTCGGGGATATTGCAAAAAAGAGAGACCATAAACAGTGTAACAGTAGGTTTGGCGTGCCTTTGGCTCTGGCTCTGGTCTGCAACGAACTGGATTGGCTCGGATTTTGTCGTCTTTTTCGGTGACCATAGAGACGGCCGTTTCGACCGGCTCTGGCTCTGGTCTGCTATGAACTGGATTAGCTCGGATTGTGTCGTCTTTTTCGGTGACCATAGAGACTGCTGTTTTGAGGCGTGCTTCCCATGCTACTTCCGTGTTGATTCGGTGCCCTTTGGCTTTGGCTCTGGTCTGCTATGAACTGGATTGACTCGGATTTTGTCGTCTTTTTCGGTGACCATATAGAGACGGCTGTTTCGGGTATAGTTTTGTGTTGATTCGGCGCCCCTTCTTTTAAATTTCTCTTCGTTTGTTTCGTCCTTTCGTTTTGGGACGGTGTTTTGTGAGATGTTACCTCTGCAACATTTTAAATGCAGTTCCACGTCCCATATGGCGCAGTGGTCAGGATATTCGCCTGCCACGCCAAGGCCGGTAGAGGGCAGGGGACGCGGGTTTCCTGGCACCAGCTGTGCTATCTGAGGGTTTCCCTGGGTTTTCCTGCAGTTTTTCCCGTTTCATGCCAACCCAGTTCCCCTGAAGTCGGCCCAGGACGCATAGTAACCCCCCTGGCCCCCGCTCTTTCCTGCTGTCCTCTTGCCATCTGACTACGTCTGTTCGCCGATCATAGCAACAGTTGCTTCGAGGTGCTGACGCTCCCTCTATTGCAGACAGTACATGTGCGACCTTCGCTTCCGCAAGCGGTAGCTGCGTACATGAACCATCGTTGGAAAACTCGAGCATGTGCTGTCGTATCGATTCTTTCCTCGGAGTGACCCTTAAGTATAGAGTCCATACTTCACTGAGTAAGAGATTGTGAGCGGAGGGACGGTTGTCTCTAGGGCTGGCTGGTCGAGATGGGTCCTTAATAATCTTTGTCGCTAAATTAGCCGCAAGGGGGCAGGTTGGTCGATGCATCGACGCCTTCTGATTGGTGTATCTTTCTTTGCTTTTCTCCCCCTATTGATTTATGGGCTCCTTTCTTCCTGTATATCGATTTCTCCCTCTTAAATGCTCTCCCCCCCTTTACCTTTTCACTTCGAGGGGGCGTTAGAAGCGGAGGGAAAGTGGGAGAAGAAAGTAGGATGTTGGACATGGCCGTTGGAAGTGTCGTTCGCGGTTAATTGCTTGCGCGAAGTTTCAGTTTTTACTTCGGCCACGGATAATGTCGCATCTTTTGTAGAAGTTATAGTTGATCCAACAGGACGTATGTTGGGACACAAGTTGAAAAGTTATAAAGCACTCGTCCTCCTGGGCCAACCCTTTGCTTTGGCCAGTTGAACGTGAGCTCAGATAACCATTCGAGTGTTATTACGTAAGCCGTCGGACGAAAGATGTTCACATAAAGGGTCCTATGCTGTAAACGGGAAATAACAAAACCTGGAAGATGTTGTTAAATGCCGTTACACTGTGAGCATTTGTCGGAGGAGGAAGAGTGTCGTTGGGAGGAACCCGAGAGGTCTGCCTGCCTGATTAAGCGGCATGTTTCTCGGGAAGGGAAAGGTGGTGGAGAGGAAAGGGTGAAGTGGAAGACCGAGCGGAATCCGCTCGGGGGGAGGATAGCTGCGTCCATGGGCCGACTTCAGGGGAACTGTGCCGGCATACGCCTATTACACATCTGAGGGAAACCCAGGAAAAACCCCAGACGGCACAGCCGGCCCGCGGATTCGAACCGCGGACCTCCCAGTCTCCAAGCGCACGCGTTACCGCTGCGCCACCGGAGCTGGTGAGCATTTGTCGCTTCCCTGAACGGCGGAATTCCTGAATTCAACCGCCACAAAGAAGCAGACTGGCCACGCCTCGCTGACGTCACCAATGTGGCGAAGGTAAAGGCTTGTCTCAAGGAGGAAAGAAAATAAGGAGCGAGTGTGACGTCATTCCACGCGATTCCGGAAGTTTGGGTGAGGGGAAACAACGGGGACAAACTATTCTCCTCTCCCAGCTCGGTTTCACTAACGCTGGTTAATTTGGAATCGAGATCAAGGGCTTTTTCGCAAAGGTAAGTTGGTGACGTGATGAATGTTTCAGTGACAATAACTCCCTTTAGAGAAGTGGAGTTAAGCATTAAATCCAAGTAAAAGGACCGTTGATCTCGATTCAAATGTTAAACCGGCTCGTGTACCTTAATCATATAGCTCAGTCGTACCGTAATTGTTTCTCCTTCAAGTTCACAGCGTGCAGCGACGCTGCTACGAAATTCATCGCATCACTCTTGTCCGTCGCTAGTATCTCGTATCTATGCCAATCTACCAGCACGGTCTACGCGATCGACGTCGCTGGCAGCTGAATTGTTTGTCCCAGTTGTGGCGACGTCTAACCGCTGATTGGTCGGCTCCGGCCACCTGATCCATATGACGTGCACTATATGTCGTCATTTCCGCTACACTTTCGTGATTCGGAAACAAACGGCTGTGCTCCCTCCTTAGCTTTTTTTTTTTTTTCCTTCCTCCTTGGTTGGTCTTGCCTAGCTGGTACCGGTTTTGTTGTTGGATGTTGGTCCCTGTTTCGCGCAATAATTTCAGTTGTATTTTGATAATAATTCGTCCCGTTTAAAGAAGTTCTGCACAACGTACATTAAGCGTACATCATACAGGTGTCCGATGCTAAGACGAGGAAAGAAAGAAAAAAGAAACATATAAAAGAAAACGCCACGAGAGAAGATTTACATGATGCGGAGCACTGTTTGCGGACACTGTACAATGCACATTATAGGCTACAACGACCTTCTTGGATCGTTGGACAGTTTCGACGTTTTGACATCGTGAACGTTCCCTATCACTACGTGTTCTAGGCATTTATAGCGCTGGTGTCCTAGCTCAAGCAGCTGAGCTTGAGCTCAGCTGTAGAAGTAAACGTAAACATCACAAAGGCGAAAAATACTCGATAAGTGCCTGAAATGCTGCTAATGTTTTTGATCTTGTGGAACAGAAACAGTGTATATGTGTTCGCTTTGTTCACGAGATCCCCAATCACTTTGCAATACGCTGCTTAGAGTCGACGTTTTTTTTTTTTTTTTTTTTTTTTTGCTTTTATGTCGCGTTATTACTACGCGCTTCGTCCAGCACCAGTCATTCGGTTAATGGCGTGCGCGAGCAATTTGAGTCTATGAATTTGTAACGTTCTTCGACGCCTCTTAATAGCCGTACGTTCGAAAAACTAAGCTCTGTTACCCGCGTTCCTGAAGTCAGTTGCGCGCGCGCTTTCGAACCTCGCAATTATCTCTCGAATTCCCCTTTCGCAAAAGATAATTATTCTAATTATTACATTTGTAGAAAGTACCGACCATCTTGCGCGATAATCATCGCCGTCCCGCGTCGTTACTATTTTTATCTTTCTTTTAACTACGTTTCATTTTTTTTCTTCACGTTACTACCTCCATTCCGTCGTAATGTCATTAATGTTCTCGCCCTGCGGCAGTAAAAATTTTAATGTCTTTGCCTTGCGCATTAGTCAAAAAGGAAACAAAAAGTAAAAATAACTTTTTTGGGAGGGTAATTACCATCACGACAATCGCTAACGCGTTTATGATAAGCACGTTCCCGTTGTCTCTTTTGTTGTTTCCTTTATTAACTCACTTTTATTACTTTATGACTTCGACGCTGCTCGGGACGAGCCAAACCTTCACTGAAATGTACGTGACGCTTCGCTCGTTCAGTTAGAAAACTCATTTTTATATCTATATTTAAGCTATCCCAAATGACGTAGGTGGACCGGACCGTACTCGCTTTATTGCCTCTAACGCGCTGTACAGCGGAAATAATCCCCCGGGCAATGAAAGGGCAGTTGTGTTCGAACTCCCACTGTTGCCAGCATTCTTTCACTCTCTCTCTCTCTCTCTCTCTCGGCCAGAAAAGGCGGCAATGTTCCGACACTGGAGCCGTTATTGTTGTAGAAACGAATTTGACGAGCTTGTTGGAACTCGATTCAATTACGGGTTTCTGTCGCGACGCGTCGCTGTTGTCGTGGGAAGTTTAGCGCGAGATCGCTCTTCGTTATTATGGAATAATGGCTGCGCGGTTACGCGGTTCGTTGTTGAAACTTTCTGAAGGCTATGGTAGCACCCTGATATTTGTGGTTGATTGGTGTGCGCATTCTTTCGGATGCGGATGTAATGAAAGTAGAAAAAAAAGTTATTGACGGAACGTAGTTTGCGGTCTGACAATCTCGTGAACACACTGCTGCTGCGAGCAACGACGTCAAAGAACCTCGGTTATTCCTATTGGTCCTGAAGAACACGTGACATCTCCCCCGCGCGGCTGTACGCGGAAACTACCAGATGCATTGCCCCGATGTCGTGCCAGCGTAAGTTTCTGTATTCGCGGCTCCACGATCCCGAAATCTCTTTCATGTGAAACGTTGGTTTTGAATCGATCTCGTACTGCTTGCGACACACTTGTCTCTGAAATCAGCACCCCTCTGGTTTATCCCATCTCAAATCTCCAGATGTTGCGAGATCATTTCTGTTGTGTAATAAACAAATGCACCGTATGGTCTTTCATTAAATACAATATTGGAACAACGTTTTCGAGGGCAACCAAGGAAATATGGGCTGCGGAGCTACTGACAGGCGCGATTCCAGACTCCCTGCAACTCTGGGCACAGTGTGTCTTTTTTAAATTCTAATATAAAGGCTATTATATACGATGTCTAAAAGCCATCAATTCCTTGACCTTCTTTGATAGCCCTCCGATGCTCCGTCGATCGACCTCTACTTATATGTCTGTTCTACTCAGTTGGTACTGTGATTAAGTGGCTCTCCAACATAAAGAAGGTTCAGATTTTTAATTGCACCACAATGGACTCCTCCTCTATCGTTCCGCTTCTAATGACGAAGTTTCTAATTTACATTTTTAAAAGAAGCGTTCTCTACCTTTTTGCTCATTTTTCAGTTTTTTTTTTCCGTACGACATTCACTCGTGCGACCGTGTTGCTAAAAAAATAAAACTTCCAAATCGTGAGTACTTTTCGCTGATAGAGGATGTCTCATTCCGTTGGATTATTATTTTTTTTTATTTTTTACATCGCTTATTTTGATTATGTTGAGCGTCCGCTCGTATTCAAATCCCGTTTAATGGAGATCCCGAGGGGCTCATATTTTATGTATCCAACTATTCTGCGCAGGGCCATCTTTAATGACTCGGTCGCTGAATTTCTCCAGCCCCCATTTATTGATTTATTTTGCTCGCGATTTGTTTTTGTATACCTGTACACGTTTGCTTCCCGATGAAAATTTCACTCGAAGCACAGAGAAGTTTCGAAGGTATATCCAGGTGCTCACTTTTATTACTAGTTGTAAATAGTAAGACATTTATAATGGACAATCGACTGTCTTTCAAGTTATATTTACGTTAAGAGAATACAGAATGTGGCGAGTTTCGTTTTCGGAATCGTGTTTCTGTTTCTGCGTAATGATTTGTCAGTGATAGGTGCATTGCAAGTGACGAATGAATGAAAGGCATGCCCTGCAAGAGAATTCCAGTTCAACGTCAAGTACATATACGGCAATAGCAAACACTGAATGGACGGTTGTCAAGTTTTTCCAGTGTCGTTTGAAGTTTTCTTCTATGTTTCTCAAACATTGGGCAATGCATTATGACGTGATGAGTATCTTCAGGGACGTTGCAAGTTCTGCAGAGTGTGGAGTTTGCTAGCTTCATTTTGTGAAGTGTTTTTCTTGTATATACCTTGTACGTAGCTTCTACAAGATTCTTGGACCTTGGCCCAGTCCTCAGCAACAAGACAAGGCCATGAAAGCATTATGTGCATTCTTGAAGAATAGCGGCATATCCCGCCGCTACTAAAGAACAACAAGTGTAAACAAAACACAATAGTACATGTGATGCTCACTACAGAGTGTCACGGATGATAGTCACTGTCATATTGGCGAAACTCACAAGAAATGGAGCTGCAGGCGCCATTTTGGGCAGCCACCAAGTTCCAACTCCCGCACAGTTAGTGAAGAAGAAGAAGAATAGCAAACACTACCACTACTTTAGGGGAGTGGCCTATCGTCAAGCTCATCAGGCTTTTAGCTACTCTTCCACTTGAGAGAGAAATAAAGATTCTATTGAACTACGTGTGAGCCACGATCCAAATATACACCTACTATCAGAGACGTCACCATCAATCTGTAACCATTTCAGTCATATTACCGTCCATCATATAAAAGAGTAGAAATGCAAATCATCCCAGTTGGTTGTCAGTTCGGCGCTCTGTCTTTTGTTTATCTTTTAAGTGTCGCCCTGCACTGTTTTTTTAAATATCGATCGCAGTATGCTCTCGTATCTTGTATAGTCACCGCCGACGCGATCAATAACCAAGAATACTCACGTTAAAGGAGTACAGAGGACCGTCCAAAAAAATTTTCAGATTAAGACATCTGATGAAAGTGTGTGTGTCATTATACAGAATAGCGCGAAAGGTTTTGATGTGTGCAATTTGTTTCCCAGAAAAAAAGTCACATAAACGTAGCTCCGCGCGTTCACCCTTAACTCGCCACTCCAGCTATAACGAGGATGAGGAGGTATGATGGCACGTCACCGATGACGGCATAAGGAGACTCGTTCTGGTTTGCCGGTCAGTGGGGGTCAGCGCCTTGTCCCTTTGCCGCCGAAAACCTGTTTTGCCAGTTTTCCCGGAGAATTGGGAATAGAAGGAGCGGCCGAAGCATTACCGAGCAAGGAGAAAGGCTTTATCAGAACCCCGAACAGCCGAGTAGCAGACGACAGCGGAGTAGCAGACGACATTTCTCTAGGCCAATCAGCGAGCGTTCTTCTTATAGCGTCAGCGCGAGGTTCCAGGCAGATCACAGGCTGGTACTGCTCTTCACCAACATTGCGCACAGGCGCTTTTTGCGGTGTATTTAAAAATTCAATTTCTGCGATATTTATGACTCTGTGGTGTAAATTCCTTCGCATGGTGCATCTTACTGGCCTACTTAACAGTTTTATAGGAAGACTGTGCTACTTTAATGGACCTTTCGGATGCGACACCCGAGCACGGACTCTGAGTTTTGCTCACTTCGTTCTCCCCCTCTCTTCTCCTCCTCCGCTTCATCAACCGCACGTGAATGGCTCTCCATTTATCGCCACCATAATCTCGTCCCCAGTACATGACCATCGGCCGCGTGATCTTTCGCGGGGGAACGTAACCTGCCTTGGCGGTGCCCTCCCACGCGAACCGTATTTTTGGCGATAACGTCTCGTCAGCGACGCTAAAGACGCCAGGGTTAACGGCTTTCCGCGTTCAAATGGTGCCGGAGCACGCCCCAGTGCACGCAACGTATTCTGTAACGGCGGCCTACGTGGCGTGACGTGAAGTCGTCGCCTGTCACGATTCGCTCGTTAGCTTTTCCGCTCGCCCCTCCCCGTAATGACGTCATTAATTATAGACAGGAATGGCTGAAAGGAGGACGGCGATAATGTGAGGGCGAGAGTATGTGGTTTGATGATGTAATATCGTGTGTGTGTGTGTGCGTAAGCGTCATGTGCGGTTGGTTCGCGGAATAAGATTGCACATACGGGCGTCGAGTGGGAATGGAGACAAGGTGGCTCTGATTTACTCTCGAGATGGTGCGTGATGCGAAGTAGCCTGGAGCGCCCCCTTCTTTGTCTGCTGGCAATTGTTGCCAGAGTATCTCCGTGATGTAGTATATATATAGAGGGGAGGGCCTCGAAATACCCGGTCTCGAAGCGAAGAAAATGCTCAACTGCTTCTTCAGTTGATATGCCGTATTTAAAAATCCGTTATCACTATACTTAACCTCTCAGCTTCACGTGTTTTCGATGTCTCTCGAAGTCGTTGGAGCGAATGCACCACATTTTAACGACTGTTAGGCTTTTGCACAAACCCAGCGATATGTTGGTTTGTTTACTATCGTGTTAGTTCGGTGTGGGCATTTCTCCAGAAAAAAAAAGGGGGGGGGCGAGAAAGGAATCCTCGCCCGACTCTGAATTTTAGGCAGTTTATTTGCACTCGGGGTGACCACGAACCATTTCTTTCTATCAGTTTATGTTGCAACGGGGATTTCGATCAGTTTATTTCGAGGTGCACTTGTAGCGAAACCTCGGAACGCACACCTGATACAGGTAGAGCCTCGAATGCGCAACATTTGAGTGAAGTTCCTAGCCAGTTGTTTTTAATATATCGGAACAGTCATCAATGACGTTTATCTCGGATACACAGCTCTTGTGATGTCCACCAGGGGGCGACAGCTCATGCGTACGTCACAGTGAACGTGCCATTCGTCTTTCTTGTTTATCTCAGAAACTACGACGCCCCGCGGTATGAAATTTTGCGTTGGACATCTACACGTAACCTGCGCACCGTAAAGAGTAAACCTAATCGCAAAATCTCTCCTTTTAAGCTCCTAAGTGGCTAGAGCGTAGAATTTAACACGTATAGAAACGCAGGTATTGAAGAGGGACATCTCAGCCGCCATGATACATAAAGTAGCGCCAACACGGTACACGTTATCGCGGTTGCCCCTAAAAGTTCCGTCTCTTTTGGAAGTAGAAGGTGTGAAATGACTTCCTTGAACTAAGGAGAACCCGATGATAGCAGGCGAGGTAAGCACAGCTCGTACACGAAGGACGCAAAGGAAACGCGGATTGGATGGATGGATGGATTGTAGTGGCACCCCTGGTGGACCCCTTTGTAACGAGGGTCCAGCCAACGCCACCTACGTAGAAAGCTTGCTTACTCGTCAACGTGACGCAACAACTAAGAGTCAGCCAATCAGGATCCTGTTTTCAGCGGCGGTAGCCAATCTCGTACGAGCTTTCTCTCGTCAGCTTGTCGTCTGCGAGTAGTGATTGAGCGTCCCCGCGTACTAAATGGGAAATCTTTAAAATGAAGCGCAAAACGGTCCCATATCTTTCTCAAGACTGATTTTCTGGAAGCCGTGTTGCTCTATATTTGTCTACAGATTCAGGTCTACAGGTTCCAAGTTAGCTGCAATCAGAATTTCTAGAAAATAAAAAAATTGAAAATTATAGACAACCCTGTGTCGCAGTCGCCACCAACTGCGCATTGCTCGTTAAATGCGGCGGCAAAACCACATTGCACGCGCATAATTGGGGATTATAAAATAAAATTAAAACGAAAATACTTCAAAATAAAGTAAAATAAAAATGCTCATGATTGAGGAATAATTGGGGATTACTTGGGTATTGGGGATCATAAAAATTTATTGGGGATTATTTCGCACCAGACGTCGCACTGAGCCGTTTTACCGACCGCAGTTTTACCAGCAAAATAAAAATATTTAGCCTTCCCTGTCACTTGTTGTGCAGGGTTTACGAGCAAACAAGCTGAAACCCCCAGCACGCCCCCAACATAACTTGTCTGTCTTATGCTTGACGTTACCTTTAAAATTTATAAGGCACAGTACATCGTTTCCGTTTGTTCCCCCGACAATCTACCGAGTGAACTCTTCGTCACACCCTCCTCTTATTTTTTTTATTTTTTATTTTTGTCAAGAAACTTATCGGCGTCGCGCGCCATGCTGTAGCATTGTAAGTTTAGATTTATATCTGCCACGCTCGTACCCTAACCCGCAGCAAGATATATATATACTCGGTCTCCATGACGACGAGACACACAGACAACAGCGGACACACAAAGACCGCCGTTGTTTATACACGACCGAATGAGGAATGGTGTAGTGCACCGGACAAAAAAAAAAAAAAAAACAGAAGGTACACGACGGTACACCGCGATTTGGAAAACACGGCCGCTGTCCGGATCATAAAACACGCTGCTCACGATAAATGTTCTCCCTACTCTGTACCGAGTGAAGAAGAAAAAAGGGGTGGACGGAACATAACGGTATCCGCGCGCTATAAAAGGGATCAGCTGGGAGAGGGTATAACATATCGCCCTCGCAACGATTCGCCGGAGATCACCGCTAATGGTACTTTTATGACCGGCACGTGCCAAGTGGACGAGCGCTGCAGGCTAAAAATGAGCCACGTAGAAGGAGAGAGAAAAAAATATATATATAACGAGGGAGTTCATCTAATGTGTATATGCGTGCACGAAAAAATGCCCGGTCAACGCGTGCAGGTATGACAGTAAGCGGAGACCTGGTTGTGATATCAAACGGAGAAGGTGATGATAAGCGGGAACCAAGTGGTTATAGCGGTATTCAGAGGGCGTCCACTGTAGTTTGACTTGTGAAGTGTGGCTGCGGGTATAACGATGTCCCCTCTGCGGGTGCGCTCTTGTGTGTAGGGCTCGTTTCTGTTTGTCTATGTATTTTATTTTGTTTAGTTATAGTTAGCCCAGTAAGGTGCGAAAATTCAACTCTTGTGCACGATTCCGTGGGTGACGCAACAACAACAACAACAACATAGATGAATGGATGATGATGATGTGGGATGTGGTGACGCAAGACTGCTTTAATAGTGTGAAAAATTCCCGCAATGTATTAATCCGCGCAGTTAAACTATGTTGAAAAGCGATGAAAACCAGGCTGTTTGGTGGTACATCCTAAAAGCGATAAAGCCCCGGTGCAGGGGACACAGAGAGACAAAACAGATGAAGCACTGACTCACAAACCGGTTTGTCAGTCAGTGCTTCGTCTATTTTGTCTCTCTGTGTCCCCTGCACCGAGGTTCTATCGCTTTTAGGAAACTATGTTGATACAGACAAAGGACCCGACGTCGGCGTCGAGAGCAATGGCGTCGACTGTAGACGTCGACTGTGGCGTCGACGAGCACTGATAAAATATTTACATGCACAGGTCGGGTGTGCAGCTACACTTCTAATTTGCTTGAACTTCTTGCATTTTTGTCTGTTATGAATTTATATTATATGAATTTATATTATCGATCAATATTATGTAAATAACACGAGGTAGGCGAGCTGTATAGGCTGCTAGTGACTTATATTTTCACTTACTAACCTACCTATATTTTAGCTTATTACTTCATTTTAAAGTTCCCTTATGAAGAGACAAACCTCTTGTGCCTTTTCACCTAAATTCATTGCTGCTAACTGGTTACTAAAAGCTCAACGGTTCAGCTTGTGGCAACACGGAATATATGTCTGTGGCGGCTGAGAACCTGATAAGCGATGTGTACCACTCACATACATTCACAGAAAGCTCCATTGATGACCGTACCAGAAGTGCTGCTTGTGCGTTCTGCATCCCATCAGTGAACGTGGCCTGGCAAGGGAGAACATCGCGTTGCCCGATATCCTCTACGACCGCTGCTGAACTCCTGGCTCTCCTATACACGCAGCTGCTGCGGTCCAGGTGCGAGGGTTCGTCAGGGCAGTCCTACTCAGAGACTCGAGAAGCGCCCTATGGGACGTGATGAACCCCATGTGTGGCAATATCTTAGCGCGAAGCATCAGAAGATCGTGCGCTTAGCATAAACAAACCGGAGGAGATATATCGCCTTCCGAGGGATCCCGTCCCACGTCAGTATCGGCGGCAACGAAATGGCGGATCAGCTAGCGTCTTCGGCACACCCGAGCTGCAGCCCTTGTTTACCAACTCCGGACGACATAGACAGGAATATGGCCGTTCAGCAGCTTGTTGAACTGCGCCACCACTCGGCGATACGGGACATCATGCACCATCATGGCCAGTGGCGTAGCCACGCGGGGGGGGGGGGGGGGGGGGGCTCGAGCCCCCCTACCTGCCACGGACCGACCCACACAAATCGTGCAAATCCGAAAACATAATATATATATGTGTGTGTGGGGGGGGGGGGGGGGACCAGTGTGACGATCGCGAAAGTTCTTGCAGTTCGTGGCGTCTATCTAAGAAGCACTCTTGAATGGTTTTCAAAGTATGAGCTTTGCAAAATACTTCCAATCTCGTGACACCACCTCATTGGTCACGACAGCCTATACATGTAATCGTACTGTGAACGTCTAAATCAACTATTTTCGTTCCTTTTTTTAATCCTCAGTTTGCAGTGTGCAGTGTGCACAAGTATGTGTGTGTTGTCGACACAGGATCAGCGGGGGGGGGGACGAGTTTTCGTATCGAGCCCCCCCCCCCCCCTACCTTGGAGATCTGGCTACGCCACTGATCATGGCCCCCTTCTTCCGATAAAAAACCTTCCTCGAGGCATGCAGACCATGCTCCATACGCTACGCACAGGATCAGCGTGATCACTAGCTCTCAACTATTCAAGATCGGGTCTAGGCGTAACGACGGCTGCGGCCACTCTCAGCAACCTGAAACAATCGAGCACATCCTGCGAGACTGCCGAGCATACCATTCTGCGCGCGAAGCCCACCTCCCTCGCTCCAGCTCTGGCACGCTATGCGGACATCCTCTACCCCCGGTGGTTCTTCCGCTAAAGCAAGAAACATTGTTCTCTTTCTGCAGGAGGCGGGTCACGCCCAACGTCCCCTCTAGCACTTTGCACTGCCCGACGGACTCACGCACCCTCTACGCGACTCCACTCGTCACCCTCCACCTATCTTTTTTAAGTCTTCTTTTGGCTATAGTCGTGACGACGGCCACTTCTGTGCGGCCAACAACAGCGAGCCAATTCTGCCATTACCCCCCCCCCCCATGTCAGTTTGTGCGCGTTTTTGCACTAAAAGCGCGTGTTGTTGCCTCCATTTCTTACATCAGTCTCTGCTAAGGTCTTTGGTTGTCATGTACTGTCGTTCCAAATATGTGAAACACATCTGGTAACAGGCTGACTAGTTTGGATTTATTGAAATCTAAACACATAAAGCGGACAAACTATATTGACTTGTTCATGTATCTGACACATCATGTGTCTGATTCAACTGACTGACTGTATTGAAATCTAAACTAAATACATACATAAAACACACATAAGCTATATTCATTTGTACATGTATCTCATCTGTCTCAACTGCAAGTCTGAAACTAACGGGATTACAGCGGCCTCATTTTAGTACAAAGAGCCTGTGCTGACGGTACAAAAGCAATTCTGCTACCTTCATAATAGATAAGCTGGCTCTCCGTGCCCTTTTAAGCGATCCCGCAATTGAAAATAGCCGTTCCACATCTCCTCAACCTCCTTCTCGGAAAATTTCCTCACCTCACCTCACTTCAATTCATTGTTCGAAGAGATTTGTGCACCTCACCTCACCTCACATCGCATGAGGTGAAGGTGATGTGCATATGCCAACCTCTGCTCATGAGTGTGTTGCGATTTCATGAGCATCTTCTTTCGCTGCAACACGCTCCCCTTCCTCCCCCCCGTACAGAGAGGTCAGGCAAGGTATATCAGGAATTCTGTGTTGTGACGTTATGAGACGAACTTTTACAGGATTTTCATCATCACGCGCATGCAACACGCGATCGATTCTTAGGATATCCCTCGAAACTTTCATCTTGAGTGTCAGCTGGGTAGTCTTCCCGGAGAGGGCCTGCCGCCCCCCTCCTAGGAAAGTTCCCCCCCCCCCCCCGCAGTCGGCGCCTATGGCAACATTCATAAAAAAATACATTACAGCGAAATGGAAAGCACTTGTGTCGTACTCGTACATGATTCTGTTTTCATTGCCACTGTGCCAGTGCGAAAACGAAGACTGGAAGGAATACCTAGTGAGAACGAAACCTAGCTATCCATAGTTAGAAAAAGAAGAAGAACAGTATTATCTATAGTCAACTACCGTGAAACTATCGATGGCACTATCGATAGTTTTTTTTTTTAACTATCGGTGGTATCGATAGTCATTTATCGTTAGTTTTGCATCACTGCCATGCGCGCAGATAATTAATCTTGGAGAACGTTTCCGTTATGCGGCCTACTTTACATCACATCCACCTTGCGTCTATAACACTGCATAGAGGTGACTCTATCCGAAGCGACATCGTCGCCGGGGCGCTGCTGCGAATTTTACGCTTGATACTTAACGTGTGACATAAAGCGCGTTCCAAGTGGGCAGCCGGAGCCGCTTACTGTACGGGGCCGGTTCGATTTCTTTAAATCGGCCACCCATATGCGGACTCACAGCAGAGATAATGATCGTGTATCCGTTTCATGGGGGACACGTCGATAAAAAGGGGAAAAATCGTTTTCAAAGAAACGCTTGCTTGCGGGCCGAATATCGGAAGAAATTGCTACGTTGTTACAAAGAGGTGTTCCGCTTTGCAGAGTATATACTGCGTAGCGGCTGTTTGTATCGCATAAGGATCTTTCGAGGGCATTACTCTCGTTCTGCATTTCGCTCCCCCCTCTTTACGACTCCGCCCATTTCGTGAGTAAAGCAATATCAGGAACGTTGTTGAATGCAACGTTCCTTTCGAACATTCAGCAGTTCATGAGTTACCAGCTCGCATTATATTATTACATATAGTGGTTCTGGACTCTCGCCCCTTCTCTCTCTCTCAAAATTGCTCGGCCCCTGCTCGGCTCATGAGTTACCAGCTCGCATTCCATTATTACATATACTGGTTCTGGACTCTCGCCCCTTCTCTCTCTCAAAATTGCTCGGCCCCTGCTCGGCTCATGAGTTACCAGCTCGCATTCCATTATTTCATATAGTGGTTCTGGACTCTCGCCCCTTCTCTCTCTCAAAATTGCTCGGCCCCTGACCAAATCCAGCCAACCAGCGCTCTGCCCTCAAAGCTCTTTTGACCTTTTTGGACACAATGTGACTTCGGTCGTTATTGTGAAGGGGCTCAATATTTCATCCCCCACATCACCACCAGCGATGGGGTAGAGAGTATCGCCCCTGGCGATGAAGCACCCCATTCCTCATCTTAAAAATGAAGTTGTTGTTGTTGTTGTTGTTATACTATACAGGGGTTAGGATTAGAGCCCTGCGCGGATGAGATTTTTGGCATCCGCATCCGACCCGCATCCGCGCACACGTTATCCGCGTCCGATCCACATCCGCAGCATGCACAACAGTTTACATCCGCATCCGATCCGCAAGATCCGCACGTTTCGAATGACGCGTAAATACCGCACGTTGGTATCATTTCGGATGCCTCCGTGCTCTCACGGAAGGACTCTCGACGACAAGCAAAGTAAAACAACCGTTCAACAAACGCGATATGGAGAGACTTCTGGAACGCGTGGAACGCTACCTCGCCGGTGCTCGCGTGGTTCGAGACGCCTGAATGCCTCCTCTCCCGTCTTGGCCGTGCACGCTCAAAGGTGTATGAGCATGCGCTCGCTCTCGCCGCGCTGCGCTCGCTCTCGCTCTCGCTCTCGCGCTCTCGCTTGCGCCCGAGCATGCGCTCGCTCTCGGCGCGCAATACCAATAAATTGCTGGTGGAAAGATTACAGCACGCGGTACATCCGCATCCGATCCGCATCCGACGTCGAGCCTTCCGCATCCGATCCGCACACCGCAGAAAGTGCTAAATTTTCATCCGAATCCGCAAGTATCTTGCGGATATCCGCGGATATCCGCTTCCATCCGCGTATGGTGCAGGGCTCTAGTTAGGATGATCGAGACTGAGACGTGACACGGGTTTGAATTCCGGTACCGGCTATGCTGTCTGAGGGTTTTGTCTAGGTTTTCCGGTGTACTTTCGAGATGAACGTCGACCCCGGACGCATACTAACCCCCCCTCCCCGTTCCCTTTCCCCACTCCTTCCTGCTGTCCTCTCTCCATCTGTCCACGTGCGTACGCCGTTGACTGCTTCGCGCCGCCATTAAAAAGCTGACAGAAGGAAGTTCGTGAATTACGCAACAGACAGGTCGTATGACACAACGGTACCTTCTAACTAAACGAAGCTTACTGCTGCGAGAATTCTTCGAAATTTCGCAAACAGGGACTTCATGCTAGCGTACGGGGAAAAATGACACGCGTGGACGATGTTAACGCACGCGCTATAGATTAGATTAGATTAGAAATAGAAAAAAAAAAAGTGGAACCGTAGGTCGCACCGGTGCGACCAGCTGTTCCAGAACGCTTGACGTGTGAAAGCGCACGCGCTGTAGTTTTCAGTTTGTCCATTAATTTCAGCTATATGCTGTAACTGTGTAACTCTATTGTATTAAACGTAAACGTAAAGGAACGTAAATGTAAACGAATTTTCGTTACCTTTACGGGAAACCGAAACAGAAAGGAATACCCGCTGAGGAAACGGAAACGGCTACCGAAAATCATCTGGAAACGGTAACGGAAACGAAAAATCGAATTTTTTAGGTACCGAAAACAGAAACGGAAATAATTATTTTCGGTAGCCAACCCTGCTCTCGCTCCTTCTGTTGGGGAGTGACCTCACGTTCATCTCGTTGACGTCTTTAAAATTCCATTATTTCATATCTAGGCACTTTCTGGACTAAAAAAATTAGCCAAGTAGTCAGCCGATGCCGAGCATAGTAGTATATCTGTTTCATACAGGTGGTTTTTCTGGATGCAACCGTCCCTTTAAACAGCCCGCTTCTCTTGGCAAAATTGCTCCGCAGACCGACCACTATATGGCGTCGCTTATGATAATGGTTGGCTCCAGGCGCGGAGCCACGAAATTATCGGCGCTTCGAAGTTGACTCCGGGGTCGATGATTACGGACAACTCGGGGAAAGTTCCCGGAGCAATTATTGCTGCTGCGGCGAGTTTAAACAGCTAGGTTTATTAGATTTTCCGCGATATATTACTCCCGCGACAGGTACTTCTTCAATCCGCCGAACGCAAGCCACGCGCGTCACCGCGTCAGAACATGAGGTCGTGTAGCGGCGTACATGTGTATAGAAAACGATTCTTGTTTTTCTTTGTCACAAACCAGTCCACGCGCGACGAGTAGTCGATTTCCAAAGTGAATCTTAAATATTTAACACATATTGAAAACGATATATAGTGCATATTATAGGCGTCTGACGACTTAAATACTCGAATCATTATTATTATTATTATTAATAATACAGGGTGTTCAAAATTAAGCTTTCACTAGCACTTTATAAATAGGCGAACAAAAGAAAACTGGTGCTACCTTTTCTCTTCCTTGAGTAAGAAACAGGTGCTACATAATTAGCAGCACCTGTTTCTTACACAAGTAGCGTAAAGTTATCATCCGGTTTCCTGTCATCGCTGTGTTTACGTAGCGCTCGTGAAAGCTTGAGTTTGAACACCATGTATATTAATTATTATGGATTTTTACTATGAAACCTTTCTTTGCTAAGCCTGCTAGGTGGGTCAGTTTTGTTCTATTGTTTTAGTTTGCGATAAAACTGAATTAAATTGAATTATGTTTACTATCATTACAGTAGGCAAATAACGCCCTTTATTCTAAGTTTCTTCCTTTCCTCGGACAATTCCGTTATTCAGCTTTCTAGCGGTTTGTCTTACAAAAGGCTAATGCTAATTAATGTGTGGAACTTCCCTGGCGAGATAAGGAACCCGCATGGAATCGTCTTTCGTTGGCGTCTCTGATTTGAATTGAACCGAAGTATCATTGAAAACAATAGAGAGATTGGATCCGTGATTGAGGCCTGGCCATCGTACGAAGAGATGTATAGAAAGCAAAACGCAAAACAACGAAGAGAAAGGCTTCGGATTTTGAAAACTTGGCAGATGAAAATCTTTCTGGACTGAATGATTTTATTTTTGCACGAGTCAGTTGAATGTCTCGCCCTTCGAGCCTTCAGATCTGCTTCAGTCGGCTTAGCTCATCGTAAAAATATCTGTACTACGTTAACAAAGAAGTTCGCATTACATAGTCGCTATTGTGTAGTCTACAGTAAGAGCAACATACGCTCTATTGAGCATAACGACGCGCATACAGAAGTTAATCAGGGCAAAGCGTTACTGCCATCGCTGAAAGACAGAGTAGGGCGATAGGCGAGAAAATAGCGACCCAATCGCGAAGCTTATTTTTCTTTATTTTTATTTTGTTCTTAGTCTCACTCTTAAGGGACTATAGAGAAAAAAAGAAATAGGAAAAGGAAGAAAGTGAAATAAGAGAGAAAGGATTGAAAGGGGCCAGAAAGGAGTACTTAATGGATGTTTGAGAGGGCGCTCTGGGTGGTCCCTTTCGCTGTGAATCGAAAATATCTATTTTTTTTCTTCTTGGGATTATTTTCCAGTTCCCGTCGATCTCAAGGCCGGGATAATGTGGGGCTTTCTTTGTTCTTTCTGCCTCGCGCGAAAGTTTGCCGACGGACGTTTTGCAGTGTGTAGTGTCTTATTCCAACTTGGATAAACGAGGGAGAAATCATTCTGTCGGCATTACTGAGGTGCTTTTTCAGAAATATATGTAGGTATATATATATAACTGCATCTATAGGGAGCTTTGGTATTTTTACTCTAAGGAGCTGTAATGGATAAAGACAACAAAAAACAAAAAAATGAAGTGGGAGGATACTTCCTGGCATATATCCCGTGCAGAGCTAAAACACGTCCGAACGGCATCCCGCGGGTACATCCGCTGCTGAACGTCTTTGAGTTGTACTTCGGTGTTGCATTCGCACGTCTTTGGGATCTCTGGGGGATTGAATTCGGATGTCCCCGGGATGTCCCCCGATTGACGTCCCACTGATGTGTTTCGGATTCTGTTGTCCGGGTGCCGTTGAGGAAAAAAATGTTACGAGGAGTGCAAGTAATCCGTATAGTAGCGAAAAAAAAAAATTATGTTAATTTTAGTTTGGTGCTGGAATTTCACAGCAAATAGGGTGTCAGGTTCCGTCGTAGTCTTATTACTTAACAGAGTGTGTATGGCGACAACATGCACCGTTATTGACGTTGCGGGAACGACATATTGCCGTTGCCCTCTAAGGAACGGCCACGCCCCCATTATCTTCAGTGAGCGGCCATAGCTTATCCCCCATATTGGTTTCGTTTTTCCATCTCTCTCCGTGCAAATTGCCGAGCAGTGCTCGATATATTTTTCTTCTCGTTCCTCGTCGGATGACTGATGAGTTTCCTTCTTTCCCGTTTAGCGCATCAAGAGGACGCGCTCCCCCGAGTGGAGGTGAGGCAGGTTAGGGAAGAACTCCAGCAGATGTAATAGAGGCTTAATTGCTCGCGTCCCCTACAGTCGTGTGGTAATTGCCACTCGGGACGTTTCCCCTCCTCTCATTATCCTCCCTTCCTCGACAGTTTCATCGTCGCAGGTGTAGTCCCTTCCCTTATAGCTATGTGTGTATAATGGGACGGTATGTGTTTTCCAGCTGGAAGAAAAGATCCAGCAGCGCGGCAGGTGCCGTTGGTGTCGCGCCTCGGCGATGGGAAGTCTGTGTGTCCCCGAGTTCTTGTGGTGGTCACGTCAGAGGCTAAAATGTGAACTATTTAGGAACATGCGATGTTCATGACAGTCTTCTGTTCTTTGTCCGTGAACCACGCCGAGGTTGCCCTAGAGATGCGAAGCACCGAAAAAAAAAAAAAAACGGAAATTTTGGGGAAAAAATACAGCTTATTTTTTCTGTTTTTTTTCCTCGTCTCCGAAAAAATAGCCCAAAATTTCAAGGCGACAAAATTCAAAAATGTAAATTTTCGTGCCTTTGATGCGTTCCAACCCGCCAACAGTGCCTTAGGTGCCTCTAATCCGCCAACAACCACCAACTAGGAGCTCCGTCTGGCCGCTCCAAGCGATCGCCATCGCGTTCACATAATGTCGGAGTTCTGGTTGGAGTGGACGGGTTGTTCTAATTACCTATCGCTGAGTATAGACAGCAGTCTCATGGGATGCTCTGCTCTGCATTTATGCCTAGAGGGTGAACACTACTAAAGTTTCTAGCTCATTGTAAGCTGTGGCTTGGCCGGCAATGCTTCGACTCAGCAGTAACCGCGTTTGTCTCCATTTTTGCCAATTTTTCGGAAAAAAACCCCGAAAAAAACCGTTTTTTTTTTCGAGCGATTCAAAATTTCCTGAAATTTTACATCTCTAGGTTGCCCACGAAGGAATTCCATCAGAGAAAACTAGGGATGGGCCAACAGAATTCTCGTATGCTATAGGCAGAGATTCGAGATTCGGGAATCCGAATCCCAGTGCCCCAAAATGGCGAATCGAATCTTTCGAATCCACCAACCACGTTTCTTTGTTTCTTTTTAAAATTGGCACGTCAGGAGTCCGCCGAAAGCCTGATTGGCCGGCGGGCCCCGGTGAGCGCAAAAACCACAGCACGAAGCTCCGATATTACAAGTTTAAAAGTATGACGTTTTCATGGAAAGAATTCTGGAGAGTTTATGTATTTCCTGTAGTCGATGAAAAACACGCTAAATAAATTACATTTAAGAAGAAGTGCATCGGTATGTTCCCTCCTGAAGTGAACTATTATTTAATTTGTTTTTCAGTAAACGAATATATCAAATCCTGCTTCAAAACACTTCTCAGTAGAAGTGTTTTTTTTTTCTCTCTCTGGCTTTTTAAACTCTTTTTGAAGAAACGATGCGAAATATTTGAGTGAGATTCGTGGATTCGGGAAATCCATCTCTAGAGAAAACGAAGATACACAGAGGGCAAGGTGAGCTTCAGATGGTTGTAATCTGGTGAACGCTTGTACAAAACCTATTTTTGCTCAACGCACTTCGTGTCAATCCGTACGCGTCAAACTCGCCAATTATCGGGATGTCACTCCATCTCCAGCACTTATTCCTTTTTTTTTTTTTTTCGTTCACCTTTGCGTGGTAAGCAGTATTTGCGATGTCCCTCGATTGTTTCGTGCTGTCCGCGTGGCACGCATAAGCAGAAAGGCTCCATGTGACACACCAAACTCCTTCAAAACCAAACTGGCTCGTATATGGAATCAGTACGATAATGCGACAGAATCCCAACATTCTTCGTATTTTTGGCGCATGACTAGAAAAACTTGCGAGGCAGAAGGAATTCGCAGAACGAACGAGAAAGCCATATATTTGCCATTTACCATCGGCATCGACAGCTCCAGCCTCTCACACTTTCTAGGATATATCGGTGTATAGGCGGCGCTGTCGCCGCAACGGATCTCGGTCGTCTGCTATACGTTTCCAGCATCCGGAAGTGGAGTCGTTGCGTTCCTTTCCGTTTCCGGTTTATCGAGCTACCCCTCAAAGTAAAAGGGAAGAAGAAGCTTTTCTGACGTATACTTGGCCTTTTCTTCTCAGCCACCGATGCTTGTAGAAAAATGACTTCGTAATGACTATAGATGCAGGAGAACAGGAAAGGAACTTTCTCGTCTGCTATAGAAAAAGATGGACCCTGTTTTCCGTTTGAAAAGAAACGCTGCCTTCGCAACTCAAACGAGGAATCGCTGACGGATTGGAAGGAAAGTACAGTGTAGCATGCTGCCTTTTGTGCACGAGATCGAGTTTGCGTGTTTTTGGTTTCGCTTTCGCTTCACGCTTCTCACTTATGCTTTCATTTATCTTTATTTTTTTTTACTTTCGGCTTCGTTCTTTCGCTGCGCGTCCGAGTCTAGCGGTGTGCGCAAGAACTTTCGGGCCTGTGTGATGTCATTTTTGTTAGAAGGGCTCGCGATACCGTGTCTTCACACGAGCGACATACTCGCGGAAGATTCTAGCGGAAGAAAAAGTGAAAATACTGCTTACAGAGCCGAAGTTCCATCCCGTGTGGTGCTGAGCATTCACACGGTGCGGAATACCGGAAGTGGCGCATTGCGCCTTTAGCAGACGACACTTTACAGACGACGCCGTCAGCGTCTTTTCCTGTCGTCTGCTAAGGAATATCTTGTGGCTGTGGCGCAGGATATTCCCTATGGTTAGCAGTGAAGACACGACGCTGAGCGCTCGCGCTCACGTGACACCAGAAAGCTATGACGTTTTTCGCATCTTCCGCTTCTGGGGAAATGTCGCTCGTGTGAATACACGGATATAGGGCAAGGATGTTCTACATTTCGCCGGACCTTTCGACAACGTGACAGCGCGAGACGGGACAGTGTTCTCTCCGCGCACTGTAACATCTGCCGTGTTCAATATGTAGAACAGGTTACAAGTTCCGTCCCAGATAAACACACGCCCCTCGAGCGTGCTTCCCCACGGTACAGGGATGTCATGCAGGGAAGGCGCCCTGCTCTAGTTTGAGCACGACGCTCAAATTAAACTCGGTCGGGGCAACGAATAAATTAGACACGTTTAAGTCGAGATGTCACGCACTTTCATTTCTCTCGTTCTTTACACGGAACGCTTTTAAAGTGGACAGGACGTTGTTCTTCGCAATTTATTGCTCGTTGCGCGTTTGCCTTCCTCCCGAACGATTCCCCACGTATACTATACAAGCTTCGCTTCCCGCGTTAAAAGCCCAGATGGGCTGCCATTGTTTTTCATTATCAGCAGAGTTGTTTGTCTCGATCACGACGGCGGCGCAGAGTGCCGTACGTGTCGCCGGACGACGTCTCGTTATATGCTGAGCACTTATGTTCTCTCATCTTTACTTGCTTACTGCAACGCACTTTGCAGCGTCCCATCTCTATCTTAGTTACTGCGCGGAGGGAAGGAAGGGGCGTGAGGAGGGCTCCTGGTCGTCGTCGTCGTCGTCGCCGCCGATTCGATCAGTTCTTACGTGTTTGGTTAGCGTGAGAGGCGGTGCTATTTGTGTTGGGCGCGATGCTTACTTATCTATTTTCGAGCGGCAACGAAATATAGTCGTTTTCACTGGCCGTTTTTTTTTTTCGGGATGAGCTGGATGAACACGTCATACTTAATGCTGCGGTTGTTTGAGGCGGCGGGATATTTAAATGGAAGCAAAGTATGATATAACAAAATGTAATGGAATTGTGGAATTAGCGTATAAGCTCGTAATGGTTTCGCTTTGGCTTCTACACCTCAATTGCGACATGCGCTTTATTTGTTACCGTTATTTCGAAGCATGACGCGTGGGCCTGCGCAGTATACAGGGATTGTTGAAGTTGTCTATTTCGCGAGTATCGATCCGTTTTCGCAGCACGCTTAGTGGTTGTTAATGTACGCCGAGTCGCTGAAAAAGAAGAAGAATAATAAAAAAAGACAAGGGATAGCATCATAGGTCATTGCTCGCCTCCCTTGTCCTGCAGGCTTCTCTCTCTCTCTCTCTTTTTTTCAACAGCGTTTACGATAATGCCCTTCCATATAAGGGACCCAACCATGCGTCTCTTGAACCGTAAGACCCTATAAAACACCCCTACTCGAATAAACAACCAAACGGCTGCACATATATACGCGAGGGAACTACATTTACACGCGCAGCTTGCGCGAAGATGTCTGCAGCGCTGCTCAAGACACTTCTGCCAGATTCGTTCAAATAAAACGCAGACGACACAGTAAAGAGCGTCATTGCAGAAACGCGCAAGTAAAATGAAACTGACAAGCGAGCTTACATAAAAGGACACTGGGCTGGAGTTACAAATAAGTAAAGATGACAAGTACATATGAGCCAGAAGTAAAGTTCGCAGCAGATATACGTCTAGGAAAATATAAGAAGCAGACGACGTAAGTTGTCGTCTAGAGCTGGAATAAAGCAAGCAGACGACACGTTTTGAGAGGGGATTTTTTTCTTTTCTTTTTTTCGTTCGCAATGGCGATGTCGTGTTCATATCTGGTTTTCTTCTTTTGACCCTAGCTTCATGTTTGTCTTAAAATGCGTATGTCCTCAACGAGAAGAGAGTGCGGACATAAAAGACAGAAGGGGGTATTCATTTTGTGTCTGCTCGCAAACATGTCGTCATTGGATGAAACTCCATTAAGGAAACGCGCACCAGTCTAAATGCGTAAAGAGAGGGGATGTTGAAACGAAATATTCTGCGTTGATGTCGTGAAGAGGGGGGGAAGAACGGGTGATGATGGTGGCGCGACCTCTTGCGGAGAAATGAGAATGGAGGGACAAAAAAGGAAACGAGGTGGCGGTGCCGGTAGGGGAAGCGTGTTTTGCGGGGATTCTGCTTGTCGTCGGTCTCTAATAGGACATCACGTTGCGAGATGCAGTTGAATACGGAAGGAATGCTTTTTTTTTTGTTATTATTACGCGTAGTGGGTAGGATAGAACATACGCTAACAGCATTTAGTTTCGTCATTATCTGTGAGGGGGCGCTGCAGAACGAGATGGTTCTCGCCGGCGTGATGGCTACACAAGAAGGGAAAGCGGGCCCATAAAACTTTGATGTCGTTGCACGTCTCCATGCAAATGTGCAAAGGCCACATTATTTATTCACAGCGTCTCGGGCGAAGTAACGCACGCGTACTGTATTCAGTGTGTAAGTTTTTAGCTCAAACGAAGACCAGCTGAAAAACAGCAGTCATGCTTTTTTGCGCGTGCTGATGTCTGGATTTTCACGATGCTCCCCTGACCAGGGCAGTCTCTACGAAAACTCGGAATAAGGGCTTATTAATTGCTCAGAAGTTTTCAGCTTTTCAGCTTTTTCAGCTTTCGATCAGCTTTGGGACGGCGCTATATACTACACTCTAAAAACAGCACTTCGCCGCATAGCACGTTGTGTGCCAACCGTTGCCAAGAATGATAGGGTTATCGCTTCTGATTCGAAGAGACGGGTGGGCATACGCCTTTTTGTGGCAATTTGGATATATGAAAATTGCCACAAAAAGGCGTACGCCCCCTTCTGTCTTCGAATCAGAAGCGATAGGCCTATCATTCTTCTCAACGGTTGGCACACAGCGTGCTATGCGGTGAAGTGCTGTTTTTAGAGTGTACAAGTTCGAGGCGGAAATAAACTGCAGATCAAGAAATATACCTGAGGGCAGATCCCATCGTGCCATTAATTATAATAGCGCGCGCGCAGTTTCCTGAAATAATTAGAATACGCACTGCAGATGAGCAACATTTCGACGCGCCTGTCTGTCGTTTACCGGTTGATTAGCGGAACACAAGAGAAAAGGTTATTCATTATTATGCAGGCGCTGCGCTTTGCTGCTACTTGTGTCACTGTAAACGACGGGAGAGGGTTAATGCATTAATTAGAATTCCAGTCGCGAAGATTGGAGAGGGTTCCCCGAGGACGTTTTGTCGAAGTCGTCTGCCAAGGTTTGCGTATATGACTGGCTCGACTTGGCTTGGCTCAAGTGGAGTTGAACGGTGTGTGAGGCAACTTGTCGTCTGCTTTTCTGTCTGCACGTGATTCGTCTGTTAGTGTGCGCACGAATGTCGCTCGGAATTTAATTTTCTTTCCACAGGGAGGAGGCATATATGGGGGCGCAAAAGAGTATTAGTATTGCGAAAGGAGTAACAGCTCGGCGAGGGAAAACGAAAAAAAAAAAAAAAAGGAAGAAGAAGAGAAACTGTAGAAGACTGTCGTCTGTTTCGTTTTCAGACTATACCGTTGGCGGCGTAGGGAAATAAAATAAGTTAGCAAGCGCGGCGTTGCCAATTCCAGTAAAACATCAGACAGAGGCAATGGAAGTTTCATGCAAGGTTTTTACTCCGGAGTTTTCTTGTAGATAAAAGAAATATGACAGGACGCAGACGACACGCAGCGGACGAAGGCGAAACAGACGGCGTGTTTTGAGAGATGAAAAGCTGGCTCACTGCTTCTAGTTCCATGTGCAACAGCATATCAAGGAAAGTATGTGCGAGAATAGACCACCATTACAGCAATGGTACACATGAGAACGCAACACTGAATTATGCTTAGGTCTCTCTTCACTAATCTGCAAACAAACTCGTGTGTTGTTGTTGCTGTTATTATTATTATTATTATTATTATTATTATTATTATTATTATTGTTGTTGTTGTTGTTGTTGTTGTTGTTATTACACAAGCCTTTCGGCTTAGGCGGGCCTGCTGTACTCTGCTTGATTGTTTCTAATGGGCAAATAAATTTATTATTATTATTATTATTACATATGGAACTTATTGTAGAAACTACTATGTGCCAGCAGTCTTTAACCGGCTCCCAAGTGAAATACTGCATATAAATTCGAAACGTCAACTAAAGCAATCATTGAAGGATTTATTCTATAAACATCACCTTGACACCATATCACTTAGTGCACCCCGTTAAATGTCCCTTACGGAATGCTCTCTAAATAACAAGAATTGAACTGTTCGTGAACTGAACTGTCTACCTACTTGGAATGTAAACACCAGTCAGTTCCCATTACGTGCCATGCTCTTGTTAAGTTAATCTTATTAGGCATTACGTACTATGTATTAGATAATGCTTCCAATGTATGTTTAACCTTATAAACACAAGTAGTGTTTGTCGCTGCTGCCGGGTCCCGCGTAACAAGCCTTCGGGCTTAGGCGGACCCGCCTGATATGTACTGACCACTTTCAGTTAATAAAGATTTGATTTGATTTGATTTGATTATTATTATTATTATCACCCTTATTCACAATAGGTCAGTACCGCATTATATATATATATTATCGTTTGAATTTACAGTACGTCAAACGCTGTCAGACATATGTCTGCACCGTTCCCTTAGAAGTCGGCCCAGAACGCACATTCCCCCAGGGCGTTAGTCGTGATGTTGCCCTCCTCTGTGAGGCCGACAACGGCAAGCTGTTTCAGAAGCACCACCACCATTTACGATACGATCAGCACGATCCAGCGGTGGCGTGTCACCTTGCTGAGAGCTTTCCGGCGTGGCACTGTAATCACCTCTCACTGCATGTCCCAGTGTGTGCACGGGTGTTCGTTATGCAGTGACTCTCTTTTATTACCGTCGTTCGTGCAGAGCTCGCCCCTCAGATTAGAGTATAAGCTCTTTCGCCGTCTATACATCAGTACGAATTACGCTTCTCGAGCAAAAACGAACCAGGACTCCTATTCAAACTTCCGGACTGGAAATAACTCCTTACGAATTCAATCTGCTCTATGTAAGCGAACCCAAGCTCGTGTAATCCCGTTCTTCGAACAGTTTCCAACATGTACGCGCGTGCTTTGAGATGGGTTCATCAATTCCTTGGCCAATTTATTTTTAAGAGTATTAATTTTCGGGCTCGTCCTCTTTCAAATCCACAACGATCGAAGGACCGTTTCCTTTTATTTTTCCCCTTATTGCTTCCCGTAATGACGAAGAAATTTATTTTTTGGAGCCGAGAATTTCTCGAGAGAAGGTTTAACGAAGCACTCGAATTCTCATTGTAGCTTGCTAGGAATTCTGAAAAAAAAAAAAAAAAAAAAAAAAAGATGCGGGTTTGGCACGTGGACATACATACGGAAGAATCCGTTCCTGTATGCTCGCTCGGTACTCGAGAGGAAGAGGTGAGAGGGAAAGCGTTCGAATCCCACATATGAAAGGATGGTGAGGAAAAACAGGGGTACGTACACGTGTACGCATAAGAGATAGGAGATTAAGAACAACCGGTACCTATTAATCTTAGGGAAAGGGGGGGAGAAAAAGAAATGAGGAAGGGGGATTCCCGAGGAGGCTTCAGCACAGATGTCCCTTTTCCCGATGCGTGCCTGTGCATCGATGAGAGGGGATGTTTGCGGGTTTTATATACCCACGTTATACCCAGAGGTGTGCTCTAACTACTTTTTTTAGTAGATTAACTATAACTACTAACTACTGCGTCATATTGTTGTTTAACTACTAGTGTGACTCCATCACAGTCGCACTTGTTAAAACTACACTCTAAGAAAAAAAGGAGTACTTTTACTCCTTTTGGGGAGTAATTGCATTGCCACAAAAAATAGTCCCTTTCGGGAGTAAATGCACGGGAGTAAATGAATGTCACAGAGTGAAGACCGCATTTCACGCGCTGTTGTAAGAGTCCCAGGTACATAATTGGTGCGCATGCATGAAGATACCTTGAAGCAAACCGTCAACAGTGATATATAGAGTCATATAAAATCTTGCCCCATACTAGGGCACAATTTGCGAAGAAAGATGCGCTAACTGTTTCTTACTCTGTGTGGCTGGAAAACTGCTACGTTGTGTGAGTTATACAGCCTTATGTCGTTCAAATTGACCAAGCGCACATATTTACGTAGACTGGTCGCATTCAGGAGACCATTCGCGAAGTTTAGTGACAATTTTCAGTCCTGGGGAGTAAACGTCGGGACTAAATGTTGGGTTAGGGGACTAAAATGGGGAGTAATTGCAGACTAGGGGAGTAAAAGCTGCAATTACTCCCCATTTTACTCATTTTTTCTTAGAGTGTACGTTGCAACTAACTAGGATGTAGTTGTTTAACTACACTTGTAACTACGTACTCTGATATTTTGTGCGCGTCGTTATAACTATCGCTTAGGCGTAGAAATAGTGCGTGGGGAACAAGAAGACAGTAAGCTCCCACACTCAGAACAATCATAGCGCAGCACGCGCCCCTCCATACAGTACTATAGAAATGATACTATAGACTGGTGCCGACGATAAGTTTTGACTTTTGTGCCTTTATTTCAATAACTGTTCTTTCTTCCTTTTTGTTTTTCTTTTTCACTGTCCTGACTTTGTGTGACTATTGGTATGCTTTCTGATTTGTCTACGTGGTATGGAGAAGCCGGCTTCCACGTTGGTGGTGCCAATTTTCTCCATTTTTTTTTCTTTTTCACTCACTCACTCACTCCATGCAATACTGATGTAGTGATGTGTCATGCAATGAGACAGTCATGGTCTCCAATCTGATGACTGAGGGGGCGTAAGCTTTTTTTTTATGAATGTGCCGTGAATGTGCAATGTTAGGTACCCTGATTATAACACAAAAGACGTACGTTCTGCTCATGCGCCGTAGCATTTCCTGTACGCAAACTTGACAACGAAATGTCTCTATTTCGCGTCTAACCGGTCAAACTCTAACCTGTTTGACCAATGCTCCGCGACAGCCAACGGTCCCGTCGCAACACGTTGGATACTGTCCTGACTCCCCGTCGTCACCCCTTCTCATCCCATGCGCTTCGTGCCCTTGCGCCACAGGCAGAGCATATACGTCTCTGTGTGCCCGCGTTGAGCATTGCAGAGCCCGCATGACACTGCTGGGTGAGCTTTTTGCTGCCTGCGTCAGATGCACCGTGCTGAAATTTTGTGCATGCGTGTGACGCGCAAGTTAAAAAAAAACCTCTCAGAGTTGTCGCCTTATAAGCGCAAGGAAAGAAGGCCGCGAAGCACGCACGGAAGGCTAAGTGAAAAGATGCGAGTAGTTGTAGCCCGCTGGAACCTAACTACGTACTATAGTTAACTACAAAAAATAAGTTTAAGTAGTAGTTGTAACTACCATTTTTGCAAGTAGTTTCTAACTACTTTTTAACTACCGTGCACAGAGCCGTAGCGTGGCAAGTTTGCGCCCAGGGCAAGGTAAATCTAAAGCCTAGCGCCCCCCCCCCCCCCCCCCCCCATTCTCCAACTGCCGTCAGAAGCCCTGTAAACAGAGAAATGAAAACTCTTATTCGCACTGCCGAGATCGTAAATTCAAATTTTCTTCGTTCCCGCTTTATCCTGTCCAACCAGGACTTTATCCTGTTTTATCCTGCTTTATCCTGTCCAACTCTCTGTCGAGGGCGCCCGGGGCGACTGCCCCTCTCGCACCCCCGTCGCTACGGCTCCGACCGTGCAGTAGTTTAACTAGTAGTTCAACTACAAATACTTAACTACTGCACATCCCTGTTATATATACCCCTGTGATGCCACTGTTGTATTAGATAGGTTTTAGATAGACAGTTTGGATGGTTCAGTCAGGTTTGGATAGTATTTTAAAACAGTTTTAGAGTGCTTAATAAACTGTCGGCAAAGGCAAACGAAGGTAACACAAGAGAGCTTCAGAATAGGGTTCGCCCACCGGGCATCTTATAACGCAAGCACCTTGCGCTTGCGGTACCATGAAGCGGTAGATGCATTATTCATTTTATGTACGAAATTCATTTAATTAAAAAAAAAAGAATAAAATTGAAAACGTTTTGGTCCTGAGTGTCGTTGTTACACCGTGTGTAAGGGGCCTCAATACTGCACGTACTCTTAGAAAACAGGGTAGAGCAGTTACACCTTTTAAGAGGTAATAGTTGTCGCATATGTTGTGCCTAAAAGGTTGCAAAGTTCTACCTGCTACCTACGAATGAATAGGGTTACCACTTCTGATTCGATGAGCGAGGGGGCCGTACGCCTTTTTGTAGCAATTTGGATATATGGTAATTGCTTCTATCACCCTTTTACACCCTTCATGAGACGCTATGTTGACCTACACTCTTAAAAATGAACTTCACCTCATAACACGCTGCTAGCCAACGATCATCTCGAATGATATCGTTATCTGCCCTGATTTGTTGAAAACGGGAGGCGTACGCATTTTCTGTGACACTTATGCTGTTCATAATTGTCACAGAAAAAGGCGACCGGCCCCGTTTTCAACAAATCAGGGCAGATAACGATATCATTCGAGGTGATGGTTTGCTAGGAGCGTTCAATGTGGTGAAGTTCATTTCTAAGAGTGTAGGTGGTAACCATAGAAGTTACCACCTTTTCACACCCTTTTTCCTTACAGAGTGTAGCTCCCTCTGCATGAGCTAGTATTCAGGTACCCTACACTCTTAAAAATGAACTTCACCACATAGCACGCTCCTAGCCAACCACCATCCCGAATGACAACGTTCTCGCCCCTGATTTGTTGGAAACGGGAGGCGGAGCCTATTTTGTGCCATTATGCACGGCACAGAATAGGCTCCGCCTCCCGTTTTCAACAAATCATGGGCGAGAACGTTGTCATTCGGGATGGTGGTTGGCTAGGAGCGTGCTATGTGGTGAAGTTCATTTTTAAGAATATAGCCGTGTGTATCTTCTCTTTCTTTCTCGTTGCTCCAGCTCCGTGGTGACATTTAGCGCCGCGCGAGTCACGTCCTCTTTCCATCTATCCACGTGTATACACCCCTCATAGCCACAGTTGCGTCGCGGTGCTAAGGCGGAATGACGAAAAACAAAATGTGGGAGGGGCAGGAAACTGCCGGTATCAATCTTGATACTGGGGGGACAGCGAGAGGAAGATTTTGATCGCTTTTAAGATACGCCATAATGAACGCAGTTAAAAACAATTAGAAATACACGGAGCTCCGCTGTTGGGCTGCTGCCTAATGAGGGATCATTATTGGCGCTGTCGACTTATTACTTTTATTTTATTTATTTTTATTTTTTTCGAGCGTGGCGTCTTTGGGTGTCCGTGGATGGAGGCATAATGAGCGGCCAACGGGGAAGGACCCCTCCCCCCCCTAAGTGCTGGTCGTTGTAACGAAACGTCTTCTTTCTTCCGAGGCGAATAGCGTAATTAGTGCTACACCGAGGAAGCAGTGCTCTTTCTTCCAAGAGACTCTCCTTTCAGATAAGGAAGGAGCCCACTTGTGGGTTAGCAAGTTCACCAGTGGCGAGGTGCGGAGGCTGCGTTCTTTCTTTGAACGTGACTTATGTTTCCGGTGTTCCTACACTCTTAAAAATGAGTTTCACCGCATAGCACGCTCCTAGCCAACAATCATCTCGAATGATATCGTTATCTGCCCTGATTTGTTGAAAACGGGAGGCGTACGCCTTTTTTGTGACACTTATGCTGTTCATAAGTGTCACAAAAAAGGCGTACGCCTCCCGTTTTCAACAAATCAGGGCAGATAACGATATCATTCGAGATAATGGTTGGCTAGGAGCGTGCTATGCGGTGAAACTCATTTTTAAGAGTGTAACCTCGATGTAAGATCTCTCTCTCTCTCCCAGAGCAACACAGTCTGCTCCCTTCTCATCGCATTCCGCGAAAATGTCACGAAAATATGCCCTCCCTCAAGATGACGTGGATCACTCATATCCCTGGGGTCCTATCCCGTTGGCTATTTATTTACATACCAGAGTCTCGTTGCGGAAGACACGGACACGTATTCACCCTGTAACCACATTCTCGCTTACATTCCTTTTCGGTGCACTTTCGCATTCACACACTGACGAACAAGCAGGCGCCATTTTTGATGGTAACGCACATTGCGGAGGCTGTGTGAACAATTCAGACAAACTCAACGTTGCTTGGGTATCGGTGAGCAGGGAAAGGTAACAGCAACGGTAACAGAAACGGAAACGGACATCGCACAGTTAGAATTCCTGAAACAGAAACGGAAACGACAATAATTTACGGTAATAATTCGGGTACCGCAAGACCCGAATTATTGCAATTCTTCGCCGTATCATGTAGATAAATTTATGAAATAAACCACAATGAAGCAAACTAAAATTCACTGAAGAACTAAAACTAAAGGGAACTATCAAACTGGAGCATATAAGTAAGTAGTATACAGTAAATAGAAGAAGCATAGTTCTTCTACGCTTATGGTGTACCTGGAAGTTACAAGCGTGAGTAACATTCCTGGAAACCATGTTCATATTAGCTGTTCACAGAAATCACGTACCTATATGTGTATTTTGAATAAACTTTGTCTCTTGTATACATGTATCCCTGGAGTCCTCAAAATAGACTTCAGAACGTAGAGGGATTGAGTTTTGTCACGGTCTCAATGGTCTTTTTTCTTTCAAAAAAAAAAGAAAAAAGGAAAGAAAAGAAACAAGGAAAACAAAAAGCTGGAGGTGGGGCGGTACCGAAAACCGAAACGGAAACGTAACGGAAACGAAAGCAACAATGGGGGTAACCGAAACTGAAACAGAAACAAATGAGGGCCAGTACCGGAGTTGGTAACGGAAACGAAAAAGATTCCGTTACCTTTCACTGTCGGTGAAGATTAAATGTTGCGTTTGTTTTCATTGTTCACGCAGCACGCGGCTTCTTTTTCTTTTTATGCTTATGAACTAATTGTTTTGATGAGAAATTCAGTGACAAAAAAAAAAAATAAAAATAAAGAAAGAAAGATGTTGATGCTAACTGCCTGCTGAGTAGAAATTATAAAATAATAACACGTATGATACCATCTCCAATGTGAAGAGCTCAGTCCATTGAACGTAGTATTCTTTCTTTGCAGATCATGTACAGGAATTTTCGTGCGGCCGCCTCTACTACCGGACCTTTTACATGGACCGCAAGCGAGAGGTTCTCTTCGTGGGCGGAATGTAAGTCCCTATTTGAACCACCGTCGGAGCATTCTCATCTCTCTGGCCGTCCTATGAGAGTGAACCGTCCCCGCAGTAACAATCTCCTGATGTGTCACCTCTGCCAATTTAACCAGCAAAAATTCATAGAAAACGTTCTATGGGGCACAACTGATACATGATAGCGATTTTTTGTTGAAGATGTTCACGTATAGTGATTCCGAGAATGCAATAAGCAGGTAGCGCTTGGCGTGTCTAACATTCTTAGACTCCTTTTTTCCTTGAAGCTCCAACATCGCCCGCGTAATTGATTGTAATTCGGCCTAACGTTGGGCTCGCATTTAAGAGCTTCCCTTCAGTTTTCGTATAGAAGAAAGACGGAAGTCACTGAAAAAGTTAGCCAGCTGCAGGACTCGGAACCTAACCTAACCTAACCTAACCCAACCCAACCTAACCTAACTTAACCTAACCCTTTCAGTGACTTTCTTCGTTCATTGTTCTTAGGCACTTGAGGCTTTGAGTGTTTGTCCTGTCTTCTATGTTCCAGCCTCATAACATCAATTCCCATCGTTGTCGTAGAGTACGTCTCCTTTACAAAAATCCTAGTTATTTAAACCTACTCAATATCCAGCCCGCTGTCACAAACACGGGCGAGAAACCATGTCAATAGATAAAGACATTTCATCCGAGAAACATTAACGATAAGTACCACACACGCGCCCACAATGTCCGCGATCATCTGCAATATCTGCTGCTGGTTTCGGTTTCGACCTTCTCCGACTCTTCGTCTTCGGCTCCGCGATTTCGGAGCGCGCTTGTATACACGGCCACCCTGGCGGTGATCGAAGAGGAAAATGGAACGGGATGGCTTTTAGTGTGCGAGACGCGTAAATGGGGTATAGGACTCTGGAGAAAGTTAGGTTCCGGAAAACGACACCCCCGAGGGCGGGCTGGAATGCGCTGTTTGTCGACGTACCGACAGCGCGGCTCTCGTTCCGAATGCTAGCAATGACGTTACGCTGGAGGTCTTCAAATGGAAGGATTGTTGCGTTGTGCTTTATTCCGGATCGGAAGGATCGTGGCCCGAATTAACGCTAGCTAAGTTATAGGGACGAATGGTAAGAGAGTGGGTGGGACTCGTAAAACCTAGCTGCAGTTTCCGTCTTAATTCGGCATTTGAAGTCCGATAAAACGTGGGAGGTTGCTGGCAACAAGTGCGGTTGGTTTCTACATGGAGAAGTTTTGTACTGAGGTCTGTGGTATATATTCGATTATTTTTAATGGGCGTTTCTACACTCTTAAAAATGAACTTCACCGCATAGCACGCTCCTAGCCAACCATTATCTCGAATGATATCGTTATCTGCCCTGATTTGTCGAAAACAGGGGGCGTACGCCTTTTCTGTGACAATTATGAACAGCATAAGTGTCACAGAAATGGCGTACGCCCCCCATTTTCAACAAATCAGGGCAGATAACGATATCATTCGAGATAATGGTTGGCTAGGAGCGTGCTATGCGGTGAAGTTCATTTTTAAGAGTGTAGTTTATGTTGGTTAGCAGTGCCTTTACCATCATCAATAGAAAGGAACAAGAAATATGCTACTCCAATCGCTTTAAAGCCCCATTGGCGGATTTCGAGTTTTTAGGAAGATTTGATTGGGTGCAGTGCTGCGCGAGAGGAGCTTGTGATTGAGTTGTGAGCTTCATTTCGCATTATTACAATGTGGGGAGCCGGAGGAAAAAAGCTGCTGGCAGCATCTTACGGTTCTGGGCATCTCTTGCGACACCTGTAGCCGTCAGGAAAAGTATGAGCAACACATCGACTCATACATAATGACATTTACGTGGTAAAAAGTTGTCATGAAACATAGAACTAATGACGAAATCAAAAGAGCAGGAAATGGGCATTTAGAAACAGATAGATACGGAGATAACAACCTCAGCTCTCGAAGATGACAGGCACGCTTTTCTTTTTACATTTTGATTTCGTCACTTACTGTCTTCTCCTATATTGTAGCCAAAGAAACGCACGGTAACAGAGCGCGAAAGATATACGGAGGAGGGTGGGGGGGGGGAGGAGGAAACAGCAGCACACATACACGCGGATAAGGCTCTCCCCGTATCAATCTAAGATTTGTTGCTGTTTGTCGAATATACGTATAATCTCAGTTGGGTAGCGCGGATTTTCGGCAATTACCTTCTGGGAACTTTTGCGGTCATTTTGGAAGGCTTTGGACAATTTTTAATTGCAGGAATTTTTTTTCAATTAAACTTCGAAGATTGCTAAGCGGACCTCACTTTTTTTTTATACAGAAATATGAAGTCCTCCGCGGATAACCACAGACCCAACAAAAACTATACACAGTTTTCGCAACAGAAATAGTCTAAAAAAATAGTAAAAATTCCGCCTTAGCCTCGCCTGCTTGATTGTCGCAAAGAAGAGCGCACGGAAGGAGCGTGGAGAGGAGGGAGCGTTCCCGTCTCTTGTTTTACCTTTCATTCTCCTGCTTTCACCTTGATGCTGTGACAACCGTCTTATCACAAAGAAGGGCAAAGCATATGAAAGCGGGGACACTTCGTCCTCTAGACGCACATTTCGCGCACGCTTCTTTGCGACAATCAATCAGGCGGGTCTCAAGCGCAATTATTTCCTTCTTCTTCTATTTCTGTTGCGGTACTGTGCATAGTTTTTGTTGGGTCTGCGGTTATCCGTGGAGGACTTCATATTTCTGTGAAAAAATAAAAAAAGTGAGGTTCGCTTGGCAATTTTCAAAGTTCACTTTAAAAAAAAAATCCCGCAATTAAAAATTGTCCAAAGCCTTCCTCAATGGTGTCAAAGGGTTTCAGAAGGTAATTGCCGAAAGTCCCACAATCCTCCGGCGGGTACGTCGCCAGTTAGAATTTCTTATCACTCTAGATGAAGCACGCTGTATAATCTCAGTTGGGTAGTGAGTGCGCATATATGTGTGCTGCTGCTTGTTTCCCCGTCTACCTTTCGAATTTTACAGTGTGCACCAACAACCAACGCGCCGAATCCATTGCTCTGCTAAGCCAATGAAATCTTCCTAACCCCCCTGAAGACGAAGTCTGCAATGAAGCTTTCGAGCAATTTGAGCAGTTTTTCTTTTTTACGAAAAGGATTGGAAAACGGCAACGTATTTTTCCCCTATAGGGAGCTGCGTTTCAGCAAATCTTTCACCCGCTCATGTTGATCCTAGCTGTTGATTGGCAAACCAAACTCGTTTTTCTTATTGCTTTGCGTTTTCTGTCTTTTTTTTTTCTTCTTCTTCTAACTTTTCCGAATAGAAGTCATTCGTTGAAGTATCCCGTACGCGTGATGTTATCAATATGGCGCACGTGCCGTGTTTTCATGCGCTCTAAAGAGAAAAAAAAAATCTGAAACATTTCTGAACACTTGGCGAAGTGTAATGGCGGCAGGCTTTCTCGCACGCCGTTCCTTGGCGTTATCGGGCGCGCACCGCCTACGCTGTATCGGGGCGTCCGTGCTGCCGGAAGACGTGGACGACATCACGCGAGACGCGCTCTGCAGACACTACACTCTTAAAAATGAACTTCACCACATAGCACGCTCCTAGCCAACCATCATCTCAAATGATATCGTTATCTGCCCTGATTTGTCGAAAACGGGAGGCGTACGCCTTTTTTTGTGACACTTATGCTGTTCATAATTGTCACAAAAAGGCGTGCGCCTCCCGTTTTCAACAAGTCAGGGCAGATAACGATATCATTTGAGATGATGGTTGGCTAGGAGCGTGCTATGCGGTGAAGTTCATTTTTAAGAGTGTAGGGAGATTTGGCGCATCGGAACCATCATTTCGAATGACCTCGTTCTCTGCCCTGATTTTGTTGAAAACGGGAGGCGTACGCCTTTTTATGCAATTATGCGGTTCATAATTGTCACAAAAAATGCGTACGCCTCCCGTTTTCAACAAACCAGGAAAGCGGAAGATATAATTTTGCATGGCGGCTGGTTCCGAGCGTCCTGGGTCGCGGAAGGACCGGAAGTTGTGGCTGGAGCTTGTACGTTGACCCGAGAATGTCATGTATAGCTGGTCACGGTTCGCACTGCTGCGTTTCATTGCGTGCGGACTCGTGCGAACGTTGGTTACCGTGGCGACAGGCACGTGCGAGGTGTTCCGCAGCACAACGCAAGGAGAACTTTTTCCGTCGCATGCAAGCGAAAGAACCAATCCCCGCGTCCCGTGCAAGCGTGTTGAGCCTGCAGCGGTGCAAGACTTCTTAGTCGTCGATGTGACGCAACAACTAAGCGTCAGCCAATCAGGATCGTGTTTTCAACGGCGGCTGTCAATCACGAAAGTGCTTTCACCGCCCGTGGCCATGAAGACGAACCACCGTAGTCTGCGCGTGGTGATTGAACGTCCCCTCGTACTAAAACGGGAAAACTTGGAAATAAAGCGCAAAACGGTCCCGATCTTTCTCAAAACTGATTTTCTGGAAAGCGTCTCGCACTTTTTGTCTAAATATTCAAGTCTGCAGGTTCCTGAATTCCTGCGTTCTTGAATTCGCAGTACGGCGTTTCGCAGTACGGCGTATCGCAGTACGGCGTATCGCAGTAGCAGACGAATTCTGACTCCATATGTCCACGTAGCGGAGGAGGGAGAGGAGGCAATAAGCACACTCTTAAAAATGAACTTCACCGCATAGCACGCTCCTAGCCAACCATCATCTCGAATGATATCGTTATCTGCCCTGATTTGTTGAAAACGCGAGGCGTACGCCTCTTTTGTGACACTTATGCTGTTCATAATTGTCACAAAATGGCGTACGCCTCCCGTTTTCAACAAATCAAGGCAGATAAAGATATCATTCGAGATGACGGTTGGCTAGGAGCGTGCTATGCGGTGAAGTTCATTTTTAAGAGTGCAGGCCTTCTGTGTCGAGGTGGCGTTGGTTGAGCCGTTTCTCCTCTGTGTGAGACGAATTCCGACATGGTCGCTGCAAATACGGGGCGCATGGAGGGAGGACAAGAAAAAAAAAAAAAAAAGATGCAAGGTTCATTACAGTTCCTCTGAACTGGCAGCAGTTTTTGTCACGCCAGAATCACACGTGGGCATAAAGCGTTCTGCCGTAAAGCTATGTGGACAGATGTCACGAAAGACGCGTATTGGCTGCCATTGCGCTGCCCGCATATATGTAAACAGTCGAACGGATCGCTTGTGTCGCGCGCGCGCGCGTACGTACGCAGGCGTGTGCACGCTATAAAATGCAGTACTGTGTGTTTCCCATTCTCCGCGATTATGCTGCTTGCCTCAGGTTAATTCATTCGAAGCGTTCTGAACACGGATTGGTTGCCAAAGATAACGCTGGAAAACTTATGGACAGGGACACCGTATTTTATAGTCCTCATTTACGATCTGAACCCTATACCGAGTGCGAAGTACTCTACGCCCAGATACCGACACGGAAGTACGCGGAATGGGCGCGCTGAATCGCCTTCGCGTCGACGGTGGCGCCGTCATTTCCGCAGCGTTAACGACTCTGGCGGTGGAAGCGCGAAACGACAAATGACCTCGTAAACAAACTGGGCTTCATCGGCGAATATGGCGAAGTTTCTGAAATTTCGTTTTCCCTCGTTTCTTTTTGTTTTTTTGTTTGTTTATTTCCGGCTTTTCACAGTGTCTGCAGTCTTCTCAAGTTTTTATTGCGTATTGCTACCCTTTCCGGTTCTGGCTGGCGTGTTTAGTTTTCGCAAGGAATCTCATTACTCTTATTTTTATTTTTTATTTTTTGCTTCTTGTGACGAAACTTCTATTTCAATTTCTATCAGCCTCATATGATGCAAAACAGTAGCTAATGTGCACATGGCATTGGTGTGCGCTTTTGTTCGCAGTCCGACTGGTTATCGACAATGAAAGCGCTTGGTGCGCTTTATGACTATAGACTGAACCCTGGTGTGCATACCAGAAAATTATGACCGTAGTTGTCAATGCGCCAGAAAAACCCGAATCATCATCATCATCATCATACCCGAAAAGTATTTTTTGCCAGCGTTTTTCGGCAACTTCAAAGACGTCTGATGTACGACTTACAGAAGTTCATCCAACAAGGTTGCAGCTACATAACTAGCATGACCTAGTAAAGTTTTCGCCTATAGTAAAACTCGTGTTGCCACCTATACAGGGTGTTTCAGTTAAATCCCCGGGCTAAATAATTCGCGAACCGGTGCACCACTCGAATAACTTTCTTTTTTACAAGTATCTGTCCAATACCGCCTACAAGATGCGCACCGCGTGAATGAGCGGGAGGCGCTCATTATTTAAATAAAAATGCAAATGAGTTTCGTAAAAAAGCGTAACTTCTAAAGCAGGGCGCTGTCGGTATTAAAATGTGCACTACCCCTTTTGGGACCTTCAGTGGACACCTTTCAGACAAAAATCTGCCACCGAAGGGGGTCATTTGTTGCAGTAATTAATTGGTTTCGGTTTACGTATTTTTGTCGCGGCTGGTCGCGGCAAAGCGCAAAAGGACGTAATTAATTGGTGTAATTCATTGGTGTAATTCATTGGTGTAAGGACGTAATTCATTGATGGATAAGGGAGTGAAAGAGCGTCTTTTTGCGCTTCGCCGCGACCAGCCGCGACAAAAATACGTAAACCGAAACCAATTAATTACTGCAACAAATGACCCGCTTCGGTGGCAGATTTTTGCCTGAAAGGTGTCCACTGAAGGTCCCAAAAGGGGTAGTGCACATTTTAATACCGACAGCGCCCTGCTTTAGAAGTTACGCTTTTTTACGAAACTCATTTGCATTTTTATTTAAATAATGAGCGCCTCCCGCTCATTCACGCGGTGCGCATCTTGTAGGCGGTATTGGACAGATACTTGTAAAAAAGAAAGTTATTCGATTGGTGCACCGGTTCGCGAATTATTTAGCCCGGGGATTTAACTGAAACACCCTGTATATAGTGCCGCGTGTGCCCCTAAAAATTCACCTACACGTGTACCATGAATACATGCTTTTCGATTTCGACTTTTCGATTCGACTTTACGATTCATACGGAGCAGTTCTTGTAAAGTAACAATAGTAATTCGGGGTTTTACGTTGCGAGACGACTACTCCGACCGACGCCGCCCACAGTGGTCGGTCTGTGGGTTCGCACACTCCTTCGCAATTCCCGTCCCTTTCGGATAGGGGGGGTTTGGGGGAGGGGGGGGGGCGTACCCGGTACGAACCCACAACCTTGTGCTCATGCGGACATGTTAAACGGGTCGTGACACTTGGTTTAAATGGTGCACGCCATTGTATCGAGGAAAAAAAAAAAGAATTATTTTGCTACGTCTCGTGGTGGACGCGAGGTCTTAACACACAGCCGCGTAAAGCTCCGACGTCAGGGGAGTAGCCATTACCGTTGGTTCTTGTGAGCACGTGACCCTCTCCCGCACTGTCTCATTGGGGGAGACGCCTGCATGGATGTCAGAGGCAGATGAGTTTCGGTATTCGCGGTGTAGATTTTCTACTCTTCTTTTGCCCCCTTTGTTATGAAACTAGAAAAAAAACTAGAATGGAGGTTCACGTCGATGCAAACAACCATCTTTTATCCCGCATACTCGCAGGGATTAGACGCAAATGGGGGCGGGGGGGGCCTCATCGTACTAGTGACGACCACAATGATCAGTTCGAGTACTGTGCCATACCAAGAGACAACGATCTTTCAGTGGAATGCTATAGAAGCCTCCAATCTAGCCCCCAATCTAGCCTCCAATACAAAGTATCTGACTTTCGCTAGATTGTGTGGTCAGTGGCGACACAAGTTCCCCATAATATCTGTATCAGAGTGTGCAGTTTTGAGAGGATTTTCGTCTGTCAGGATACATCACATTTTTTTCCCCATTTGTTTTGTTAATTGTTTTGCTTTATCTTTGTTTTTTGTTGTTTAGGGATAGCCGACCTTTCCGTAATAAACGTATATCTCTCCCCCCACACATAACTTGTGGCGAAGTGTCAGGAATGCACTGAGACCTGAAATCACAGTTCTGCGCCTGACTGGCGTTTCATTTGACCATTCATAATTGTGCGCCAGAAACATAAAAAAAAAAGAGTAACAAATTGGAATTTTCTGGTCAACCTCGTCCTGCCACATTTGAGCCGGTTGTATATAGCGAGCAATCGAAAGCCCGACTACGCAGCAGGAAAATCCGCGTACACCACGCGACGCAACATCGCTTGAAAGAACCCCGAGAAAAACACTCGGTCGAAAAGATGTTGTCTCTTTTAACGTCCGCAACTCTTCCCTCTTGTTCATTTTTATTATTTTTTTCCCCCAGCTATCATCCGAGCCGACGTGAGAACTCGGCAAAAATTTTGTGCCGAGTGGGCGTGATTTTATTCTTTCATGATAGCTACTCGCAAGATTTAGCGGCCCCGTCTCCCGCACATAGAAGAAGCCATGAAGGGAAACCGGAGTTTTAGAAGTAACGATGCGTGAAAGAGAAACCTCTCCACGGCGTCAGTGAAGGGGGATCACTGCTGGAAGCCACTTCCTGGCTAATTTGTAAAGTTTGTGAAACACGCAAATAATGAAACGAGAGAGAAAAAAAAAAGAGAGAGAGAGAGAGAGAGAGAGAGAGAGAGAGAGAGAGAGAGGGAAGTGGAGCGGAGAGTTTTTGAAGGGAAACAGGAAGAGTCGAAAGGAGAAAAAGGATGCACGGGTCCTCTTTTATTTTTATTTTCTTACGGAGTGTTTCGGCAGCATATACACTCTTAAAAATGAACTTCACCGCATAGCACGCTCCTAGCCAACCATAATATCGAATGATATCGTTATCTGTCCTGATTTGTTGGAAACGGGAGGCGTACGCCTTTTTTGTGACACTTATGCTGTTCATAATTGTCACAAAAAAGGCGTACACCTCCCATTTTCAACAAATCAGTGAAAATAACGATATCATTCGAGATTATGGTTGGCTACACTCTAAAAACAGAACTTCACCGCATTGCACGCTCCGCGCCAACCATTGCCACGAATGATAGGGTTATCGCTTCTGATTCGAAGAGAGAGGGAGGCGTACGCCTTTTTGTGTCAATTTGGATATATGATAATTGACACAGAAAGGCGTGCGCCACCCTCTCTCCTCGAATCAGAAGCGATAACCCTATCATTCGTGGCAATGGTTGGCGCGGAGCGTGCTATGCGGTGAAGTTCAGTTTTTAGAGTGTAGGAGCGTGCTATGCGGTGAAGTTCATTTCTAAGAGTGTAGTTTGCCCCGCGAGTAGTGTGAGTTACCGGGATATATGAACTTTATGATTCCCGATTGGCACCGCGAAGCGGCTGTGTCTGTGAGAGGTATACACGTGGTGACACCTTCACGCTGTCCTCTGATCATTCCCCTCTCACAGTTCGCTTACGGTGCTAGCACGTATTGGTTACGTTCGTGATACCAATACATAATTTGGCTCGCGTATTTGTCTACACTCTTAAAAATGAACTTTACCGCATAGCACGCTCCTAGCCAACCATCATCTCGAATGATACCGTTAGCTGCACTGATTTGTTGAAAACGGGAGGCGTACGCCTTTCTGCGACAATTATGAACAAAAAAGGCGTACGCCTCCCGTTTTCAGCAAATCAGGGCAGATAACGATGTCATTCGATAATATGGTTCGCTAGGAGCGTGCTATGCGGTGAAGTTCATTTCTAAGAGTGTACACTCTTAAAAATGAACTTCACCACATATCACGCTCCTAGCCAACCATCATCCAGAATGACAACGTTGTCGCCCCTGATTTGTTGAAAACGGGAGGCGGAGCCTATTCTGTGCCGTGCATACCGTATGGACACAAAATAGGCTCCGTCTCCCGTTTTCAACAAATCAGGGGCGAGAACGTTGTCATTCGGGATGATGGTTGGCTAGGAGCGTGCCATGTGGTGAAGTTCATTTTTAAGGGTGTACTCATATTGGCTAAAAAGTGGGTTGTGTCTGTTGTGATCTAGCCACACTCTAGAAACAGAACTTCACCGCAAAACACGCTACACTCTTAGAAATGAACTTCGCCGCATAGCACGCTCCTAGCCAACCATCATCTCGAATGATATCGTTATCTGACCTGATTTGTTGAAAACGGGAGGCGTGCGCCTTTTTTGTGACAATTATGAACAGCATAAGTGTCACAAAAAAGGCGTACGCCCCCCGTTTTCAACAAATCAGGTCAGATAACGATATCATTCGAGATGATGGTTGGCTAGGAGCGTGCTATGCGGTGAAGTTCATTTTTAAGAGTTTACTTAGCAACCATGGGCAATATGAGTACCATATAGTAGTAGTAGTGAAGCCTATCAAAAGATGGGCTTCATGATAATCTGTATGTTTTGTCGCAAGGGGGCTTCAGTGAATCGTAAGAGAGAACTCTCCGATTATCTCAGTTTTTCAGATAGCAGCAACGTGACGTCAGCCACTCCAGAGGAACCAGGCGGTTGGCTTATCATGTTTTCGGAAACGTTATCGTGAAACCTCTACACACTCTAAAAACTGAACTTCACCGCACAGCACGCTCTGCGCCAACCAGTGCCACGAAGGATAGGGTTATCGCTTCTGATTCGAGGAGAGAGAGAGGCGTACACCTTTTTGCGTCAATTATCATATATCCAAATGGACACAAAAAGGCGTACGCCCCCCGCCCCCCTCTCTTCGAATCAGAAGCGATAACCAATCATTCGTGGCAAGGGTTGGCGCAGAGCGTGCTATGCGGTGAAGTTCAGTTTTTAGAGTGTACGATCTCCTAAAACTCCCTATTGTTCCAGAGGTTTTTACATTTCTTTCATTTTTAACTGGTAAATATACATATCGTAATCTCTTTTCGTCGGTTTGCGCGTAGTACTTTGGTTCCTACTGGTCATCATACACTCTTAAAAGTGAACTTCACCACATAGCACGCTCCTAGCCAACCACCATCCCGAATGACAATGTTCTTGCCCTAGATTTGTTGAAAACGGGAGGAGGTGACTATTTTGTGATCATTATGCACGGCACAAAATAGGCTCCTCCTCCCGTTTTCAACAAATCAGGGGCGAGAACGTTGTCATTCGGGATGGTGGTTGGCTAGGAGCGTGCTATGTGGTGAAGTTCATTTTTAAGACTGTACCGCCACTTCGCAAGATTTCTTCATCAATCAGTCAGTTAATCGCCTTTCAGCAACGAAAAAAAAAAAAGAAGAAAGAAGAAAAACAAAAACAAAAGAAAACGTGCCGCGCGCGACTTGTTTGCTTCGGTATCTGTTTAATCGGGCGTGTTGTTTCGCGACAGCTGTGTACCTCGTCCTGTGAGGAAGTTTAATCTGAAAATTCATTATTGCGGGCGTCCTGCGTTTCGCCTCTGCCCAGATTTAATTTTCCGAGCTGGCTGGAGGGAGAGACCGTCCGAGATTGCCATAGAAATGAAAAAAAGAAAAAAAAAGAAGGAAGAACGCGCGAGAAAGCCGCATTCGAGAGACGCATGTTTTGCAGAAGTTGCGCGCGGCACGAAAACGGCAGCAGACGATCCATACGAGACGTAAGACCCGCCATACTGTTATGCCGATTTTCGCGGACGTCTGCCGAAAAATAATTCGCCTTACGGAGGCTCCCCCCCCCCCCCCCCCCCTGAGTCTGTTTCACAGTGAGAGCTTTTTTTGCTTCCTTTTGTTTCGCTCTCCTAATGACTCGCTGCGAAAGCAGAAGCGCTCTCGTTTTTCTCCTGCCCTCCTCTCGAGATCTCGCGAGAACTGATCGGGAAAATGCTTTCGTGAAGACGAGAAAAAGATTTCCATGTGCGGAAAAGTTTTAATTGCACGGGCGCACGCCAGAGTACGAAAGGGATGGTGGGACTGCTGAAGCTGGGTTTCATTGTTGCGCACACGCGCTGCTGATTGGTGGTATTTCGTGGTGTAGCTGCGTGCCCCTGGGTGATTCGTCAGGTGAGAGATAAGGGAATCGGGATGGAGGGGGATTGGCTAATTCGCGTTTTGTTCGCGCGAGATTTCGGTGGGGAGGCTAGCAAAAGGAGATGCATTGTTCCTTTGCACGGTTGACTTCGGGAAAAGTTGTTGCGATGTTGCCGGGGATGCTGGAGATTGAAAGGCTACAAGTAGGCTGCAAACATATCAACTACAGAAAGTACAAAAGAGCACATGGTCGTCAGGTTACCGAGAAAAATGGTGGGTGTTTTACTAAGAACATGGTAAGACTTGGCATTAGAAACAGTTATTTCCCATAGACAGTTGGCTAGTGTCGTTGGTTAGCAAAAAACAAAACAAACAAACAAACACACAAAACAAACAAAACAAAATAAGTATTAGTACTGAGATAAACAAGGCGCTACGTTGAACGAACAGAACTGCTACCGCTCAATATTCTGCACAACGTGACTGCAGCAAGCAGAACCTCTTTGACTCGCATATTCCTTTGAGCTCCGCAGGCTTGCCTTCCCACGTATAAAATAATATTACACATTTAAAGAAGAAGCACTGCTTTTTATAGCTTCTGCTATTTGTCTGACGTGAACCAGACGGAGATAGTCTGAAATCTGCAAACGTATGCTGTATGCATGTATGTGTGTATTTCTTACAGTGCAGCCTGTTATGTCTCCTAACACAGCGATCTCTCTCTCTCTCTCTCTCTCTCTCTCTCTCTCTCTCTCTCTCTCTCTCTCTCTCTCTCTCTCTCTCTCTCTTATTTTTCGAGAATATCGCTGCACGCGCCGTACTCTTTCTTCGACAACAAAATCTACGAAGCAACGTGCTCGCAGCTGCCCCACTTAATTCCACTTCAGCGCATATGTACATCGTTCACGTAGCCTGCGCAGCGAAGTTTGCAAGGACCATTTTTCTGACATTTCATTAACCCGTCGGTGCCGCCTCTCTATTCACTTTCCGCTAAAGCCTTTCCCAGAAACATATATATATATATATATAAAATCTCAAGGACGTCATAAGAACACGCCCACGACACAAACTCTCATCACGTCATTGTCGCATGTCTCACTCTGAAGAAAAACTCCCAGTCCCATCTATAAAAGCCCACCCTCCCACAGCGCGGTGGTGGCGCTGCTATCGACGCACCCTCCTGCGGATTGAAGAAGGAACGGGTTCCGCCAGGGTGCGCATCCACTGTAAAGTGTGGGATGCAACAAAGGCAGCAGACAATGCAACAGCCTCTTCGTATTGTACCTCCTGGGGTTATTGTGTCGCTGACAGGTGGTAGCACGCTGGTTTTCTCCCTTTTTTTTTATGTGTGTGTGTGCTTCTTTTAATGCATCCCGGTACGTTTTATGGCTGGGCTAGACGGGTTGCGTGTGCTCGCAGCGATTGCTCTGCCCTTGTCTGTAGGTGATGCATATAACGATGAGGTTGAGGGAGTATAAAGTTTCTTTTCTGTCTTGGCTGCCAGCGGTACATGTATTAAAAAAAGAGAAAGAAAGGAAGAAAGCAGTGAGTCATGGTGGTAAGTTACAGACTAGACTTGGATAGTGATGTGTCCGAGAAACAAATAAATTGGGCACGATTTACTTTGAAAAATGAGTCATACCTTCCATCACGTTCAGATGGTCGTCAACTGCGACCACTTTTTTGTTTTCAGTTTTCTTTCGAGGGCTTGCCGGGGGTGGTGGTGGGGTCTCTTGGAACATTATCGGACCCAGCAACACAAAGTGCTGTGTCATTGCGTGTTAGGCACTGATGTGAACACTGGCGAGTACCGAGAAGCCTGTCCAAAACATAAAATCCGCTCTATACTTCAGAGATTGGCGAAGGTATCTTCTCCTCCACGCAAGGCGGCATTGCAGTGAAAGCACGCTTTAAAGGAGGATACTCTGCGATTTTTGTTTCCGTCGTTTCATGATTTTCTTCTTTTTTGTGTGTGTGCGTGTGTGTGCTCGTGCTTTACTGCCTCTCTCAGTTTTGTTTCTTTATCTCGTTTTCGTTCATTTTAGTTTTTTTTTATCGGAGAAACTTCCGGAGAATTTCCGGCCACTACAGCTCGGGGCCACATTGGCCGAATAATACCGGGACGTTTTGCGAGCACAATCGTCGGCCGAGGCAGGAGAAACAGTCGGCCGGAAAACACAATAGCCGAGTCGATCGTATCTTTGCTTCTTGTCTCCTAGGCGTGTATGCCTTCTACGAGTGCCTTCCACTCCAGGCCGGTGGAATTCCTCTCCCTGAGCTCTAGCGCCTTTCTCTTTTCCTTTTCTGTGTTTTGATTTTCTCCCTCCTTTGTACGAATGCGGCCCAAAACTTTACGGTCGGCTGGCTTCGCAAGATGGCGCGGACGTGATATAGGGGTCGCTGTTTATTATGTAACGGCTGCTGTATATACCTATATGTATACATATAACTTTCTCTCGGTGTCCCGTATAATCTCGAACCGGACGCGTGAGTCGTTGAAGCGGACGAGCGCCGTCTAGCGGATTGCAGGGGAAGCTTGCCGGGGGTTTAGGTTTTTTTGTTTTGGTCTTTTCTATTTCTGTTTATTTCGTGACTGCAACTTTTCTTTGTGTGACATATTTAGTGGGTATGGGTCGTATACTGGTCATGGAAGCAATCTTTTTGCGCCGTCTGCGCAATTTCTCTCGCTTTTTCTTTTTGTTCTCTCTTTCTCTTTCTGCTCGAGCACACGGTTACTAGCACGTTTCCTTCTCTTTGAAGTGACGGGACTATACGTCGTCAACACGGGTAAATGCATGTCGCTTTCAGAAACTGACACCCATCCATCATCCACTCTTGAAACGGAATTTCACTTCATAACACGCCGAAGGCCAGCCATTGCCCAGAATGATACCGTTATCATACCTGATTCGTGGCAAGCACGGGGCGTACGCCTTTTTGTGACAATTATCGTAACTGCGTAAGTGTCACAAAAAAAAAGCGTAACGCCTCCCCTTTTTCAACAAATCACGGGAGAGAACGATGTCATTGGGGCTGACGGTTGGTTAGGAGCGTGCTATGAGGTGAAGTTCATTTATAGGAGTGTAGAGCGTACCATGACGGTTCGAGGAACGCATTGCTCTTTCATTACTCAGCACCGTCCGGCCACTTGGCCGCGGGGTGCAAGTGGCGCGGACACGTCGTCGTCGTCCATGAGGGAGTGAAATACGGGAGGCTGAGAGGCCTCGGAAGTCCCCACGGGTGAATCACTATAGACTGACCGGCGTGGCTCGCGATCACACTTGTCTCGCGAAGTATAACCTCGAGGTTATTATTATTATTATTATTAATTTACGAATTTGTGACGTTACTTCGTTTTGCGATTATTTTAATAGCTAATTAAAAATGGCGGCTAAAATTGTAATGCAGCAGTCTTCGAAAAAAGCTCCGGAGCGGTCCGAAGGAAAACAGCCACTTTCCATTATGTTGACCACTGCCGTTTGTCGAGGAACATCCGTTAGGCAGGGACCACGCCGGACAACACTTCAGTGCAACAGGCCCATAACCAAGAACACGTACAAGGATATAAGGGTAGCTGTGAAATCAGCAGTGGAACAAACTACGAGATAAACTCGTAACCTGCGTTATCCCTCGTCAAAACTTAAAAAAAATAAACAAATAAATAAATAAAGAGAAAAAGAAAAACGTATCGTGTGGTCTGTCTTAGCGACTGAAGCCCTTATAAGGATATGGGAGGACAATCTTACAGCCCTCGGGGCAAACACACGCAATGCCCGCATATATACGTCCGCGGGACAAACACGATTCCGATTTCCCGACGTCAATACGCGTGTATAATGACAGGTCCCGCAAATAATTATGAGCGTACCGTGTGTTTATAATGATTGTTTTAAGCTTCTTAATTACCATTATGCCATTTTCATTTCACGATATATACAGCGTAATCAAAATATACCTGGCGCTTGTGTCGCAATCCCGTGGTCACTGCTAGCATGTCACAAACTGCCGCGTGACAACAACAAACCATGGTTCACGATAACTGCGTTTTGGTGCGGAAGAAAACAAGAACGCACGCAACTTCCGTTTACTTCCTGATTGGCCGAGCATGTGCGGATGCCGCCAAAAATGGTGCACTGCGCGATCCCCAAAAAAACTGAAAGCGGAGGTGGCTTTTCCCGCCCAGCGGCAAGAGTTTACCGCGCCGCGTTCGCGTTTCCGCACAGATTCTCCGCATGTGGTTACGCGGCTTCTCTAATCTTGTTTCTCTAAGTTTGCTCTAATCTCGACTGATCGACAGGAAAGTTTATTTCCTCCTTCGACGTTTCCTTCAGCGTCCGCCACACGGCATTGTTACTGTTGGTGCCAACAACGAGTCACACTTGTTCACAGTTTCCGGGCCGGCGAAACACTGACCCGCCGCCATTTTGTAAGGGAGGGAAGCTTACCGAATCAGCTACTTCCGAATGCGACCGGCCTCTTCGGAGTCCCTTTGGCTTGTTGTTTCCGGCATTTGCGAAACAGCGTTACGACTTCGTACGCTACTATGCGAGGGTCGCGTCACGGTAGAAATAGGGTAAAGCAAATAGAGGGAACTAGTATCGCTATGGGAAGAGCTTCGTTCTCAACGAGGAACCCGTTTGCAAATAGGCTTCGTTTTGTGCAACGAAATAACAGCGGATGCTGGCCCGGGCTGTGTTTCCCTTCCTTTTTTGTCGTTTTGTGGAAACGCATCCCGTTAAGCCGCTGCGAGCGTGCGTAAGCTTCTCCTATAGCGAACAGTTTCATAAGTGGCTTCGTCTCCGCAACCCCCGCGTCCTTTGTTATGCAACGTATCCTGGACCCTTACAAATAACGTGTGGCGGAACCAAGCTTCGAAAGTCGCTCTCGTGAAAAACCGTCGTCTTCGATGGTTTGCGAGGCCCTTTATTTTATTTTTTTTTATTTACGACGTTCCAGCCTTAACTCGATGGCCATATCGCAACATACGTTTAAAATGCCCGTAAAAGTAGGCGTGACGAGACTACGATGTTATTTCTTTCTTTTTCACTTTTCAAGCTTTATAAGTAAATTGGTTCTGCTACGGGCGCCGTCACGCACACGGCCGTTTTCGTTTTACCGTTATTATTTTAATACCGCAGTAAAATGGCGCATTTATTGCGCAACATCGCCCGAAACGCGGAAAATAATAATAATAATAATAAAACGAGAGTGAGAAAGTAGTTTTTTTTTCGTTTCTTCTCACCATTCTACTAGAACGTAGCATAAAAAAGGTCGCATATAGTGCTCGACGTACCGGTCTAAATAAATAGGGTCAAATGGGCCGTGACTTCCTCTTCTCTTGGATGGCCGGAATAAGATACTTGGAGGAGAAGAAGAGGGGAAGGAGGAGCGAAAAAAAAAATGACGATTAGAAAAAGAAGGCCGAACGAGTAGCCTATCTAATGTGTAAACAATGTCGAGAGGACAAGCGAAAGTCAAACGAAGTCTGGCAACGCTGTGTCGTGTAAAGGAAAACTGTAAGATGCGCAAAGAAGTCCGAAAAACGAGGAGAAATAGCGTGGGGCGGAGGCTAAACTAAGATGGATGATGCTCTTGCATATGGCCTGAGCGATGCCGGGATGCAGGCGCTCAGGCGCGCTCAATGTGCGCATCTTTCTCGACGCGCGCGTGCGTCCCTGTGTGCGAAGAGCTCGCGCATACGGGGCGATTGGACGTGACATCTTTTCATTTTTCTTGTAGGGATCGTCGTCTCGGGTTTTTAAGGTACATAAGCTCGTGCTTTCGCCCTTTTCGTTCTGCATCGATGTGACTGCATATGTGGTGGGTTGTGTGGGACAGAGTTGTGTGTTCGTCGCCGGCACCGTAGGATGCATAATATATATACGTATATATATATATAAACATATGCCTCCTGAATATAGCTCCTGAATATCATTGTGAATTATCATGGATTTGAGTGAATTCGGCACGCTCTTCATATTGGTGGGGTAAAAAAGTGACCTTTACTTGGCAAATTTCCGAGTTCAGTTCGCAAATATTTACATAATTAAACTTGGAGTACATGACATTCACAGTAGGAGGTGGCAAAACCTAATAAGAACAAATGCTGTTGACCGCATGATTCTAGGTGACGTAGTTTTTTTTATATTATAATTCAATGACACGTTTTCTGGGACACCCTGTATATATATATAACATATATAATAGTATACTAAGGTAGAACATTGGTATAAAATGCGAGTGCTGCGATTATATAGATGATAATAAATGATTATATAAATAAATTGCAATAAAATTGCTGGTTTGAGTCTACGTCTTGTCCCCTTTGTATCCGTTCGGTCCCTCTGCACCTCAGACTCAGTGTATTATCGCACAGACCTGATTATTCTAGCTCTTAAGTCACTGAATTGTGTCTTGTATCGTTTTGAATAGCGCTTTTTGTTAGTTTTTTTTGCGTGGCAACGTAGGAAGATTTTGTCAAAATATGCAGAATGTTTAAATTTTATTTCTTTACAAAGCTGGATATTTTTTTTAAAGGCGGGCACTAAAAAGTGCAAAAATTTCTCCTCGCGGAATGAAAGAGGACGTTACCATGACAACAACGCAAGAGGAACGGAATTTATGATGTCAGGGTACCGGCCTCTTTGTTTCATTTTTGCTCTTTAATGTGGGACTCCGCAACAAAATCACCACAAAGGTTGTGGCATATCCGTGACCTCCCGGATGTCAGGAACATGTGTACGAAATATCGCGTTCCAAAACTGCGCAGATTTTATTCAAACGAAGCGAGAGGACACTGAAAGCAACACGCTGCTGACACCATCCGGCAAGGGAGTATGAAGGTTTCGAAGCAGACGACAATGCTGGGTGACGTCACGGTATCCTCCTCCGGACGAACCGCCGTATAGCTCTGTTTTCTGCTCTTCGCGTTTCGGTTTCGGTTTGCTATTGTCATCATTTACGAGTTCATTACTCGCGCAAAATGAATACGAATGTTGTATTCGGTATCGCGGGGGTGGTTCGTGTTCGATATGATGCTCACCTATTTTTTTTTTTTTTTTTCGGATCCTCGCCAAGTCTGCCTTCAACGTCGGTTTTGATGGCATTTCCGCGCCTTAAAAACGTATTTGTTTCCTCCCAGTTAAATAAATCCTGGCAAGAAATTATTTTTTGTCTCTCACCGGCCGTTCCGGCGTTTCTTCCATTCACCTGCGTGTGTCCACCGTTTGTAGGAAGCGGCGTGCGTGGGGGAATGTGCGTCATACGTGACGGGCGATTTGAAACGGACGCCGCCGGACAAAATTTCTCGGAAAACAAAAAAACAAAAAACGAAACAAAAAAACGAAGCAGTGATATATGTACGGATATAAAATGTACGGCAGAAAGAGCGGGAGACATTTCAAAAATTCGGGTGGATTTCTCGAGGCGTATGGAATCTCCTTTTCCTCCTTTCTTCCTTTTTTTCATTTGGGCTTCTGTACGTGTATGAAACGAGTAAAAGAATCAAAATCGGCTCATGAAAATGTAGCTATGGAAATGGTTTTGAAGAGAGAGAGAGAGAGAGACGTAACAGATTGAAAGAGAGAGAGAGAGAAAAAAAAAACAGTAATAGTAACGCGAAAATTGGAATGTTGGATGACGGACTGACCGGCCGGCCAGCCAGTCAGCCTCGCGTGCGATTTCGCCGGAATAAGAGGCATATAAAAGAAGGGGGAGGACGGCGAAATTAGCATTTCAATGCGCCCCCTCTTATTTTCTCGGCCGTTGTTTCGTTTATTTGTTCGTTTATGCGGTGGGCGCTGCGTGCATGGCGTCGGGTCACTGCGGTTTCGATTTGCAGCCCCTCTTTGTGAGGAAATTTATGCCATCCGGTCATCGCGAAGGCGGCAAGAAGCTGCCGCTGAACGCCCCGTGATTGATAGGCGGTTCACAAGGGGAGGCTCTGGGCCTCCACGAAGCGAGGAAAGTTTGTTCTGCCGCTGTTTTGCTTGACAGCGATGCATGTACGCACGAAGGAATGTTCCCGCTATGTGCTTAGCCAACAGGGAAACTCACGCTTTCTCATAGCGGGACATCGTGCACATAACGTTAGCACACGCGATTCGAGTCTATGACACCTCGCACTAAAGAACCTTTCTCAATAGTAGCGGGGCTTCCCCTTGGTGTCCGATATGCTTACTCGTCGCAAGAATTTACTTGCTCTCTTTAATGCAGTCCATAGGTGACTTGCTGCGCGTACGAATATTTTCTCACTTCACACTTACACTTCATTACACTTCATTACACACTTACACTTACATTCTTCAAAGGGGCTATGAACTCTACCAAGCTACACTCTTAGAAATGAACTTCACCGCATAGCACGCTCCTAGCCAACCATAATCTCGAATGATATCGTTATTTTCACTGATTTGTTGAAAATGGGAGGTGTACTCCTTTTTTGTGACAATTATGAACAGCATAAGTGTCACAAAAAAGGCGTACGCCTACCGTTTTGAACAAAACAGGGCTCATAACGATATCATTCGAGATGATGGTTGGCTAGGAGCGTGCTATGCGGTGAAGTTCATTTTAAAGAGTGTAGCCCGCCGACTGTGTCGGCTCCAAACGGCGATTTTAACTTGTTGGCTGTGACAGCTTTTGTATAGGCGAATTTGATAGGTGCGTATCTTCAGCTCATAGCGTGCTCCTGGCCAACCATCTTCCCGCATGACAACTTTCTCGCCCATGATTTGTTGATAACGGGAGGCGGAGCCTATTACTTGGGTCCATTATGTATACTGCATTATGGCTATAAAATAGGCTCCGCCTCCCGTTTTCAACAAATCGGGGACGATAACGGTGTCATTCGGGATTATGGTAGGCTAGCAGCGTGCCATGTGGTGGACTTCATTTTTAAGAGTGTAAATGAGAGCGTTATGCGTACACTCTTAAAAATGAACTTCACCGCATAGCACGCTCCTAGACAACTATAATCTCAAATGATACCGTTATCTGCCCTGATTTGTCGAAAACGGGGGGCGTACGCCTTTTTTGACACTTATGAACAGCATAAGTGTCACAAAAAAGGCGTACGCCTCCCATTTTCAACAAGTCAGGGCCGATAACGATATCATTCGAGATGATGGTTGGCTAGGAGTGTGCTATGCGGTGAAGTTCATTCTTAAGAGTGTACTTCTGCGTTAGCGTCTGATTGGGTGCTACCATTCTTCAGAAGACGTAACAATGGGTAGCGATGTCTGAATGGCGGAGCATCTACTGACCCGCATCCGAAAAAAAAAAAAAAAGTGCGTTTTTGTATTAACGCTGCACACGTTATGAAGGAGAAGTATCGAACAATAAACTGAAAATAGAATTACGAAGCGTAGAAGAACAATATTGCACCCGTAACTAAATACCTGCAGATAGGAGTTCTTACCTCCATCAATCACTTGTACTGCAGCGAGTTACGGTCCCTTTAATATCTCGAAATTTAGGGGGTCCTGTCACCTGCGCTGTGTGCTGTCAGAGTTTTCCGAAGACTTTCCAGACGAATGTCGGCAAGGTTCCCCCTGAAGTCGGCCCAGGACGCATACTAACCCCCCTGTCCCCCACTCCTTCCTGCTGTCCTCTCTCCATCTGTCCACGTCTGTATACCGCTCATAGCCAGAGTTGCTTCGCGGCGCTAACACGGAATTAAAAAAAAAAAGACATTTAGAAGAAACGGTTTTAAGGGTCAGGACCGAAACCGGTTTTCGGCGAATGTTACGAGCGCTTTGCGTTGTGTTGCGGGGGGGGGGGGGGGGGGGGCTTTCCAGCGAGAGGGGAACATAAATGCGATAAATAAATCAGCCAGGCAGAAAACATTCACGTGCATACAGGACGGTCGTTGAACGCGTTAATCCTTCCGAGGATCAGCGTTGTGGTCGGGTATTGGATTGCTGTCCGCGTTCAAAGAGGAGTTGCGCCAAGTGCTCACTGAATTCCGGCGCCAATCCGATTAGAGAAAAGTTGCCAGCCGTTTCTTTCTTTCTTTCTTTTTTTTTTTTTGTATTTCCGTGTTTTTTGTCGCTCTGCTTCAGCCTCGCTTTATTTTTTGGTGCTCAGTACTGTGGTTTATATGACGTTTCTTCGGTCGGGATTAATAAAACGGAGAAGAAGAAGAAAAAGAGAGATAGTTTAGCACTGAGAAGATGAACGTGATTGGGAGCGTTCCCCTTCTCGTTATGGAGGACCGATCTGAAATCACCGTAATCTTCTTCTGTACTTCGTGCTTGTGACGGCATTTGGACGGTACCTATAAAGGACGCCCCCCTGATTTTCTGTGATAAGTCGTGGAGGTGTGCGCCACCTTCTAAGACTCCTTACCCGACTCCGCGATAAACGCAAGCAGAGGCGGCGTGAACAGGCAATTGCTCAGCACCGCAGGAGTTTTTTTTTTTTTTGACTGTCCTGCGCAGCGCCTGTAAAGCGTGCTTTGCCTGCATAGCACGCGTCCAATACGGCGAAGCTGACTTTACGGCGCACAATTTGGCATGTCGTCGTGCAAATTGGTGACGCTCCGCACCATGTTATCCAGCAATCCCTCTCGTTTCTGCTGTCCCTGGCTGTCAAACCTCATGGCCGCGGTTGCTTCGCGGCGTCGAAAGAAATGAATATCCTCCATTCAGAACTCCTATTGAAGCCGTTCGTAGATTACATTCTTGAGAACGAACTGTTGTCGATCTAACGTGTTAGAAAGGAAACATACGAAAAAGGCAAAATGAAGCAGAAAAGAAAAAAAAAGAAAAAAAGAAGAAGAATCCGAGGTTGGGCAAAGACAGTTTCCAGGGCGACACCGGCGCCGACGTTGACAAACTGTCCTTCCTGTCTTCCAAGCTCCGCACGCGCCACTCCGACAGAAAAATATCTTCCGTCGCCTTAGCTCAATTTTCACTCTTTCTCCCGAGCGAGCAGAGAGGGTCGCATATTTCCAGAGCGTACGCGCTCGATTTGCTCGTGCGGCGACCAAGGAAATGAAGACGCATTCTCAAAACTCGGCCCCGTAGTCCTGTCTCGCATTTCGGATTCGCTCACCGCGAGGCGCTGCGAACGTTTTGGACACGCTTTCTTCATTCGTTTTTCTTTCTTTTTTTTTTCCCGCTCACAATTGGAATCTCGCGCACGCGAGAGCGCGCGCGAAAATGCCGCTTATGTGCTAGAAATATGACACCCCGGGGACAAAGCTCGCAGCAGCCACGCACACGGAATTCTCGAGGAAGGAAGAAAGGAGCTCGAGAGGGAGCTGGTGTTTGTTTTGTTGGTCCATGTTTGGTTTACGGGACGCCCTTGCCTCGTCTTCAACGAGGACAACTGGGCTGACTTTTCCGGGATTAAATTCTTTCGGGAGGCACGCGAAGGTTACATATTTTTGGAGGAAGTTCGGGAAAGGAAGACATGAAGGATGTGGTGGTGGTTGTTATTACCGTACGCAATAAAAGCGGGCAAACTGGAATGTCTTTATTACGTACGTAATTCGTCAAGAGACAGGAGCGATGAAAAATGTGTTTTGAGCCTCCTCGTTTGCCGCCCCATTATAATTCCATCCTTCTTGGTGAGCGCCTTATTTACAATTTCACGTAGTTTGCCTGCACTCTTAAAAATGAACTTCATGGCATAGCACGCTCCTAGTCAACCATCATCTCGAATGACATAGTTATCTGCCCTGATCTGTTGAAAACTGAAGGCGTACGCTTTTTTTTGTGACAGTTAGGAGCAGCATAAGTGTCACAAAAAAGACGCCTCCTGTTTTCAACAAATCAGGTCAGATAACGGTATCATTCGAGATGATGGTTCATTTATTGGCAGAAAAAACAAAACAAAAATGAAACTGGAGGTGTACATCCAACTGTGATCGTCGCTGTATATCTCACGGTAGTGCATTAGGCATGTACTGTTTGTAGCTGTATAAAATGTCATGAGCCATTTGCTGTGCAAGTGTGCTGCTGCGGAACTATAACGTCCTAACTTCATATAAACATCGTTCTGCTTGTACGCTTCATAAAATCAAACCAGCCATGGCCTCATTCGCTGGCCGACAAATAAGTTCTCGTTTCTCCTTCTCCACACCCGCCATCTATTTGAAGACACGCTCGACGGAATCCCGACGCACAGCGTGCGAACACCACAGCGTTCAGACTATACCGTCGCGACCCCCCCACACTTCATTAACTTCATTCACCCCTAAACTGGAACCGCGATTGCTGGGACGCGACCGACTATTGCGCCGACTTACCGCGTGGCGGCGCTGCGCCCCCCGACGCGTGCTTCCCCTGGTAGTCAATCAGGGAAGCGTCGAGGGAACGAGGCTACGCAATGCTGGAGTTGAAAGGCTAGGACAGGCGAGCATTTTCGAGATGCCAGCGTCTAAATTAGCCAGATTTTTCAGCGGGCTCTATTTGTTGGGAACGTTCGATCGCGCTTCCCGCAATCACCCGGTGGAAACCTTTTTTTTTCCCTCCAACTCTAAGCCGCTTTTGAACTATGCTGGAGTGCCGTATGAGAATGCGGTCTTAATAGACCCGGGCACAGGGAGTGATTTCGAACTCGATGCGGTCGTGGGAGAGGACGGAGCAGGGGTGCATTTGGGGGTGAGGTTATGGGGGGGGGGGGAGGAGCTTGCCATGTGTGGTTTTTGGTTTTGCGTACTAGCATAATGCTGAACGCAAAATCCCGGTGTTTTACAAGAAACATTTTCCGGTTCATTGCATGGGGAAAACTTGTACCAGGGGTATTGTGTAATTTGCAGGGTATCCAGGCTAAGTTATTGCCGATCGAATATGGCTCGCATTCTCCGCAGGAAGAGAGGTACATGGGGTATACTGGCACGATATACGTTTCCACGTGCTTGGAACGTTCGATATTTCCTAGTTTTTTTTTTTTTTTTCACATAGTCTCAATTTTGTAGCCTCGACTTCATCTACTGCTGATTCATTCTTCAACCGCCACCCGTACTCAAACTGAGGAAACATCTGGGGATTTTGTGCCCCCAATATACAAACATTTCATAGAGATATGGATAACAATTTGACTTCCCCTTACCTAAAGTAATGTTAATACCAATGCCTAAACTAAAGTTTGAAATTCTTGGAAGCAGATAGAAGCAGAAGTCCCTGGAAGCAGAAAAGTCCATAACCAAGAAGCCAGTAAGCATGCTAACATGCCGACGGAACAGAAAGGATGTCAGAAAAAGAAGAAAAAAAAAAAAGGCATACGAAACGAAAGCTCAAACCGACGATGAACAAATTATTTCGCAAACAGAACACGGGGCACGAGTGCAATGAAATAGGCCAACAAGACTTTTCTTACCCTCGCTTTCTGCTTCCCTCAATGTTTAAATGAACAATCTATTTCACAAACAGAGGGGAAACAGCGCCGAATTATACTTCCCTCTCTGTTCGTCGATTCATCCTTTGTTTGAGTCACATTTCCCTTCTTTCCTTGTCTCTTTCCTTTCTGGCCGGGTTCTGGAAAAGTCACACGCACGACTAGGACGGCAATACTCGTATAAAAACAGTTACTTTTCCAGGGACTACTAGAAACCGTACACTCTTAGAAATGAACTCCACCGCATAGCACGCTCCTAACCAACCATAATCTCGAATGATATCGTTATTTTCACTGATTTGCTGAAAATGATTTTTGTGAGAATTATGAACAGCATAAGTGTCACACAAAAAGGCGTACTCCTGCCGTTTCCAACAAATCAGGACAGGTAACGATATCATTCGATATTATGGTTGGCTATAAGAGCGTGCAATGCGGTGAAGTTCATTTTTAGGAGTGTACGAACCAGTGCAGATCTCCCAACTGCTTGCCGTTTCCCGAAGAACCTGGAACGCTGCATCCACTTGTTTTCTGTTTCTCGTTTTCCCTCGTATTCCCTCCCTACCCTAACACTCTCCCACAGGTTGCGCTACACGACCCGAAACTGGAATCACAGAGCCTCCGTCCAGTCCCGTAATAAAGGCCTAGAATGCGCACCTTTTAATGAACCGTTCGACCGTCATTGATCGCTCCGCCAGGCCATTGGTTAAATATAGCGAAGGACTACAGCTCCCTGGTGAATTTTACAAGAGAAACTAAAACTGGACGAGGAATTCACGGCACGTACACCAATACGTAACCCTCTTCATGGCCGGGCGCGGTTCGAATTACGCGAGCGCATCGAGTGGCTCGTCTGCCTGCGATTGATTTTTGTTTTGTTTTTTATCGCTCACGGCAAGCAGAGCTTTTTTTTTCTTCCGAGTTTTATGAGACCTTACGGGGAAAGTAATGTATGGCGTGGTGCAGCTCTCCGGTGGGCAAATAATACATGAGATGGGATAGTTCGTGGTGGTGGTATCTCTGTTACTGATGCGGTTGTTAATTCGATTTCTCGGCTAATGCGAGAAATTCGTTAATTCGTACTGGGATGGCGACCGATTACAGGGTACAGTTCTTTTGTGTGCTAGCACATAGAACTTACGTGTGCAGTTTCTATATCGTACGTAATTTAATAATTGGGATGAACAGTTGCGGTACCATTCGTTGTGTACCATAAATAAATGTCATTTTCCGAGATATTGGGATATTGCTTAGTCGCGTACACTTTTTAAATAAGCGAAACCTGTGCCACTCAGTTCGCATTGGGCATAAAAAGTCTTCGCTATATCCCTATTGTGTACTTTATACCGAAGATTAACCGCGACGAAAATAGGGCAAATGGGGGCTATAAATTGGCCTTAGAGATTCAACGTGCAATTTGGTGCTTGCGCATCGCGCATGCGCCGTTTTATGTTTTACAGAACTGTGCAGTTAAATTGCACTCCTTCTAATAAACAGTGACTGCAACTAATCACTCTTTCTCAGAATGCAACTTTCACGTTGAATGCTGTGTCGGCGACAGGCAGTGAACGGAGGTGAGACTATAGTCTCTGAACAATGTTTTACCTGAGGCTAGTTTGCGATCCGTACGGATCTGAGAATTGAAATTTCAAGCGCTGAAACGACTGTTACGTAGACGGGACAGAGGGACGGCAGAAAGGATGTACGAGCGCTAACTACAAATGTTTATTTCCAGGAATCGGAAAGACGAGAAAAGGGGGAGGAGAAAATGAAGGTTGATGAGGTCAAGAAGATTCTCGAACAATTTGCAATTTCCGCGCCGAGTTGTTTCTGAAATGAGAGACACAAACACGAAATCCTAAACTAACTATACAGCATTTTGTTACGATTACTTTATAATTTCCTGTTTCTGAAATGGGAGAGACGAACCCGATATCCTAAAGTAACTACACAACAATTAGTTACGGTTATTTTCGAATTTCCTGTCTACCTCTCTTCTCTAATTCCAGAAATTAGACGCATCTTCGTTCACTACTTCTCGATGACTGCCATTCAACATCAAAGTTGCTCTACGAGAAAGAGTACAAAATTACAGTTACTCGTTGATTTGTCGTAAGTGATTGCTTGTAGTAAATGAGATACTTCCCTAGACTGCCTTCAACTATAGGGCCAGAATAAGTCTATTACGAATGACGTTTAAGGGCGAAACGCATTGGACGTTTTCTCAGCGTCAAAACGTTGTGCGTACGCCATGGCCTTGCACACGCGGCGAAGAAACACCAGCGAGGCGACCTCCCGAAACGCATGGGACGCGTACGGAGCAAGTGACGCGCGCCACTGTTGCTATATTCGTTGACCACAAATATCTGTTAGGACGTGCAGATGCTCTTCTTTCCTGTTGTTCCTGCGTTCCTTCATTCCAGATACCATTAAAATGTTCACGTAAATTTAGTGTGATGGATAATGCCCAAAAAATTTATGCGAGCTGCTCATACGCCACCTTGTCTGCCGCACGAGAGCCATGGTTCTGTCTACTTCTCGGAAAACGCGCCCAGACGCGCGCGAATATCTGTAGTCGACAGATTCCGGCGTACGCCCTCCGCGCGCGTTGAAAAACTGGTTTCCACGAGGTCACACGCGCGCCGAGCGCGCGCGCGTCCTGAAAACGTTGGAAAAACGCTCCATGCGTTTAGCCCTTTAAACGCGACCGAAAAGATGTAATCTAGCTCTTCTTTTTTTTTTTTTTTTTAGAATAACACGATACGTGAGTCAGTAATTCTGACGGATTTACAAAAGCCTTCGGGCTCCTTCCAGAAGGTAACCGAACCGATGAGAGCACACACACACACACACATACAAACGAAACACTCAACCTGCCCATAGGAAGACACCTGTATTTTCCTTTTCCCCGTATTATTTCGTTATTTTATTTGAAGCCCGCCGTCGCGGCGCACGGTACAGCCCCACGAAGCACCTTTTAATTTCGTCCCTGACATCCTGTCAACGACGTGTACACGCAATTGCCGTCAGCGCAACCTGCTCCAAAAGAAAATTGTTTCACAAGTGCGTGCTCAGCATCGGACGACTATACTACGCAGACGAAAAGCGGGAACAGAGGGAGGGGGGTTCTTTTCGAATCATCACAACCAATTTAAAGCGGACGAAATTTGAGCGTCGAAATATTCCCGCCGAACCCATTCGACGCAGTTTCTCGTCTGGCAATCTCATTAGTGATGTTTACGAAAATGTCGAGGGGTTATGTATTGGTTGCAAGGACGGTGAGAGCGAGGTCGTCTGCTTTCAAAAAAAGCTTAATTACTCGTCACTGTCTCGGTTCATCTCGTTGGCGTTATGGCCGTGCTTACTGCACGGGTCTTAAGACTTCAATACAAGTTATATATATATATATATAAAAGTGAAATAGTAAGACTTGGACTTCAGATTACAGGAACGTTAATCTGTAGTCCAAGTCTTATTATTTCACTTTTATTCAACTTCGTAGCCGTCTGATATATTAACCTATTTGTTCTATATATATATAGACTACAAGTAATGAAGAGACTTGGGAGGCCGTATAAGGGTTAAAAACACTTGCTACTTTTATTACATTAATAATTAAGGGGGCGCTAGGAATAGATTTACAGTTAGGGGTCGACGTTTCGGCAGTCAGCGCTGCCTTCAACAGAAGGTTCTGAAGAACTTCTGTTGAAGGCAGCGCTGACTGCCGAAACGTCGACCCCTAACTGTAAATCTATTCCTAGCGCCCCCTTAATTATTAATGTAATAAAAGTAGCAAGTGTTTTTAACCCTTATACGGCCTCCCAAGTCTCTTCATTACTTGTAGTCTATTTGTTTTCGCGTCCATCTGTACTCAGTTATACATTCACACACACACACACACACACACACACACACACACACACACACACACACACACACACACACACACACACACACACACACACACACACACACACACACACACACACACACACACACACACACACACACACACACACACACACACACACACACACACACACACACACACACACACACACACACACACACACACACACACACACACACACACACACACACACACACACACACACACACACACACACACACACACACACACACACACACACACACACACACACACACACACACACACACACACACACACACACACACACACACACACACACACACACACACACACACACACACACACACACACACACACACACACACACACACACACACACACACACACACACACACACACACACACACACACACACACACACACACACACACACACACACACACACACACACACACACACACACACACACACACACACACACACACACACACACACACACACACACACACACACACACACACACACACACACACACACACACACACACACACACACACACACACACACACACACACACACACACACACACACACACACACACACACACACACACACACACACACACACACACACACACACACACACACACACACACACACACACACACACACACACACACACACACACACACACACACACACATACATACATACATACATACATACATACATACATACATACATACATACATACATACATACATATATATATATATATATAAAAGGAAAAAGAAAAATGCAACAAACGGCCGATGAACTTTCTACTGCAGATACGAAGCAGCAGCAACGGCAACAGAGTAAAACGTAAGGACTGTTGGGAATGATCAACCTCCACAACTTTCACTCTGTCGACGCCGCGCGCTGGCCTGCCTTTGCCGATTGCAGTTGGCAAGGCTCAAAGCTTTCTACATCCCAGTCATTATAATCCCTCCGCGAGGACGCTGATAATGAATTACAGACTGCATATGCGGCTGTATGTTTGCGCAATTCAATACATTTTGCACAGAGTAAAAAAAAAAAAAAATATATATATATATATATATATATATATATATATATAGGAAACTCGCGTGTGCCCATGATTATTAATGATCCCGGAGCAGAGAATGTAGCGTGAGCGCGTCAGCATTCCGATTAATATTTCGGATTAATCCGAATAGGCAATCCCCGCTGAAAGTTCGGTGTAGCAACCGGACTGATCTCGGGTGACGGCCTAATCAAACTTGAACCCACGTGCAGAGGGTATAATGCTACACTTGAATTCTCGTAGAAATGCAAATATGCTTTTACACTGTTAAACCAGAACTTCACCACATAACACGCTCTTAGCCAACCACCATACCGAATGATATCATTCTGTGATGAAAGATGAAAGTCACTGAAAAGGTTAGCCAGCTGTAGGGATCGAACCCACATCTTCTGGATTGCCGGTCCAGGGCTCTACCAATTGAGCTAAGCTAACACGCCTCTCCAGCGACTTTCGGGGTGCGTCATCTGAAGGGACGACAAACCAGCCACTCACTCACCCTCCTTTCACTCTTACATTTTTGCTCACTCATACACACATTCATACGACGGAAATCGACGCAAGCGGCACCTGTTGAACAAGAGATAAACTGATGTTCTGAGGCTGGAACGACATAGAAGGGACAGATACAAACAAAGCCTCAATTTGCCTGAGAAATCACCGATGAAAGATGAAAGTCACTGAAAAGGTTAGCCAGCTGTAGGGATCGAACCCACATCTTCTGGATTGCCGGTCCACGGCTCTACCAATTGAGCTAAGCTAACACGCCTCTCAGTGACTTTCGGGGTGCGTCATCTGAAGGGACGACAAACCAGCCACTCACTCTCACTCACCCTCCTTTCACTCTTACATTTTTGCTCACTCATACACACATTCATACGACGGAAATCGACGCAAGCGGCACCTGTTGAAATGGTAGAGCCCTGGACCGGCAATCCAGCAGATGTGGGTTCGATCCCTACAGCTGGCTAACCTTTTCAGTGACTTTCATCTTTCATCGGTGATTTCTCAGGCAAATTGAGGCTTTGTTTGTATCTGTCCCTTCTATGTCGTTCCAGCCTCAGAACATCAGTTTATCTCTTATCATTCTGTGTCATGATTTGTTCAAAACAAGGGGAGGATGCATAATGTAAAACCCCGAGACTAGGGAACACGAAAGGACAGACACAAACACGAAGTGCGGAGGAGCCTATCTGGGACAAGCTTAATGTGTCCCAGATAGGCGCCTCCTCCCATTTTCAGCAAATAAGGACACAGAATAATATCATTCGGAATGACGGTCGACTAGGAGCCTGCTATGTGGTGAAGTTCTGTTTTAACGGTGTACTTGCTTTATGCTTTCATTAATTCGTCTAAATTAGAGTACGTGTCGCTGATATGGAGTCCCTATATCAGAAGTACCTCATTGATGAGCTTGAGTCCATTCAGAACAAAGCTGTCCGTTTTATATATAACAAATATGACAGGCAGAGTATCACAGATTTCAAAAAAATGCAGCTCATCCCTCTCTTAGAAAATCGAAGAAAAATACGTAGACTCTCATTCATGTATAAACTTTTCCATCATGGGTCTCATTATTTGCAAATGGCTCATCACTTCTCAAGCCGAGTTGATCATTTATGTAAACTGCAAGTTCGGCTTTTGGTTACACTAATTACTTTTATTACTCCCCAATGCAAACATCCATTCGTGAGTGGAATGCCCTCCCTGCGAATGTTGTAGCTTCAGCATCTCATGAACATTTTGTGAAGCAGTGCGAAATGTTGTATTTGTTATGATTTGTTTCTTAACTGTTTGCGTGCTATTTGTCTCATTTTCGTTTCTGTTACTATTTGTTCCCTCCTTTGTCTGTTAACCCCCCTCATGTAATGCCTCTTGGCATTTGAGGTATATAAATAAATAAATAAATAAATAGCCTAGAATGGCTGAAGCACACCCTCGTTCGTTTTTGATCACCCTTGAGAGTTCAGCTACCATGACTACTACTGTAGAACCGTGTCATCAGACTGTGGGTAAATTGGGAGAGGGCACATGAACGGAAACAGGTGCCGGTACTCGGGGAGTAATATGTGACGTGTCGCAAACGTATTACGAAAGAAGAGGAAGCTGTATTTGCGGAACAGAAATTCAGTAGGTGATTTTTGACTTCGTCTGCATCTGATATATACATCAAAATAGATAGTAAATTTATACGGCGAAATATTCGACGGCATTTTTGTCTCGGTTCCTGAGAAAATCGCGAGCTCTTTGTCATTTTCCGTACATTTTTGATGTTTTGTTTGCATCAGTACTTATCTGTGTTACTTCGGTGTAGAGCACGTGTACTGTGCGGTGAAGCGTAATATACAGGACAAAAAAACTCTGTTACAAAATATACCCGTCTCTATTTTGTCCTTTCGTTCAAAGCGTTTGCCGCTTGTGGTGCACGGGCTCGCACTTAGTGAGATAGTTTGTGCATGATTTCTTACGCCGCCTGTCTGCCTTTCTACGTGTACCTTTCTCTAATGCCCGTTTATTCTATTTACAGGGATAAGGTGTTCCGACTCAACTTGGCGAGCATCAACAGAACCAAGTGCAACGTACGTACCAGTCTAGATTAACCCGTTCTTATGCTAAGCGTTAATTGCTTTTCCCGCTTGTTCGCTATGCCCAACTGCCAAACTCAATTTTAGGAGCTTCACTCGACAGCTGCTCCCCGGGGTTCGCGAAACCTTCGTTAGGTGGCGCGCGCCAATTTGAAAGCAGAAGAATCGATGCCGCTCGTGCCTTTGAGTAATGAAATGTCGCTGTACTTTCACAATCTGCCTCGATAGCAGTTTTGCGGTAGTTTTTCCTCACTTTATTCGCTTTGTCTGCGTGCGGTGAGATAAATGAACGTTTATTGTTGAGGATGCGAAACGGTGAATCGACGTCTTCGGCAGAAACTGCTTTGTGTCGCGTAGCAGACGACAGAAATAAAAGTGTCGTCTGCTGGCTGGGATTGGCCATGCGGACGGACTCGTAAACGGAGAGGACGTGATCACATCGCAGAGAAGCGAAGGCGATAAAGACGAAGGTAGAACGAACTTACTGTAACTCGTTTACGCTGTGTCCACGTGTCACCTTGGTTCTATGTAATAAATAGCGGACCGCGGAAATGCAAACGTGCGTAGCCGCTCGATTCTCGTATCGTGGTTTGGCGTTCCTTTCCCCTTCGTTTCGTACTTCTTCTTCGTTTTCGTTCTTTTTTTTTTTTTTTTTGTTCAGTGATTGATAGTGGCTAATGAAATCTTGGACTTCTTTTGTTGAATTACTTTAGGTTGGCGCCTTTTTGTATGCTTCAGGCTTCTCTGCTTCCTTCGGTGCTCTGCCTGAAAGGATGGTGGTCATCGTTAGGCTGCGTTCTACCTTTCTTTGCCATTGCCTGGAGGGGTTCCTTAAAGACCCCATCTGTTTCCTGTCGCTCTTTATCTGTCGTCGTCTTGGGGATCGAGGGAATGAACGCGTATAGTAGACTTCAGTTATTCGTATATCTCCGGATAATGTGAATGGAGTAAATTACCGCCTCTTTTCTTCTATTTGTCTGTACGTTCGTCCTCGAGGTGATGCAGTAGCTGTAGGAACGTGACTGCGAATTTGCCCGTTTCGTTTTGGGGTTGCGTAGGATTGTGCATGCTGGATGTGTTGCGTGTATATTCAGAGATATGCGAGTTTGTCAGCTCTTCGGCACGGGAGCATTTTTTTTTTTGCAGACGACAGGCAAAACAGACTATCGTCTGCATCGTGTGCTGTCGTTTGCTACGGAGTAAACTGAAAGAGGTAGCAGAAACGGTCTTACATTTAGAATGGTAAAAGACCCAGCCTCGATCTAAATTTGTGTTGCGCGAAATACATACTGTGCACATACTTTCCTCTTGCTCACATTTCCAGCATCGGACAAGCGCAGTAAACCGGTTGAATTATTTTCCTTTAGCTAATCTGATCCGACTAGTGTGACACTGCCTATCGGGAACTGAAGCACACTTGAAACTAAATGACCAAGTAGACACTGTTCCTATCCTCGTTACCGTATGCATATGCTACTATAATACGGTCGCATCTTCAAGGTAGCGACCACCCTTATCATTCTTTCAATGCTCCTGCATGTCACCATAGCCTCGTTCACAGTCCAATAGAGCGGTTACCGCGGTGTACAACCTCTATGGCGCCGTGTTGTGTAACACCCATTCCCGAAGAGAACAGCGTGAACAGCACTGTTGCCAACAACAGAAGCTTCGTGTTCCGTCCCCCTTTTCTGCTTCCTCTGCAGGTGACATTAACGACGTTCGAGAGTAAATACAGTGCCAAAGAAAGGCTTTGCCCCCTAGCGGCTCAGACAGGAAGCAGCATGGGGCCGAGAATAATTCGTTTTGGAGCCCAGTGGCTCGTATCGGTCGGTTCGTTTGCCGATCCGGTTCGGATTGAACAGCGCACAACTGTAATAGTGAAGAGGCAAAGACGCCGCTAGAATCACAAACGAGTCGCATCCTTCGTTGCGTCTGCTTGGTCATTGTTTTAGTGCTTCGTTTCTTTTCTCCGTCAAAGTTGGCGGGTTCCACTACTCTTCCTTCCCTCCCTGCTTGTGTTTGAATTCGCGACAGAACCGCGGCTGCGGCAGTCTCAGGAATTGGGTCGAATTGCGACCAGTTCCTTGTACGGAACGCGATGAGATTTGTGCGGCAGATGCCGCGCAAATTCTCCGGAATTGACATTTCGGAAGTTTCTTATTGGTCCGGTGGCATCACTCTACGTCACAGTTTCTAAAAAGAAAGCCTAGTTGAGCGATGAATCCCACCACGGGCTGTGCCAACACCATCTAGTTAGCGAAAGCCTGCCCACTCGTGGACGTGACGTAACAAGTAAGAGTCAGCCAATCGGGATCGTGTTTTCAATGGCCGTAGCCAATCACGAACGTGCGTTTCAGCGGTCGTAGCCATGGAGACGAATCACTGTCGTCTGCGAGTCGTGATTGAGCGTCCTCGTGTACTAAATGGGAAAACTTTAAAACATGCGCGCGTGTTGCACTTTGTCTACAGATTCGAGTCTAGTATACAGGTTCCAAGTTAGCTGCAATCATTTTGCGAGTTCTTGAATTCGCAGCACGGCGAATCGCTGTAGCAGACGAATTCTGACTTTCTATGTCCACGTAGCGAAGGAGGGGGAGGAGGCAATGAGCAGGCCTTCTGCATCTAGGTGGCGTTGGCTGTGCTATCTGGATTTTTCCGGCGGACTTTCCCTGACGAACGTCGGCACAGTTCCCCCCCATGAAGTCGGCCCAGGACGCACACTAACTTTCCTGTCTCCTCACTCCATCTGTCCACGTCTGTGCGCGTCTGAGAACGTCTTAGCCGGAAGTGTCATTCCCGTGTGCTTCCTCCCTGGCCGCCATATTTGGAACGTTTTGACGCCAGGGCATGTTACGCGGCTTGAAAAGTGCACTCGTTTTTACGTTTCTGCGAGCTCAGTCGTTCCGAGTTTAACGAAGCGTTGAGCACGCCGAGGGAGTCGCCATATTGGATTTATTTTTGGGGGGCGGGGATTCTGATACTTTTCTGTGCGTTTCCTTGATCGAGGGATTTGTTTACGCTTTGATTTATGAAGCCACGTGTTCGCTAGTTTCACATTTTTTTCGCCTTCTTTTTCTGTTTCCCCCCCCCAGCATTGGGAGCGCTGCAAGTGGCATTTCCCGCAGAAGCGATTTTTCCGTCTGAGTTCAACTTCGCGTGAAAGATAGATGGGTTTTTGAAGTCGCCTGGCTGCGCGTACGGGCTGAGGTCAGGCTGTGAACGCCTGGACGGGTCTGCTGGGGTGTGCTCTATACACAGGAGGGATTCGTATCGGGGGGGTGTTTGGGTGGGATCGTTCCTGATTGATGCGTAAAAATAGTGCGAATGATAGTAACCTGATCACGTGACAAACGGACCAAGCGCGTCCGACGGTGGATATCACAAGTGGTTGGGAATATTGAAAGTCGGAATGTGACGCAGGGAGCACGAGGTCATCGTGAAAAAAAAAAAAAAAAAAAAAAATCCTTTTTTGTTTCTTTCTTCTTTTCTGGTCGGTATAACCAGCATTCAGCAGCAATGAAATATATTTCATTTCAAATTACATGTTAACGTACTTGCAATACATATAAAAATATTAGTGCGTAAAATCGTTCGGACCACTGTTGATCGTGTGCTCGTAATTGAGTTCCAAATGGAAACTTGTATACATCCGCGAGCTCGGTACAATAATGAGAACTAGCGATAAGCTAACATATATGTCGCGCAGTTTCGCATAATTTTGGTCACGGAACAACTCGAGAACAAAAATGCGGGTGGCACATAGCTGATGACAGTGGCTCCGAGTTCGAATTCCTCCGAGGTCCACCGCTCACCACACGTCACCACACGTCCTCTTCCTTGAGGCACGCTGAGTATACGAAGCCGTGTGCTTAGACTTTTCTGAAGGATGATCACAATGAATCGACAGGGCCGAGCACTACTGCGTCCGGCGTGATGATAATTGCCTCACATTGTATAAAGCCGATATTATCATCACCATAAACTGACGGCTGGTCGACGTATAGGCGAATTCCTCTCAATATTACCGGATATTATCCTAAATTCACTACTTTTATCCTTATTTTTGCGTTGTTCAGATACCACAAAGAAATCTTCTGACATCAGAACGAAAAAAAGAAAAAGAAAAAAGAACGTGGGTTGGGTAAGGTGGTTAACCCATAAGTGGCAACTTTTATGCTTCACATTAACGCACATTCAAAACCCACCATAGAAGCACTGAATGTACATACTAACACCTATAAAGGAACCCGATAACGTGAGGGGATTACAAACCTAACCCGCCAACTTCAACATGGCCGCTAACGAGGGGCCATTAATCTGCGCCGAAAGTTACACCCACAAAGTCCCGTCGACCGAACGCAACCAGCACCACTAACACGATCAGCATATAGCACGTATAACCAAAAATAGAAAGAATATGAAAAAAGAAGGAAAAAAAAAAAAAGAACACAAGCGTGAGGATGATATGGTTCCCTCGTCGTACCTTTTACGCTAATTATCCTATCCACAGGCGCGATTGGCGAGAAATATATATCAGTTCCCTCTCTTTTGTGCTCGTGTAATCCCGAGCACGTCGGAAAAGATTAATAAACTGGCGATTATCGCCGGCGCATCACGCTTTCCTGGGTTCTGAGTTCCCAGTGTCGTTTCAATATCATTACATAGCAGTTCGAAAGAATGTCACGTGCGGGTGCGTGATTGGCGCTGCGATCGCTCGAGCGGATGGAAAGGAGGGATTAAGTTTGTCCGCTGACAAGTGGGATCGGCGAGCGGCAGATATGAAGGGATTTTGAGATAACGTTTTCGCTTGGGAAGGAAAGAGGAAGATTTCTTTTTTTCTTCTTTTTTTTTTTTCCTGCGCAGGCAGGTGATATGCGTGAAACTTGAAAGATAATAATCCGTGGCTTAAACGCGGCCAGACAACTATATATGTTCATGAGGTCCGTCAGAGTGGTGAGTCTCAGCATACGGCGCACCATATGCAGCTTTGTTTGCTGGTGTATATTTGGCTCGACTCATACAGCTATCCTCGTGCATGGGCGGTGTAATACAGGACAATTTTTCACTGGCCGGAAAATGCACAGTTTGCGTACGAAGTGGGTGCCATAAACGGCCTTGAAACAGACATTTTATATATATATATATATATATATATACTCATGGAACGATGCGACAGCACAAGAGGACACGTGTTTCGCCGTGTTTGCGGCTCGTCATCTCTGGGTAGCTGCGCATCGTTCGGTATTGGCAAACCAGGGGTCCCTCAGCGAGCGATATACACCTGGGAGGGTGACTGAGCACTCCTCAATGCCACAGTGCAAGCCAGTGAATTATAATCTGCGGGAGAAAGCCATTAAAGAGACAAGTAAATGACACTAGACGTGTTTGAAATTTATAATTTCAAACACATCTTCAAAATTTTGTAACGTGAAAACGTGATTCAAACACGTCGTGTCATTTACTTGTCTCTTTAATGGCTTTTTTTCCGCTGATTATATGTATATATATATATATATTTTTTTTTTTTTTCACAGCTACCAGATTATCTTAAAATTTATTCCACGTTGTATCTTGTTTTGCATTAAACTAGTGCACATGGGGCCACGAAGGTACGCATCGTATAGGGTGACTGAATACTAGCTCCCTCTACACGCACGCAGACAGGCAGAGGGCGCTAGTAGTCGGGCAGCCTAACGCATCGTGTTTTCAAGCGCCCCTCATGGAAGGGCACACACGCTACTTCGTCGCCATCGGTACCCTACTGACGTCACAAGTATGGCGGGGCGAAACGCGCCGAGTTTCTGTTTCAGTGCTGCGTTTTGCTCCCAGTTTTGCGCAGTAATTCCTCGGATAGACTCACTTAGCATTCCGAGCATGATAAAGGGATTTGCACATGAAAGTTTAACTAAGTCTAGTGAAACAGAAGACAGAGAGCGAATATTTAATATTAAATGACCGCTGCGAGGAATGCACCGGCCCTGTAGGTATACGAAAATATCCCCTACTCTACCGCTAAACTGCGTGAGACTTCCAGGATACTTTGGAAGGATCTCGATTAACGAGGTCTAAATTTCTAAATGATAGTGCCGTCTCTGATTAATGACCTTGGTGGATTAATGGGTTTCCACTGGCTCGTCTCCTTCATCAGTCAGGCGTCACTATCGCCTTAATGAAGGAAAAAGTCGATTTTTAAATGGGCTCGCGCTACAAAGGTTCGCGTCCCATTCTTTTTTCTTTTTTTGAACAGCAGCGACTGCAGGAAGGCTTGTTAGCAACCTTGAAGCTGGAGACAATCGGCGCCCATTGTTAAAAGGCCTCACGTGTTTTACAACCCTCGCTCCACTCATTTCATCGCCTGCCAGCGTAGTGCGTATGAGAAAATGCTTTTTTTTTTGCGCGCGTTAGCACCGCGACACACCTGTGGCTCTGAGCGGCGTGCAGACATGGACTGTTGGAGAGAGGACCGCAGAAACGAGTGGGGGACAGAGGGGTTAGTATGTGTCCTGGGCCGACTTCGGGGGCAACGCTGCGCAGACATCCATCTTGAGAGCCTGCCAGAAGACCCAGGGAAAACCTGAGACAGCATAACCGGTGTTGGGATTCGAACCCGCGTACCACCACCTAGAGTCACTAAGTAAGCTACGCTTCAGAGTATCGACACTGAGGCAGAAGAGCGCCATCTTGTTTCCATTTGTCCTCCAGCGCCATCCATGGAGCGCTCTTCGAAGTATTGTCTTCTTCCACTGCCGAACTTCATCTTCATCTATCTCTATTGCCAAACTAAAGGTGGGGCTGGAGGTCAACGGAAACAACATGGCGGCTCGAACTCGCCCCATTTGTCTATTTGCCTCAGTGACGACGGACGAGCGAATGTATGGGCCATGCAGCTGCACTCTTAAAAATTAACTTCACCGCATAGCACGCTCCTAGCCAACCATAATCTCGAATGATATCGTTATCTGCCCTGATCTGTTGAAAACGGGAGGCGTACGCCTTTTTTGTGACACTTATGCTGTTCATAATTGTCACAAAAAAGGCATATGCCTACCGTTTTCAACAAATCAGGGCAGATAACGATATCATTCGAGATTATGGTTGGCTAGGAGCGTGCTATGCGGTGAAGTTCATTTTTAAGAGTGTGGTTTCCAAGTTTCGCGATCCTCCGTTTTTCTTGCAGGGGTATAGCTGGGTCAACCAACCTCCACAGGTAGCTTACCCATACACCGCTTAACGACACATGCGACGTCGTTGCACATAGCTATGACGATTCACCACCTAGCGGCCGATTTCGTCAGAATACACTCTTGAACCAGTGCTAGGCTCGTTCGTCCACGTGTATTCCCCGCCCAATTCCCTGCACGCTTTTCCAATTCTCTCCGTGCTTTTTCCCTGCGACCGCTCCGTGTACTTTGTTCCGCAGTGGGGGAAAATGGAAGCAGAAATTGAAGCAGGTACGCCTTAATACGAAACAGCGCTCGCGCAGAAGAGAGAAATAAAAAAATAAAAAAAAGAGCGTTTCCTTCCCGGCTGTGGCGCTACGGTCGAGATGATTGGACTTGGATACCGTAGACTTTAGCCGAGTTTGTTTGGATTGTAAAATTCCTTGCCAGACATTCCCTGCCAGTCAGTCCTGCGCCTTGTCCCATTTTCTAGACGTTTAGAAGGGAATAAACTGTCTTTCCTCCCCTCATGGCTTGTACCGCCGTGCTTGTACTTTTCCTGGTTTTTCGAGATGGGACAGCCTCCGCTCCTGCTCTAAGACATTTTTTTTTTCCAGTTTGAACGTCGGTTAAACTGTCACTTTTTCGAAGACGTTTTTGCGCTGAACCACAGCAACTCTCTGCTGGTGTAGATGCAGTGCAAAGGCGGTTTTAGAGCTTTTGGGTGGTGGGGCAATGGCGTGTTCTTAGCCCGCGCGGTGTCACCATCGCACGAGTCTGATTGATTGATTGATTGATTATGTGTTTAATGGCACAAAGGCAACAAAGGCCATAGAGCGCCAAAACTATGCTGACTGTGTCGGAGACGATTATGGGAAAGATGATGTGAGAGAGAGTGTGGTAGTTAAAACCTATCTACAGGTATGAGCGATGAGCGATGATTGATTGACCAGGATAAGAGAGAGGGGGATGACGATAGCAAGCGAGCATGGCAGTTAAAAGCTATGTACAAGTGTGACAATGAGATATTTACATGAGGAGTTCGGTGATAATGGATAAAAGCGGAGCAATGCTTATCATCTAGATCTGACTAAGAAACCCACACGTGGTCAAAAGCGAGCGAGCGAGTCTTCGAGCGTTAATTATAGCTGGCGTACTTGTTGTTGTATACCAATATTTTACGGAAATTTGGTTATCAAACGTGCATGATGGCTGTGTCCACCACCTCTATGTGTTTGCTTTTATATTTATGCTAGTGGATTAACAACGATTTAATTAACGTTTTTTTACTCGAATTTTGGGTGAACGCGCCTTTATGCGTATAGAAATATGGTGCGTTAAAAATACGAAGTTTATTCAGTATCAAAACTATCTTTCATTTTCGCTGCCATTCCTTGCGCTCTACAAAGTAGGCACTCGTGCATGTGTACTGTACGCAGAGAGATAAACCTTCCACCAACTGTCCCAATGGTATCCCAAAAGCTTCACGCGCGTCTGTGACGTGTAATTAAGGAAGCAGGCTTGTCTTAGAACACATCAAGTTTTTGAATGCGTTAAACTCATAATATACCGCTGCATATTTATCGTCACGATTTATCGTGAGTATACTAAATATAAGAGCTTATGGTTCTGCTTTGCATCGTTGTCACGTTAGAGAGAGTTATTAGATCGTAGGCAAAGGCGATAGCGTATACGATCTACTAAAACTTCACTATTGTTTCATTGACTGCATGGATCGCATACTAGGGCGAGACATATATTCTATTTATTTATTTGTTTCGTATATTGTTTTACTTGCATCCTGACCAGGGGCTTAATCGCTTCATCGTCGTTACCGTCCGTTACCATGGCACAGTGGTTAGGACGATCGCTTTCCACGCCGAGACTGGGATAGGAGACACGGGTTCGAATCCTGTCACCGGCTGTGCTCTCTGAGGTTTTCCCGGGGTTTTCCGAAGACTTTCGAGACGAATGTCGGCACAGTTCCCCCTGAAGTCGGCCCCAGGACGCATACTAACCCCCCTGTCACCCGCTCCTTCCTGATGTCCTCTCTCCATCTGTCCACGTCTGTACGTCGCTCATAGCCACGGTTGCTTCGCGGCGCTAACACGAAAGAAAACTGTATCCTGACTCTTCATATACTATATTCACTGGGAAGCCATGAGTCCCTGGTCCTGTTCCCCGTTTCACTGGACTGTGCGGTAACATATTTTGAAGCTCGAATTATCGGCCTAGATACATGAACGCGAAGCCTGCAATGACGCTCTAGGACGTAAAAATAGAAGAAAAAGAAAAAGTGCGAGACGAAAAAAAAAAAAAGAAAAAGAAGAAGAAGAAAAGGACACGAAGAGATTTTTTTTTTCAGCAGATAACAAGCGGTTGGACCCCAGAGGTGGCAGTATCGATTGATTTCGTTCCGTTTCCTGTGCGGTGAGACAACATCGATTGTCCGAGCAGCTTTTCTCAGCCCTCTCCTTGTGCATCGTGTATTCTTTATGAGTTCCTTTATCCGTCATGTTCATTACGGGGGTCGAGTCCGGAGAGATTGGGACTTAGTCCGTTGGTTATCCAATGAGTCGCGGGTTTAGGGAGCGGGAAAACGGTTAAGGGGTAACGGTCAACGTGCTCGCGACGAGTCCTTGTCCCCCTTTGCACTGTAATCACTTTGCTGTGATCTCATTCCACGAAGTAATACGAAGCTCTGTACTTTGGTATGCAGACAAACGCATTCGGATACCGTAATAAAATGTCGGATAGGATCGCGAGACAATTCTTTTCTCTCTCAATCTAACACGTGTTTTTTTTTTTAATATTGAGAATTCAGTAGAGTTTTGATTCGGTTCATCTGGCGTAGTTGAGCTGAAGTTCGGGTTTGAGTACTCAGGTCATCGTATCTCAGCGCCGTGGTACTTTATCCTCGTTCTCTCTCTCTCTCTCTCTTTTTCACGTCGAGTTATCGGCAAGACACACCTCTGGCAGCATATGTTACCACTACATAGTATACTCTAAAAACAGAGCTTCACCGCATAGCATGCTGTGCTCCAACCATTGCCGCGAATGATAGAGTTATCGCTTTTGATTCGAGGAGAGAGAGGGGCGTACGCTTTTTTGTGGCAATTTGGATATATGAAAATTGTCACAAAAAGGCGTACGCCCCCCCCCCCCCCTTCTCTTCGAATCAGAAGCGATAACCCTATCATTCTTGGCAATGGTTGGAGCACAGTATGCTATGCGGTGAAGTTCTGTTTTTAGAGTGTAGTGGTGGTAATGGAACTTCTTGCCGTAGTCGGTCACGTTCAGGCGGGCAACGTACTCACGACTGTCGGGGGAGAGGGGTGGGGGGATCGTGCGTCCGGGGCCGACTTCACAGGGAATTGCACCAGCCGGCGCCCGGATTCGAACCCGGGTCACGTCCTGGTTTCGGCGTGGAATGCCGGCATTGTAGCCATCAGGGAGCTCGACACAGCTTCTTGACAGGCTACAGGTGTAGCCTCTCAATCTGCGCTGCACGCGCACCCAGTCATGCGAAGCGATCCTTCGAAGACCGTTCGGCAAATATGAAACGCACGACAATCGTTAAAGTGCAATGAAAGTTCGAAACACCTAGCAGCCGTACTGTATGTTGGCAACAGTGACGGGAGGCCTACGCGACGGCGGGACAGTAGTGTAAGTGTGGCCTCACTGGCCATACTTCACTGTCCACCCCAAAAGCTTCCTGCCATTGGTTATTGGTTGGTGCAGGGGTAAAACGGATAAATATGAACAAATTACAGTGGACGATGGGGTAGAGCAGCGCCCGTGACGATGGAACACCCCAATCATCATCACCACCACTACCATCATCATCATCATCATCATCATCATCGATATTGCTGTCACTGGAAGACGCACGGACCAGCACACACACACCTACACACATCGTTACATCGAGCAAAGACAGTTTATTATCGATATAGCGCGGATAAATATGCACTAAATGCTCCCGAAATATGCAAGCAACTATGCACTAGAAATATTGAAGATATACAGTAAAGCCCTTGAACATATGCAGTATTTTTCATTGTTCTTGGTATGAAAGCAACGCATTGATTACATATTAAAAAAACAAACATTTTGTTAAGGATCATACGGTAAAATAATGTCGCCTTCGTTCGGGAGCAAACAACAAAGAAGTATTGCGCAACATACATAAAAATCGTGCTTTCAGCACTACACCACAGTGGGAATTAAAATGCGAACGACGCCCGTCTTCGTAATGGTAAAGAAGGGGAGAAGTCGACCTAAAACGTTCGTTCATTGTCCAGATACGAAACCATAGAGAGGGAGAGAGAGATACGAAACCATAGATAGGAAACCAGAGAGAGAGAGAGAGAAAGAAAGAAAGAAAGAGATAGATAGATAGATAGATACGTAGAGAGAGAGAGAGAGAGAGATTTACATGAAAATCCGCGCGCTAATTATCAAGTACCTCGTGTACTACTTAGATATAGGGAAATTCGGCCCGCCATCTACCGAAAGTGATACTTATCAGTAAAATTGTACTAATATAAACTTCTTGTTGATCGAAATTTATGAGATGGGATCGAACTGTTGTGCACAGTGTTGACGTCAATCACAACATCGGCGTGCTCCAAGTTCCTGTTAAAAACTGGTAGGAAGCGGGTTCGAATCTCATAGCCGGCTGTGCTGATTGGGTCCTATCGGACAAATATCTGCACAGTTTAATCGGAAGCCCAGACCCCAGGACGCATGTTCCCACACCTTACTGCTCTCACTTGTGTTCCACCTCTCGTCGATGCTTCGTTCCCTCGCGCGCATTACACCCTCGTTGTGCAGTGAAAGCACGCTCTACAGGAGCCTACCTCAGCGCCGTTTCCTCCGTATTATTGCTATGCGCGCTGACCGTATCGTTGGTATCCTCTCCAAAGATCCCCAAAAATAGCGTGCCTTACGCAGTTTAATAAGCACCAAGCTTTTAGCTCGCGTCATGTAATAACAAACGGGCTCTTCGACTCGAGGCTTTGCAGCAGAAACGACGCTACTAACTAATGAAACTGACCTTCGGGAATCATGCCGTCTTATTAGTGCCGCCAGAGAGAGGGCGAGAGATTGAAAAAAAAAAAAAAAAAAAGAGAGAGAAAAGCGCCTTTTATAACGAGGGTTATAGCGACTCCTTAAGCCTAAGGCGTCGGCTTCCTTTGTTTCGTTCTGTGCAATTTGTCTTGAAAAACGTTTCTCCCGACATTTTACCCAGAATGCTCCGCTTGACCCCGAAAATTGAAGTTATGCTCCCAGAAGCGCCTTATAATTAAATCAGCTTTGTCTTTTTGCCCCCTCTTTTATCCTGCGGAAGAATTGCATTTTCTTTACATAGTTTGGTCAGCACAAGCGCACCTGCGGTTGAGTAGTACAGTAGTGGCCCCGCCCCAGTCATTAACATATGCTAATGAGTTTGAACGTCGTGCATTTCTTGTGAGAACGGTTGGCTTTTGGGGTGTGGATTCTTATTTCCCCCCCTTTTTTTTCATGGTGGAAAGGTTGTTCCGAGTAGCAATGTGTAGCGTGTCTTCATCTTGTCCGCCGCGTTCAAGATAATGGTGGGTTAGGGTGGTTCAAAATGTAGTTTGTCGTGTAAGTTTCCATGTTGCATGAATATCTGTCTGCCTCTCTGTGTGCGTGTGCGCGTGCGCGCACGCGAATGATGCGGCACTTTTATGTAATCATAATTCGCGGCTTTACGCCGAGAGACAACTGTGGGTTCTTTAACGTGCAGCGTATCTTAAGCTACCTTGTCTGGACACAGTTCTGCACAAATGTTACCAGCCATTACGAATGCACCACACACTCAGACAGCAGCGTTCCCAAATCGTCTCGACGAATGCCTGTGCGTATATCTCGAAATCAACCCGCGCGCGAGCTAATTTGTCAAACTCAGCCTCCTCTGTAACGACATTGCCAGAGTCATGATCCCCATTGATCGCACTGATCGTAAACACGAGGCTGCAGCACATGCATACCCCCAATGAAAACCCCGGTGCGCGTGCACTTTGTCTGCAAATTCTCGATTGTACCTTCTCACAGCGCATGCGCACATCATCGGAAATGGATTAAAAGATGCGGGGCATGTAGGGATTAAAGATTATAGCGCGGCTCCTAAGCCCTCGCCGACCGAATATAATCCGCACTAAAGTCTGAGAACCTCTTTTGATTGAACTTCCCTCCCTATCGCGCTCTTTTGCGGACGAATGACGTTCGAGGGGAAGCGGAGGGTCACGTGATGTCTGTCGGCCAATAGACGGGCAGCGAGGGCGAAGAAGGGGTTCCGGTCGAGTCGCACAGTTATGTGCCGCATCCAGTCCATACTCTCTAAGCCGCCGTGATGAAAACGTCTGATTCTGAGGAGGGCGAGTGCTTATGCGGAGTTTAAAAGGGTGGGATTTCCTTCTAAAATTGGTTTCGGGGGAGTATTCCAATCGTCCGCATACTGCATTGTAGGAGGTGAATTTCGATTTTGCCGTTGTTTGTTGTTCTTTCGGAAATGTGCGTGGCTGTAGGGAGGTGATAAAACTGCGCTTTCTTTTTCGCGTGTTTGAAAAAAAAAAAGAAGAAAAGAAAAATGGCTGCAGTTAATTCACCGAATTTGCGCGATTCGTGATGATCGCAAGTTCGGCGAACATCGCAGCGAGGCTGGGCCGTGCGAACAGTGAAGACCAATGTCGGCACACTTGCCCCTGAAGTCGGCCCAAGACGTATACTAACACCCCCAGTCCTCTCTCCATCTGTCCACACCTGTACGCCGCTTATAGCGACAGCTGCTTCGCGGCGCTAACACACACAAAAAAAACAATAGAAAAACAATGAAGCTGTGGTGGAGCGACTCGGTTCATAAGTTGCACCACGGATCGCCATTTCGAGCAATCCTTCCCGCAACCCGTCTATCTCTTGGCTGCTCCAACTATACCGAGATGTAACATTTATCGCCGTTTATCAACATACACGGTTGTTCACGGACTTCTACCTCACCCAATCTCCTCAGTACCCGCTGCCCCTTTGTTTATTTATTTTTTTCGCCGATTTTAAGCCGAACTTCTAGAATTTTCATCTCGCGCCGAAGAGCGACATTGGAAATTCCGATCGAGCGCACCTGGAATAACGCGATTTCAGATTCCTCAGCTCGTTACGGGAGCGGAAAAAAAAAAAGAAAACCCGGCACGAACCATTCGATTCACATTTCTCGAGCATCTATTATCCGAATCGCATTTTCCGCCGCATAGTACTATAGTAGCCGAAGAAAAAAAAAAAAAAAAAAAAGAAGAAGAAAAAAGACGGCCACCTTCTCGTTGCAAATGATACTGACTGCTACGTAGACGCCCATACACAGCTGTCCAAGTAATCTTTCAAGAAATCGGAGACAGCTCCATCAGGATTCTGCTTTTCTGACCCGACGCAATAATAGCGACCGGTACAAGTCGTTTGGAGCTGCCTTTTTAACCCTTCTTTCGCTTAAAAGAGAAGTTGATCACGAACGAGAAAGGAATGTTGGGAAGAGGTACAATTTCCAACATTGTTTCGCAATATCGGAAAACGGATGGAACGGAAATGAGCAACAAAGAAGAAAGTGGGAGGGCGAAAACAAGAAATTGGCAGTAGCAGACGGAATTGAAAACGAACTCGCCGTGCTTATTATGCTCCAACGAGTTTGAATTTCAAGGACGCTTTTCTTTCTTTCTTTCTTTCTCTCTCGTTTTTTTAAAGCTATTCTTATATTATATGTCCTTACTCTACAGCAATCCTGGAGCTGATTGGTTGGAATTGGCGGGCTAAGATATTTCGTGCTTTTCATTAGTTCTTTCTCGCGCTTAATTCCTGCTTTGTTTATTTTTTTTCTCCCTCGTTGGTTCCTCTTTACACCGCAAGAGGCACTGTAAACGTACAGTCAAACTCCTTTATAGCGAACACCTTTTTAACGAAAATACCACTACAGCAAATTTGCGGTCCCGCTGGAGCCCTATAGGTCCAATAATGGGCATCCTTTTTAACGAAAATACCTTTACCGCGAATTTTTTTGCTGTCCCCTTAGTTTCGTTGTAAAGGAGTTTGACTGTATTTTTATTGACGATGTATTAATTTTCGCGAATTTCGCGACCGCTAAAAAATCGCGAAAAATTGTACACGCGAACGCAGCTTGACGTTTATCCCGCGAAAGGAAGCAGCCTTGGAATCGCGAAATTAAGTACTCGCGAATAATTGCGCAAATGACTGAATGCGTGATTCGCGAAAATTAATACATCACGAATAAAAATACGTTTACAGCACTTGCAAGGTCTGCGTGACTTGATCTGTTCACAGTATTGGGCGCACGTCCTGCAAGAACTGAAGAGAGCAGCTACTACTGAAATACTACTTTCATCCGAGCTTTGCTGCAAGGTGTCATCGGCGCGGGCAAGCGCAGCGACGACGCCTGTCACAGAGGGCGTTTACGTTGTTTATTCTCTCGTTCGCTCGGAGGCGCTCGGAGCCGTGTATTCGCTACGCGTCCGAGCGCCTCCGAGCCAATAAACATAAACGCCCAGAGCAGCTTCCCGGCTCTCCTAGTCGTCGTCGTCGTCGATTTTGCGAAATCTGTGAAATGTCCTAAACGCCACGCTCGTGGTTTCCATCACAAATACTTATGTACTGTGCCAGAATACAAAATAGGGGGGAGGTAGCCATGCTGCAGAGTATTGCACCGGCAGATGTTTCGCCCGGCGAAAAATACGCGCGTGTAGACACGATGCGTCCTCCCAGCGTTAAAGTGCGCATCCTTCTCGCAACGAAGCCTTCGTAATCAGAGCTGTGAATGCAGCCTTTTTTGTGCTATCTTACGGGCCCCGCATTTGGTGCCAATAGACCTTGTATCGCCAACTGTTGGATGGGACAAGCGTTAGCTTGCCCACATCACGCTTCAAAAATAGACCACAAAATAGCAACCGCCTGAGATCCCTCAGAGGCCTTCATTGGGATCGCGAGCGCCACCTGTGGCACGCAAGGGCTCATGGGAACTTCGAGCGCCTTCGAGCATTACTAGACGACCAGAGGCGGAGGTAGAAGAAGAACAACAACAACATTCCCGGTGTGCGCAGCAGCAGCCTCAGCCGGGGTAAACCATAACCGAAGCAGACGACAGAGCGGTGTCCCTCAAAGTTCCCATGCTGCTTTGCGCCGCGTCCATCTTTTTAAAATCGTCTATTAACGTAGAGCTAGATGAATCAATGAACCCCCCCCCCCCCCCAGATTATCCCCTACCGCTGGTGTTTTCTCTCTTTTCAAGTGCCATTCACTAATACTGCTTATCTCGTTTTCAGGACCGAACGCTTACGGCCAACCCGAACGTCGTGGTCTCGTGCGTTTACAAGGGCAAAAGAGAGGTAAGGGTCGTCTCGATGTATTCAGTGGCGAAATAATACTAGAGCTTCGCGAATATCTTGTTTTCTTTTTTTTGTTTTTTTTTTAAATACCGAAGCAAATAATCCTATATAGTCGATTCGAATTCGGAATCGAATTCGGAATTTTATATTGGAATTTCATATATCGCGATGTCTTTTCCGAGTGGAATATGTCAGTCAATATTTTCGAACCTCCACTCGTAATGCACACTCTCTCGTTTCCCTCTCCCAAACGCACTACCAAAGGTACTATTTGGGGGGGGGTTTGAATACCCAGAACCCCCCCCCCCCCTCTGATTACGCCAGTGAGAACCGCGGTGCACGAAAAATAGGAGACTATATGTACCGTAATGGAGTGGATGATACATTAGGTTAGCGTAATGGTGCGGTTTGCACTAGAACACAAAAACAATTACTTAGCAATAGGTTCGTTCGATTTCGTTCGTTCAATTCTGGCATTTAAGCAGACCGGGCGAACTTCCGCAACGGCGCCCGTAACGGCAGAAAGGTCGCATAGTGGTCACCGGAGGCCGCGTTTCCTGCGCCGTCTAAGCAGTCGCTCCTCGCGTGAGTGACGACGGCGAACCAACCAATCGCGCGGTCAACCATCAAGCGATCAACTAATCAAACCGAGGAAGACGGCGAGCGTCGGTGGCGGATCGCTTCGTAGCGCTAGCTCGCCAGCGCGCCGCGCAAGTCTCTCTTCTCTCGTCCCCGTCGCTACATCTCGTGAGTACGGCGAACCTCGGTGCAATTGCTGTAACCTCGGTGTGGACACCCTTGCCGTTCTCCGTTCCCCATTCCCGCTGCGGGAGCACGCGCCCGGCAGTACGAACTAGCGTTATCCCTCGCGCGCGGCTCCTGATGGTGGATTGCATAGGCGACACCCATTGCGACAGATGAACTGCGCGTGCTCACTGACGAACAGACGAACCGCGCGGTCTTCGTTCGTTAGTTTGAGCTACGTGTACCGGGTGATACATCCCCCCCCCCCCCCGCATGTCAGCATGATGTCAGTGTTTATGAGCATGCTGCGCAGGGCGTTATACAAGTGTCATACGGTACTTTCGTTTACAAGCAGACGACGACAAGGCGCAGCACAAGTGCAGCGCTGCAAAAGTGAAACGTTGCCACAGACATGCTACTAATAGAGCTTTATGAACCAAGAACCATCGTAATATCGTTTCCGCAAATCCCATTGAACAGCTGTACCAGGCAATTCGTGGAAGTTCATTCTTGTGCGACTGCTAAAAGGATTTGCCACGTGGCACTTACCATTTCTGTTCGCATATTTCTTGGGCGTTTGTTTACCTGGAAGAGCAGGTTGGCGTCGAGGGGTTTGCAAACAGGATTTATTGGAGGTGCTTGTAGCTCTAGGATAAGGCAGTTCCTTTCCTGCTGGGAAAATTGAATTTTCAATGTCTGTTTCTAGGACTATGAATGCAGAAATCACATCAAGGTGATCCAGCCCATAGGTGACGGAAGCAAACTCTACATCTGCGGAACCAACGCTCAGAATCCGAGGGATTTGGAAATTTATGTGAGCCCTCAATGTTCTGTGTTTTTGTGCGTTTTTTTATTTATATTGTGTGTTTGCATTTGCTGGAGAAGACTTACTTTTTCCGTAAAATTGTCCCTTCAGCACTCGTATTAAGATCTGCGCATTTTTGGTGAACGCTAGCAATGTTACTAAACATCCCTGTGTTATCATGCAGAGCAACAATTTGACGGAGGTACCAAAAGAGCACCTGACATTACGTGACATTGGACGAGGCATTGGAAAATGCCCCTTTGATCCAGATGACAATTCAACTGCGATATGGGTTGGTACGTGTCAACCTTACCCAACTTCAAAAGCATGAGATTGACAGTCGGTACAGACAGTAATAGTCCACATGCACCAGCATTTGTACCTATTTCCAGAATGTAGTATTATAGTACATTCTTGCTGCCGTACTGCGTTATGCTTGAAGCCATTATGACAGATCCGAGGCAGCCCAATCCCCACATTTTCTGTTTCTCGTGCGTTTGGGGTGTTGTGTGCCCTTGCTAGAGTGGTGTGGCTAGGTAGAGTGGTCACTGTGGTTTCCTTGTTGGGGGCAGTGTGTCCCGTTTTGACTTTAAAATCTTCTACAACCTAAAACTTTCACCTGTTTAAAAACTTGGTCAATTTAGCTACTGCAAACAGGCAGATTTTGTACTAGTATCTAAAGGGGATTGACAAACAGTGCTTTATCCGGAATTGCAAGAGCAGGGGTGGGTGGGGTAGTGGGTGTCATTATCATAGTGACATTGTGCGTATTGACCGTATCGGCATATTACAGTAAACTTGTGCCATTCTACATGTTCGGGTGTTACTGTATTTACGCACATACATATTATTCAACGGCGCACCAAATCAGTCGCAAAGGTGCGTGGAGAGGAGGACATGCTCCTGCCCCCATGAAAGACAGAAGGTCGAAAAAGAGAAAAAAAGAGGCGGAATCATTTCTTTTTTCTTTTTTTGCCGCTTATCAACGTATGGTGGAATGTCACCCGCCTTGTTATCGGCGTGTCTCGTGCTGCACACCGGTCCGGCGATAAATTGTTCTAGCTTCATGGGGGAAGGAGCATGTCCTCCTCTCCGCGCATCTTTCGGACTGGTTTGGTGCGCTGTTGAACACCCGAAACTTTGAAGCCTCAATTTGGGGACTTTTCTTGGGCAGTTCCATTTGCAATATTGGGCGGATTTCTTGGTGGATCTGACTAAGTTCGCCACGGGCTCTCTAATTCTGTAAAAAGAACGTTAGGTTGACTTGGGAAATTCTGGAGTTCAGTTAGAGAAATTCAATTTCTTTTAATTAAGATCAAATGAAAATATTTTTGCAACGTGGCAAATTCAGTTGCCACACAGATGCCGTTTACCCCATATTTTTCCGTCGCCCCGTTTTTTTATAAAGTCCGAATGACACGTTTTTTGAAACACCCTGTAATTTGCGCCATCGCATAATTTGTGCACCCCTAGATTAGCACTCAAAATGACAAAAAAAAACAAAAAACGTGTAATTTGCGCACCCGTGTTTTTGGGCGCTGATATCTGACATTGGTGTCTCAGCGACCGCAGTGAACCCTTTTCCCAATGCCGTCAGTGCGGCCATAGTTATTGCGGAGCTTTTGTTTGGTTTGCGCACAGTTTCGGGTTGTGGTTCGCTGACGCGATGGACGGTACTGTCACTCGAACTGCAAGATGCGGAAAGAAACACCGGACAAACATGCTGTTATACAAATGTCACAGCACGACATGACAAAGTTGGTGAACATAGCATGGAAACGTAGCATAGTTTGAGAACCTTGCTAGCGGCGTTTTCCAGCAGTGTTTCGACGTATTTCACCGGCATATGAGCGGTACTGGGCCGGCATTTTGCCTTCCGACCGTCGGTGGTTGCGCTGTATTTTGGGTACTTCTTCTGTGCTTGTGCAGTGCAATGATAACGTCAATATCGGCTCTACCAAGAGCCTCTGTGATCGGCATACTAAAATTTTGCATCGTTGATTGTCGTAACGAATAATTTGCAATGCAATTTGCGCACCTCGAACTTTTCAGACTACTTTTGGGAGAAAAAGTGTGCAGATTATGTGGGTAAATACATGTCCGTTGAATGCTCTCTAAAACCCACATTTTGTTCATCATAGAAAAGGGCAACCCTGGTGACTTGCCCGGCCTCTACAGCGGTACAGTCGCAGAGTTCACCAAGGCCGACACAGTCATCTTCCGCTCTGCACTCTTCAACAGGACCACACACGAACAGGAGGAGCTTTTCATGCGAACTCTGAAATACGACTCCATGTGGCTGGACAGTACGTGCTCCACCGTCTTTTTTTAACAGTTTTCAGAGATGATTTACTTCTGACACACTTTCTTCGATGCTTTAGAGCCCAACTTTGTCGGATCCTTCGACATTGGTGACCACGTGTATTATTTCTTCCGTGAGAGTGCAGTCGAGTACATCAACTGCGGAAAAGTCATCTACTCCAGAGTTGCTAGAGTGTGTAAGGTAAGTAGGACCACTGCGGTGTTCTATACAATAGAGGATGGTAATAACCCTGCAGTTGAAGTCTCGTGTGACAAGATGTTGCATTCGTCTTGCTGTAACATACGTGCGTATTGACCGTTGAATATGCAGAAAGACACCGGTGGCAAGAATATCCTTACCCACAATTGGGCAACATTCCTCAAGGCAAGGCTCAACTGTTCCATACCCGGAGAATATCCGTTCTACTTCAACGAAATTCGTAAGTGGCTTATTCATGATTAGTGACCACATAGTTGTTCACTCGTTCTTGGAACTTGAAACCATCCATGGGTCTTGTCAACCTTCTTATGCAAATGCAATTTATGAGTTGCCAAAATTTGAGTTAGAATTACAAATTGCCTTCGTTATAATTCTGACATTTATCGTATTCATTTGAGCACATGCATATCAACACAGAACACATAATTGATACGGTGTGATAACTCTTCCTGAAAACCTTAATTTCTACCTGTAGCAGTACGCACCTGGGCACGACAAGTTGACAAACACTGTGAAGTAGAGAGGGCAGACTCAGTCCTGTCCACTTCGTAGTGTTTGTCTGTCTTCTCACGTGGCCTCAAACACGAGAAGATGATGACCTTTTCACCTTTTGCATTAGCACGGAGATCAGCAACAGTGCAAAATGTCACTGTGTGCATGTGGTGGGAACTCTGGAAAACGAGTGTTTTGCAATTTGGAATTGCCAATGTGGTTTTCTATTGGATTTCAATATTGCATTCACAGAAATGGCAATGAACAACAACTTTATTGTGACATAATGAACGGGGAGGGTCCAGAAATGGCAAAGCTATCATTATGCCCATTAAAACCTTGCTGAAGCTTTGTACTTGTTGTTGTGACTCTTTTCTAATGTTTTCCATCAATGCACCTTTTGCTACTATGCAACTGTTCAACTGGAAAGTGATAGAACAAGGGGCACTATATAGAGCCTGAAGTGTTAGGGTTTAACCCGATTATTTCCCGAATTTGCACCCCGAATTAAAGGTTGCCTCTTTAGGGTGAAACCCGATTTTTACCCAGCAAATTGCCCTCACTGAATTGTCTGTAGCAATGCACAATAGCTTTTATACTAGGGAACACAAATTACTGTTTGTAACAAACCAGCGCAGTTTGTTAGAGTAATAGAGTCAGATTTCTCCCTAAATTTAACATATTGGAAGCTTTTCGACCCGAATTCACACAAATTTAGGGCACATTTTTATTCCCCCGATTTTTACCTTCCAAATTTGGAAAAAAATATTTCCTGAAAACTTCGGGCTCTAACTATGAAGGATAACTATCATATATGCACATAACGACCTCTCTGATTGCAGAAAGCGTTTACAAGTTTCCGGACGACGATAATCATATCTACGCCGTGTTTACAACATCACTGTGAGTTCCTCGTCTCATCTGATGTGTACAACTGGTCTCTCTGTTCACTTATTGTAACCCATTGAAAACCTCCGCACAGTCACGGAGGTCCCTATGGATCTGCCGTCTGCTCGTTCCTCTTGAGCGACATTCAGGGGGTGTTTGCCGGAAAATTCAAGGAACAGAAGACGTCGTCCTCTGCGTGGCTGCCCGTTTTGACCAGCCAAGTGCCGGAGCCCAGGCCGGGGCTCTGCGTAAACAGCACCAAGACTCTCCCGGATGCTGTGCTCAACTTCCTCCGCACCCACACGTTGATGGACTCGGCGGTGCCTCAGTCCAGGGGACCCAAGGCTGCGGGGCCAGTGTTCTATCGAGAGAACGTCGTCTTCCTCTCTCTGGCTGTGCACAGGGTCGAGGTGGACGGCGTAGATTACGTGGTCTACTACACTGGGACACGTAGGTTGCAAGTTTGACTGAGTGTTTGAATCTGATTATTAATTGATTTTTAGTGATTTTTATTGATTTATTTATGATTGATTGTGGTTGAATTTTTTTTGTGCACATTTCCGTAAAAAATATGCTCTCTGTGTTTCGGTGTCTAGGTGACGGCCTCGTGTATAAATTGGTGGAGTGGAAAGACAGGTCTGGAGAAGCCTTCTCCAATTTGGTAGACGTCTTTGAGGGAAGTCCTGGGGAACCCATTCGCACCATGGATATCTCTAGCGTGGTATGTTTTTGACGCTGTAGAGAAAAGTTGCTTCGCAGGTTTTTGAACGTATGAAGCATTCATATAAATTTGAATACAAAACAGTTGCGTATGCTTTTCATGTTTAGAACTTCATGCTCTCAGCATTATTTGGAAAAATCCTGAAAAATGCTCACCAGCGAAGTTATACTCAGATGACAAAAACTTTGGCACAATGTGGAACTGTTTGATTACTCCATAAAGCATAGCACATTGCGGATTATTTGATTTCTGCATACCAAGCACAGTTTCTACGTTTTTCGTACAAGTCACAAATGCATGCATCACAAAGTATGTGAACAGTGTGTCAGGCGCACACCTGAGCATTCTGCATAATCTTAGAAGTGGGTCATTGTGAACAGATATTTTGTGGTAAGTTACCTTGCTTAATTAAGTTATGCACTGCGCTATAGGGAGAACACTCTGTGCTGAACGAACATCATGATAGCATCTACCAATGTCCCTCGATACAAGTTGTTTTTATTGAGCACAGCAAGTTACTCCGCTGCTCATCATTTGCCCAGCTCTTCATCACCTTGAAGTCACTTTTAATGCGTCGTAATTATTTCGTTTCCTGCAGCACAAGTCGCTGTACGTCGGATCGGACGACGCAGTACGTCAGTTCTCCTTACACATGTGCAGAGGGCGGCACTTAAGCTGCGTGCGCTGCATTCGTGATCCTTACTGCGGCTGGGACCAGGAGCACCATGAGTGCAAGCCCTATGTCAATGGGTAAGCTGAATGACCATGTTGCATGTCACGTTTTTCTTGTGTGTACATTGCTATTTTTTTTAAAACCCTGCTTATATAGCGTTGCCGGGGCTCTTACGTTCGTACGAATTTCCTTTTTCTCAGGTACTTGCAGGATGTGACAAACAGTACACCTGGAATATGTGAAAAGAGTGAGTAACATGTCTTACATGTGACTTTGCAGGTGCAGCATTAAATACATGAGCGCTTTATTTGTTTACTTACGGACATGTTTGTTTGTGTATTTCCTACATCAGCGCTGTAATGAAAGTTACTGTTGACATTGATGTACATCAGGGCCGACGTAAGGGGCGGGGGCGATTCATGAGACCGCACAGGGGCCCGTCGGCAGAGGGGGCGATCTCTCTACTGTCTGCCTCGTCATGAGAACAGACATCCTTTCCGAAAGCGCCCATTTGTAATTTCACAAAGTATGTGCGCTCGCGGGACAACGTGCTAGGTCCTGCCCTAGAGCATTACGCGGGCTCGAGCTTACCCGTAGGCCCAGGTAAAGCTTTCTTTTTTGTGGGCTAGAGCTGGGCTCCGGTTTGACATTATGGGCCCGCCTAGGTCGGGCTCGTGCCTCTCTTACCCCACTGTCAGTTAGCCACGGTCAACTCTTACAGCCTGCTACACTTTGTCAGGCTGGGAAACCAAGAAATTCTTTGGGCTTGGTTCATGTCCTGGTATGGGTGTGTCAGGCCGTGCCCGGGCGGGTAAATCGAAAGAAGGCCGAGATCGGGCCGAGCTTGGGCATAATAATGCGGCCCGTGCAGAGCTATACCGTGCGCATGGACTACTCCTTGTAAATTCGTATGGTCAGAAGGCCTTGCAAATGTGCCACCTAAATAGTACCAAAAAATTTTGTCAGTGCTTTGCTAAATCTCCAAAACGGCATGATGCTAAACACAACAATGTGCACATATATGTGCTCAAGTGCAAGCTGCCATAAATTGATAACAAGCAGAGCTGACATAGCAGATACTATTGAGCGGCTCCCACTAAATTTTGTGACTGACATAAACAGATAAGGTAGATGTACTGTCGCTGACCGATAATTCAGACTCCAAAAATTAGAACTTTAAAATTTTTTGGACAAAACTGTTGGCACCGTCAAACGCCCCATGGTAGGACCAATACATTTCTGTGTCCAATAATAAGGACCGTTCCTCGGAAGATGTGCTCGATTATTTGTATTCATCTCCCTTCAAACCTGCATCGTTTTTGAGATTTACCATGTCCCGAGTGGCAAAAATGTGGCGGAAAAATATACTACTGCCCCAGATATTTCACGTTGCTTTCACGACATGAAGGCCGTTAACCATTCCTGACATGACACATGCGTAGAAGAGCAGCGTGCGCGTGCGGGAAGTCGGAGCTTATTTGTAGAGGTGAGTGCGGGTAAGCAAACTTGGACCCGCACAGTACCCGCGCGTGTGTGACCCGCACCCGCATCCGCACCAGGAAGAATTTAATCTTGGCGACCCGCACCCGGCACCCGCAGTGCTGTCTGTATACCCGCATACCCGCATTGGGACCCGCAGGGGGATGTGAGCGGTATACAGTCAAACTCCTTTACAACAAAACTCACGGGACAGCAAAAAAAATTTGCAGTAAAGGTATTTTCGTTAAAAAGGATGTCCATTATTGGACCTATATAGGGCTCCAGCGGGACCGCAAAAAAATTTGCTGTAGTGGTATTTTCGTTAAAAAGGTGATCGCTATAAAGGAGTTTGACTGTGCACGCGCTCGACCTCCAGCTCGAACCCCAGTTTTCTTGTTCACCCTCTGGGTGATGAAGATGACGATGCGGGCACAATACACCAGCCTTACCCCAAATCAGTGGATGCGTTCCTTCTGTTCGTTATTGAACGTCCACTCGTCCCCTCGTCCACTTTACCGCTGTTTCTATTTTAAAACAATGGAAATTCTGAGTGTTGGCTACGTGTCTCGGACGGCTTCAATCGTATGCCAATAAAACTGCAATTCAACAAAGAGCCATATATGTCTGCATTAATAATCAAACTCGCCCGCCAGCACTTGCCTGTTGCAGTCTGGCACATGGATTTATAAGGCCAGCGACATAGGTCACTGCTGAGCTCGCGTGTGACAGAGAGGGATCACTTAGTGGGCCATGGAGTGCGGGTAATGCGGGTATACCCGCATTTTACCCGCTACCCGCAGCGATCGCGAATGCCTACTCGCAAATCGTGACGATGTGCGGGTAACTGCGGCTACCCGCGGGTATACCCGCACCCGCGCTCAGCTCTACTTATTTGTGCATGACCAAAACTGAATGCTCCGCGGTGGAAAAGCTTCCAATATGCTGAATTGGGGGCAATATCTGGCTCTATTACTCAAATGAACTGTACTAGTTTGGTACAAATGGTGATGCAAACAGTGATGCAATTGCATTTGCTGCCAAACAAGTTATTATGCATTCCTAAAGACGTTTCAGGGAGGACAATTTGCCGAGTAAAAATCTGGTTCCACCCGAAAGAGGCAACCTTCAATTCAGGGTACAAATTCGGGGAAGAAACGGGTTAAACCCTTAAACTTCAGGCGCAGTGTATTTCTAGTTCTTAGCTCATTATCTGTAAATTCTAAATGGACTATATATGTTATTCACAGAAGAAGCAATGATGTATGCTTTGCCTAGAAATTGCCTACAAAAAAGCTCTCCACTGCATTGCTGTATCACGTGATCACCCACCCACCCACCCACCCGTAAAGGTTTGCAACAAAACAAACTGGTAATTGTGCAGGCATTCGTCGGAAGCAAATTCATGCCTACTGGGGTGAGAGTATTCACCTGTCTTGCCAAGCACATCATCCAGATCTCCTGGAACCACCAGGAGGCGCCAGCTTCCTTCCTTCAAACCGTCTACCACCACAGACACTGCAATGGATTCACTACAGCAGGGAGAAAGGTCGGCGTGTCGTCATGCCGAAACGGGACAAGTACGTGCACAGTCAGGACCATGGCCTCGTGGTGATGGCGTTGACGGAGAGGGATGCTGGGCGCTACGATCTGCATCTTGACCCTATTGGGACACTTTGTAGCTACAACGTAACCGTGGACACCAGTAAGTTTGCTTGCACGCCTGTCCTGTAGTCGAAGCACGTAGTTTTCGTCTTTAACACTGCCAAGAGCACTCTTGGCAAGATGCATTGGTGCAGTTAGTTACCGTATTGAGTTTCGATGTGTGCTAATGTACTTTTTCTGCATGTGAGTTGATAATGTGAATTTTACACGATGTTTGTGTAGCAGGAATGCAAGCATTCACTATTGGGTTGAGCAAACACTTGTCACTTGAGTACAACTTGTAATCTTTATATTTTAGAATATTGCAATCTTCCATGTATCTGCATAAAAAAAAGTGTATAATGTAAATAATGGTTTCTTGAGCACTGTGGGAGAACTTCCCACTCTATGCTCATCCGTTGCATCGCGCATCAAGGTCAACTGGACTGAACAACATTTTTTTTTACTATACAGTCGAACCTCGATATAATGAATCTCGCAGGAAGTGCCATTTCTTTCATTGTATTGAACATTTCGTTGTATTGAAATGAAGGTCACGCATTGCGACCTTAGCAAGGGCGCGCGCTATACATAAGCGTCAAGAACTCCCGCTATGCTGCGGAAAAGTGTTTCGTGAAAAATGACAGCAACTACGAAAACAGCGCCGAAGGGCACCTACCGCATTTTATTCTTGCGTGAAATAGCCGACTATTCGCGTCTGTGTCGTGCCTAGAAGATGCTCTGTGACGCATTGTTCGTACGCCCCCAAAGCCTCCGCAGCTTTCTTCATATTGTGTTGCGATCCCACAAACCTTCTAAGTATGTCTATGATAGCGTGTCTTCCGTAAAGGCTCTCCGTTGCTGTGACACGTTTGACCCCGTCAAGAAAATCATCTACAGGTTTTCCCGCTCGTTTTAATCCAGTGGTCACTTAATTTAATCCAAGCGCTACCCAATTTAATCCAGTGGTGAACCAAATTAATCCAAACACCAACCAATTTAATCCAAGAGCTACCCAATTTAATCCAATTGTTTACTGTGTATCCAGTCATGACATGACTGAATACGTACGGAATGTATTTGCATGTGTTGCTTGGATTAAGTTCGGTAGCGCTTGGATTAAATTTGTTGGTGTCTGGATTAATTTGGTTCAGCACTGGATTAAATTGGGTAGTGCTTGGATCAAATTGAGTGACCAATGGATTAAAATGAGCGGGAAAATCATCTAGACTGATTTCGTCACGTACGCCGCCATGGGAACGAAGCTTCTCCCACGCGCCCGCGATAGCGTCTTGCGTCTCGTGCTCTTTGCTGTTACCTTCATGCTGTACTTGGCTGCTACAGGGCAGTTCAAAACCAGCGCGAAAAGGAGAAACCTCAGAATGAAAATCCCGAACCTTCCAGTGGCCGGGACTTCCTTTTGTAGGAACCTCCTCCCGACTTTAATCCCGTGTGCCGTCCTTCGCCGCGGGAAGAGGACACTGCTTGCATCCTTTGTTTTCGTGACCCTGAAGTCGGCCTTGCGGTCAGAAAGGCTAGGCCACCGCGGCTAAAAAGTATTTAATTGGAGCTGGAGTTAAAATACGTTGATTTCTATGGCCCTCTATTACTCCAGGCTATGGAGAATTTGGTTGTGTCGCGTTTCATTGTAACGAGGTTTAACTGCACCCATGAAACTCTCCACCGAGTCGGAACAACTGCAAAGGCAAAACAATAGGAAGAAAAAAACCCTGATCCTCCCTGCAGCAGACCTTTTGAAGCCCGAAACCAGGTCCACTTCCTGCTTCCAGTCTTTCTTTATCAGTGCGTAATTGATAAGGTACCTGCTACACTGGTTCATTCCTCCACACTACAAAATTTCCTCAAATCATGTCTGAATCCCGGTACTGGCTGGATAGAAAGCCTTAGGCTGTGTGGGAAAACTTTCCACCCTCAGGGCAACACTCATCTACCCCATCCAAAGAGAAGGCACAAGAAGGCAAAATGAACGCAACGAAACAGGGTTTAACGCATACATTTCCAGCCACTTAACAGAGAGTACCGTCCGAGCGATCCAGTCGCCACCCCCAATGAGCCAAGGGGAAGGAGTCCTCACCCCCCTCCCCAACAACTCGCATCCTCCTTTTTAAATCCTCCCGAGTGCTCTTGCATTACTTTACAAGGTAGTGCCAATCTTGTAAGTCTTCGTGAGGCGCTAATCAGTTTTGAATGGCCCTATGACTTTGGCACCACGCTTTGGGTTTCGAGGTAAGGCTATGGTTGGCTTAGGTTGGGCTAGGATATCGGGGTAGAAAGAAAGATAGACTGATCTGGTTGCATCCTATGGGTATGTGTGGTATGTCCTATAACACGTTTTGTTCTGCCTTTGCAGAAACGTGTGCTGCACCTACAGAAACTGAATACCGCAAGATCTACTCTGACTGGTGCCACGAATTTGAAAAGTACAAGCACGCCATGAAAACCTGGCAGACCAAACAGGCGGTAAGTTTCAATGTGATGTAACTGGCATTGCCACTGAGAACTGGCCCTAGCTCAAGGCGGACTGCAGTTACGCAGGTAAAGCACCTCGTGTACAAGTGCCGACCTATAATTCGAACTCCAAAAATTTGGACTTTCCAATTTTGGGGGCAAAACTGTTGGCACCATGAAATGCCACGTAGAACCGATGTATTTGCATCGGTATTTACATTGGTACATTCGTCGGAAGATGGGGGTGACTCATGACCACAGAGTGCTGGCAAAGGGGGGCAATAGCAGGGGAAACAGAAGCTATCTGAGCTATTGAACGCACTTCACCTCGTCACCTCATTTTCTCCGCGCGAGCTTTCGAGCAGTCCGAAAAAAACAAATTTCGCTCCAAAATAAGCTTTACTAAGCACTAGTAGGTTGGAAAAATTTGTCGAATGCTTTCCTAGCGGGCTTCCAGCTCTACCTGGTAACATCAGCTCCTATTTCTCGAAGCGACATTTCGTCACTGTGCACTGATGGAAGCACCGCCATCATCAAGTCCGCTTCACCTAACCCGTGCGTGCTTTAGGTGAAGCTCGCTTTACAGCGCTGTCGCGCGACTCGCGGGCGGGCAGCACGTGCTGGGCCTTTTGAATCAAGCCGCTGGCCAAAAACGAAGACGCAAAAAGCACAGAAAAAGACAGACCTCTTCTACTCAGAGGAATGGAAAATGAACAATCATTGCCTTTTTTTTTTCCCTCTATATTTCAGTTGGTTGATTTCTGTTGATACGAATTTCGGATGATACCGATATTTTCGGTCACCCCAAGAGAGAAATTCGCTGGTTGGGAAAAACAGAGTCCGAAATATCGAGCGACGGGGCTGCACGGCATCCGAAATTTTGGGCGTTCTTATACATCAACTCTATGGGAAACTCGGCTGTTCCGCGAACGAGTCCGAATAATCGAGCATGTCCGAAAAGTCAGGGTCCAAAAAAAACGGTCGGCGACTGTAGATGCTTTATCTCGTATTTTTGGATATGCTGTAGCACAGTAAAGCACCACTTGATCAAACTATTCAGATGAACAAACTTTGCTAGAATCCCCCACCGAAACTCTATTGTAGCCAATGTAAATATTTCCGGTTTAACGAATCCCAATGCAGTGCAAATTTCGGTTCTACATATCTTTCCTACGGCCCCACTGCATGGTTCTTGATTCATGGTGGCCGCCGCCATGTTTGCTTTCGACTAGAACTTGATGAGAACGCCAAATTTGGGTCGTAGCCATAGCCTCTGTCAAAATGGGGTCACATGCAGCAGAATGGCGCGTAACAGACCAGGAAGAATGTGCCCGTTCTTTCAGCGTTTTTGTGATGTGTGTGGCCTTTGTGGCCTTTTGTCTTTCTCAGCAAAATATGCGCATTACTCAAACAAGACTGTCATGAGACGAGAGAAGACAAAGTTTCATGAGGTTGGGACCACAGAAAGTGTGAAGCAGACATTGTGAAACAACACCACGGTGTGATTTGCGAAAGTGATGGTTTCTGCTAAGTACCAGATATCTCAATGCACTTGTGAATAATGCAAAATAAATAGCTTTAAATATCATTTAGGCACCACAGCTTTATGTTAATTTGTGACAGCAAGCTGCCCTGTACTCATTTCAGTTTAGTGAACTTTTGCTTAAGTGAACTGTTTCTTGATGTCCCTTGAAGTTCATTCAAGTGAAGCTGCACTGTATCGCTCGCTTAAAACATAGTTTTTGTGCGTTCCTGCCAGATACGGTTCAACGGGGTTTTACTGTAATTCGAATTGTGCTCTTCACTCCTGATAGTGAACTTGGTGAATTAAGGGAGGTTCCAAAGAATTTCGGACATGTGATTGTCCAGCTCCTTTGTAGACAATCAAGTGCCACGCTTTCTGTACAATCAGGATTGGAGCAATGCAGCACTTTGCTTGCATTATTTTTAGAATGTGCCGCAGAGCTGGCCCTCTGTTTACGCTGACTGCCTGTTTCAAATCCTCCCATTTTTATTTTTCAGAAATGTCAAGGCGCACATCCGAACGACGTCACCTACCACGGCAACCCGTCCGCTTGAGATCCACGACCGATATTCAGACCCATCACAACCGTACCGCCAATACTGCTACTACTACTACTACAGAGTTAAACAAAACAGTGCTCAATCCACCTGCTCCACTTTCCCCCACGTTTTTTGCAGAGAGAATTTTCGAGAAACAAGAGAGTCATATACACAATATGACATTGTGTCCGAGGTGCGTGCGGACGACGCAGGAACTGTAGGGATTGACCCGACCGAAAGCCACGTGTTGTCAACGGTAACGCATTTGTTGCCAGCCTTGGACTGCGTTTCGGGACGGGTGCGTCCGTGTGTGTGTGGTGCGTCCGTGTGTCTGTCCCTCTATTGTGGCGAAAACGGACGCTGCTGTGTGTTTTACAGACTCTTAGATGGTTCATTTCTTCACTGCCCTCGCCCGCCCTACACAGGTGTAGCAGATTTTTTTTTCTTCTAATTTTGGAAAGCCTCCTTGAGAGAAAGAGGAAGCTCTAACCTGGTTGTATAGCTTCTCTAGATGCTTGTTTTCCCACCGACATCCCGTGGATGTCCCCGTGCTTCAATCTCCACGATGAGACGACTGCAAGCATTTTTCCTTACCACTGTCTCTGCCATGGTGGCAAGACGCAGAGTTAAGGAATCGGCAAGCCACGTGGCAGAACGATTTGTTGAGTTGACGGAGCCGGATTCGCATCCCGTATAGTATTTTCTTAAAACTATATTTAAGTGTTCTTTGCTGAGTGATAGAGAGTGAACTGTACCTTTTAGGTGAACAGGTTTTATTTTTGTGTTACTTTTTGTTTGTCTTTTATGCATGTTTTACTTTACTCGGTGCATGAACCTTTAAGAGAGAAGGTCACAGTGATGTGATAGAGCATTTATGTTAGTTCTCTACTAGGTAGGTAGATCTGAGCTCTCAGTTTGTTCTGTACTTTTATTTTGTACAGGGTTGTGACAGGAACAATGCTTCTGAGTTTTGGCTCTGGCTGGCATATTGTTGCTAGCACTTCTTTTTTTTAAAGTTTTACAGAGAAAAGCTCACCTTGGGCTAGATATACGACAACTGCACTTGCACTTTGCAGCAGCTTACTGAATCATGCAACTTATTCACTCTGTAATTCGTGAGTGTGCTTAAGAACAAAACACATAAGCAATGAGCATTTTGACATTTCCGGACAACACCACCTACTCATTCACCAGAATCAGAGTAGCTGGCTTGATTGACAGGACACTGAAACAACGCATTCTAAGAAATCATCGACCTTGCGAATCGTCGTATTCACCAGAAAGTAAAGTTCTCAAACCAAGTATTCTATAACTTACGAGTGTAAATGACCTGGTTGCCAGGGCTTTTTGCCTATATATTACAGGCGAAGAGCGCCGTGGAGATTTTGTTGTCATAATCTTTTTTTATGTTTCTATACTTAGTCTTTAGGTGTTAGTCTTCAGTCAAATTGTTTATGCATTTTCTTGCAAAAATTTTTCATTTATGTTTGTTCAAATTAAGAACTTCTCTGTCATAATTTGCAAATTATTTGCATTTTTTGTTTTTTAAAATTTATTTGTACAATCATGCAATGTCCTTTCTTACTAAATCTGCTTGCCATGTGCAGATATTTGTCAACACCACCCTGATGTTTTTTTTTTTCAGTTCTCTCGACCACTCTGATTGGTATGTTACATTTACTTGTAGAACAGGATGCAGTATACTTGGGGTCCAACTTTTTGGGGTTAGATGTGTTTCCCAGACTCCCAGGGGGGGAAAATCCAGTGCTAGGTCCACAAGTAACTCACGAAAGAGCCAAATTCCTATAGGCAAGCTCCTGTGGAGGATGTGTGTGTTGTGTTTGTCCCTGGATGGCTCATTGATTGGCTCATTGATTGGCTCATTGATTGGCTCATTGATTGGCTCATTGATTGGCTCATTGATTGGCTCATTGATTGGCTCATTGATTGGCTCATTGATTGGCTCATTGATTGGCTCATTGATTGGCTCATTGATTGGCTCATTGATTGGCTCATTGATTGGCTCATTGATTGGCTCATTGATTGGCTCATTGATTGGCTCATTGATTGGCTCATTGACTGGCTCATTGACTGGCTCATTGACTGGCTCATTGACTGGCTCATTGACTGGCTCATTGACTGGCTCATTTGCTCATCTGTAATCAGGTTCTAGTTTCATATTCGAAATTCAGAATAAAATAGCAGGCTATCGATAAATTCGGGTGTTATCAGGCTATTTCTTTTTCATTCTGTCCAGCAAGCAGTGCAGAGTTAGAGGCGCATATATTGGTTAAACACGCATTCCTCGCGATTTATAGCCACAGGCGTCATACGTTGTAAAATCAAATATACTTCGCAGTATTTATTTTCGCATTCAAGCAATATTTATACCAGACATGCATATCAATTGCTACTACATAGTTTATGTGATAAATGACATAGCGTAATAGGTGTTTGGAATTCGGAGAGAAATCTGGTCTAACCCGAGGAAGTTGGAGCACAAGTATACTTGTTGTCTATTAATTGCATCAGTTTCATATACATATTGGTTTCATAAACATTTTGGAACTCATGGTGGAATTTTTGTGACGAGAACACACCTTGTGATGAGCACAACAGCTAATGATCAGAATGTTTTTGCATATATTTAGAGTTCTCTATTTAGAAAGTGCATTTTACCAACGTTACGTTCTCATATATTTCGAAAAGTGTCTTAATGGGAATTGCATATTTGGCAGTTTTATTTTAGCTAGTGTTAGGCCACTAGAGTGGCCACTATTTGTTTGTGAAGACATGGTATGGTGCAGCAAACACACTCTATCATTATGGCAGCTCTTTGTTTTGCTCTTATTGTTTCATATCACCCTTTTTTCTTGTTGTCAGAGCAAGAGTCCTCTTAGCTTGCTCTACGTTAGCAGAGACGTGTTGTGAGTTTGTCGTATCATATCCTTCACTGAACAACGCAGCAACAATTTTACAGGAAACTCGCATTGTTAGCGTTATTCCTTATTTATTTTTAGAGCCTGAAGTTTTAGGGTTTAACCCGTTTCTTCCCCGAATTGAAGGTTGCCTCATTAGGTTGAAACCCCGATTTTTACCCGGCAAATTGCTCTCACTGAGACGTCTGTAGGAATGCACGCTAACTTGTTTGGCTGCGAATGCAGGTAAGTCACCGTTTGTATCAAACCAGTACAGCTAGTTTGAGTAACTGAGCCTGATTTCTTCCAGAATTTGGCATACTCAAAGCTTTTTCACCCAAATATGCACGAATTTAGAGCGAATACGTTTATTTATCAGATTTTGAACGCCCAAATTCAGAAAAAAAAATATTTCCCGAAAACTTCAGGCTCCATTTATTTTTAGTCATTATTTCATGCAGTATTTGAACAAAAGCAGCTACGATTGCCAGGTAATGCCGACCGCAGTAAAGGTTCCCCGAGTGTCTCTGGCTACACGACTGTAAGGGTGTGAAAGGTTTGGCCACATTGTCAGAATAAGTTTGGTGAATAGTACGAGGGGGCAACACTCTCCCCCTGATGCTTCAGGCTTCCTACAAATGCTTTTACCGACGGTTTGGAAGAGTCATCTTTTAACATCACGTAAAACCTGTTACCTTCAGCTTACTTTTTCTGTACTTTGAAGTAGAATGTATTTATCGGTCCTGGAAAAATATGTAAGTAACAGACGGACAATTTAACAGTGTTTCATATGTATAAAAGTAAATAAACGTCTCTTTCTAGTGCGTGGTGTGCTTCGCGTGCAAGTATTTTCTACGGAGCTGGGAGAATTCACAAATGTGTTTGTTCTTGTTAGCTTTCTTTGAAACACAAATTGTTCAGAGTTTTTTTCAAGGGCATTCATACACACACACTAGTAATGCAGCTAGAACATGGGGTAAGTCTGAATACTTCTGCAAGTATATTCTGTTAAATTTTTGAATGGGTTTTTGAAAATGTCCGAGGGGCTAAAATTGCACGAACCATTTCTTAGTATACGACCTAATATATATCAGCAATGAATGATCCACAGTTTGCATTCCCATAGAATGTCAAATTTTTGCACACTGAACTTGACTGCAATTTTTGTTGGATATTGTGACTTCTCTTTTCATATCAAATGAAACTTTGCATAGCAGTGCTACATTTTCTTGACTACAAGCAGCTGTGACATTATGCACTCAGTCTCTAAATATCAAAAACCGGTGATAGATCCCTCTTGAACTTTATAAAGCTGTCAGAAGGAGTCACTTGATGCATAGTAGCACTCCTAAGGCTGTGACAGTACACCCATTCGACGAAAGCAAACACATCCACTCTACGTACCTCTTCTGTAACATGTCACATCCCCCACTTTTAAGTCCACAGCCAGTGATGAGGATGGTGCCCAGTAGCAGCACAGAACAATATCCTGTTCTAAATACTAGTGGCTCCAGACCTGAGGCTTTTCATTCTACTACGTAGCAAGCACCGTATGCTGTCATATTTTGCGCCATCGCATGACTTGCGCACCCCTAATAGACCTCTACCTGAGAAACGTCATCATGACGTTGGTAAACAGACTGAAACCGAAACAAATCGGAAGGGCTGGGTCCCATGAACGGACACTTGTAGGACCGAAGGTCGCGTCCCTTTCAGGGGCCATCGTAACCCCCTCAAGACCCTAGCTTCGAGCGTAGTTAAACTCTACCAAATTGGTACCGAATGTGCGTCGAACACTATGACGTCATTTGCTTACAAACAGAGAGATCTATTTAACAGCAAAATTGCAAATATAAAAACTCGCGTAATTGCGCATCCGCATTTTCGTGCGCGAATATATGATCCGCGCGTCTCAATGACCGCGGCGATTGTTTTCCGCTTACCACGCAGTTTTCGCAACGCCGTCAGTGCTACCGAAGTTACAGCGGTGCTTTCGTTTTACTTGACGTGTACTGTCACTCGAACTACGAAACAAATGCGGAAAGAAACTCTGGACAAACACACTATAAACTTGCAGCAGAACGTGACAAAGTTGGCGAACATGCTTTCGGTTGTCAGTGCGACTAGCGTCGTCTTCGAGCAGTGTCGCTTCATCTCGCCGTATTTCATCTGGTAGGATGATAGAGAGAGAGAGAGAGAGAGAGAGCGGTAGTGTGCCCAGTACTGTATAAGTAGTAATTTTCGCGAGGACCTATTTTTCGCGAAATTTAAAGTCCCGCGAAATATTCGAACCAATGACAGAAAAATACGTGAAAGAACTATGTAAGAAATTTGACCCAGGACGCTGAGGCAACTTATGTATACGGAGTTTCTTGCGCTCTAACACTGCATTGCCTCGCAAAGTGTTCAGTTTGCCGCTGCAACTGGAGACTGTAGTCCCGGCTTCACGTACGAATCCCGCGCGGATGTAAGCCTCCCGTGATTCCGGTTCCTTGTAAGCCTGGATCATCCAGAAAGCGCGTATGCACTCTGTCACGCGTATAGACCTTTGGAAAAGTTGTCGCATCACTACCAAGTGCCAATCGCACTTGTTCGATGCGATGACAGGAATGGCGGGAGACGAGCCGCGTAGGACCCCCTAATCGCATCCCTTGCAGTCAGAAGTGCTCAAAAGCAAGACAAATTGAACGAGTTACCCAGTTGTTACCTTCTTCCAAGAAGTTCAAGGTGGATGGCCCCTAAGATGCAGGGTGGACGCAGCGCGGTACCGCGAATTTAAGGTTCCGCGAATAATTGCCTGATCCTGGCTTCTCCCAACTTCGCGAATTATTGAGCCCGCGAATTTAAGCACTTATACAGTATTTTGCCTCCCGACTGTCTCTGGTAGTGCGAGTACTTCTTTCGCATTTGCGCAATGCAGTGATGATGTCAATAGGGGCTCGATTTAGGAATTTTACGTCGTTTGAGTGTCGCTGCGGACGTTCCCACGCAATTTGCGCATCCCGAACTTTTCCGACTTTTTCTAGGAGGAGAAGTGCGCAACTTACGGGAGTAAATACAGTATTTATTCAATTTTCCAGCGTTGGTATTTTCTGTCTTCGCCTGTACAGAAGCGCAGGAGCGGCAAAGGGGAGGGAGGACAAATTTTTTTTCCAGGACAGTCGAAATATATGTGTGTGTGCGTATGCGTGTGTGAGTGCGTGCGTGCTGGAATAGACGTCCACCCGAGAAACGTCGTCATGACGTTGGTAGATAGACTGAAACAGAAACAAAACGGAAGGGGAGGACTGGGTTCCACAAATGTGCACAGGACCATCGTAATCCCCTCGGGACCCCTCAGGACCGGCGCGACCTCGTTCGCTCCTGGCTCTACCAAATTGGTGGCGCTGTCGAACACTATGACGTCATTTGTTTACAAACAGGGAAAGGTCTGTTGACTCCCAGAAAGACGTCGGACAAAAGAAGTGGCTTAAAAAGCAACAATGAATAATACACTGTTTAATACAAGGCAAAATCGTACAGTGTGGTGATCGGGAACTTGATGGGGATGTGCATTCGGTCGCAAATTACCCCGCGAACTGCTAAAAAGTATCATGCGGTAATCTAGGTAATCAACAGACGTAGCCTTCGACGCATAGGTTCCAGTGGGAAATGTTTACAAGAAAAGGTAATAAACTGTATAAATGACCAAATTATGTAGGTCGGTCATACGCTGACCAAGCCAAAAGGTACTGCAAGTAAAAAACCCTGACTTGAGCTGTAGCATTGGAAACAAACTTCCTCCAACCACAGAAGAAGCCACTCGTAGTCACGGGCCTTCTGTGTTTCAAAGCACCAGCAGCGATTGGCTGAAGCGGGTGACACTATGCTACGTAGACATTAGCACATACGTAGCAAAGCAGGGAGAGGACACGCCCAGGGGGACCTTCTTAGTAGAAGCAGTGGTAGAAGCCTTTGCCCTGGCCGATATCATCTCCCCCATCTACATGGACAGCGACTCCACGGACATCCGGTGAACACACAATGGCTGTGTTGCTGGTGCAAGATTGTCTGGAGTGATACAACCGCGAAGAGCGTGGGTGTGATTGGCAAGGGCGGATCCAAACCTTCACTTTTGGGAGGGAAGGGGGGGGGGGGGGTCGAAGCGCGTAGTGGGGGAACCAATGTATAAAATGACGCGTTTTTGGTGGTGGTGGGGGAGATACCCCCACCCGTCCCTGTATCCGCCACTGGATGGACTTCTAACGATATGCATTTTGCATAACGGAATACGTACGAATCGATACATTTATTCGAAGGGAAGTGTGCTTATGATAATTCGCTGTGTCACAAATGGTATAGCTTGCTAATAAGCACGGGCGTACCGGGGGAGGGGGGGGGTACAGAAGGGTCGTTCACCGCCCCTGGAACTCTGGTCACTTGTGGAAATTGCCCTCCTTACACACAGGTTGTCACGATTAATTCCCAGTTCCAGATGTCGTTATTCTACCATCTTATATATTATCTAGTGAGTAACGGTTGAACGCTGCCCCCCCGGGGGGGGGGGGACCGGAAGAACTCCTGGGTTCGCCCATGATAACAAGATTTTATTTTTTGAGCATCCAACGATTCCAAATCTTCACTACGAGACGCACCGTTGACGACATCACGGGTCACCGGAGCACGTGAAAGCAGTCCCATCCCATCACCACTATAGCCCCTAAATAAACTGAACCAAAGCTTATTTAGAGACTCTAATCACTACCACACATGTGGTGGTGGTGATAGCGATGGCGAGTGGGCTTGCCGTTGTCGGCCTCACAGAGGTGGGCAACGTCACGACTGACGCCCTGGGGAACGTGAGTCCTGGGCAGACTTCTGAGGGAACTGTGCCGACATCTGTATGACAGCGTCTGAAGCAAACCTCACGAGAAAACCCTTAGCAGGACTGTCGGAACCGAGATTGGAACCCGGGTACCTCCCAGTCTCGACGTGACATGGTAACTACCACTACAGACCTAATTACGCCCTTTCGCCCTGGCCAATCTCCCTTAGTGGCTTATGGCAATCTTTTCATTGGAAGAAGTCGAAGAAGCAGTCATTGGTAGAAGAAGTAGAAGAAGAGGAGGAAGAAGACCGTTGACAACAACGAGCGACATGCGAGAGGAAGCAATCAGAGTGGGAGACAAGTTCCAATGGAACCCTTCAGCATCTGTGGATCTCGACCCTGCGTATCGGCAGAAGGACCAAATACGAGAGAAAATGCCGAGAGTCTCCAAAGTGGACTGGACGGGAGCGGCGGTATGTTTCTTGGTATTCGTTATGTTCGCAGGTTTCTTAGCTGTCTTCATTTGGGGTCTGCATACTCAACCGGACATGCAGCCGCATACCACGCGTCCTCTGCTCCAACCAACTTCGTCGTGGTCGCATGAGCCTCCTACGGGTAGGATCCCCTGTTCTCTGGTTCTCTTGGCGATTTTGATGCTGCAGTTACTGGTCCCCTCAACTGACGGGGTTGTTGAATACTCTGGCAGAAGCCGACATTGCTGCATTCGACGAAACGTCTTCATTAACACCGGACTTTGAATACACTCTGGGCAATAAACACCATGGGGATGAGCATCTACCTACGGCGTCGACAATGACTGCTGGTACTACAGCGAGTAAGCGTAAGCTTCCCACTTAATTTATTAACTTCTTCGCATTACATAGTTCGCTCCAGTCAGCAGTTAACATTTCTGTAGAATATTTTAATTCATACGGACGCCTATCGCAACCCTTAAACACCCACGTCTATTGTTAACTCCAATGGGTTCCCGTCCATTGCGGTGTCGAACGCGATGAACTGGCGGACAGCACCGCGGAAGCAGCTGTATCATCTCGGACACGAACGCGTATTGCACTGCTGAGAGGCGATCGGCGGTCCATACTTCGAAACCTTGCGACTCCCCTGGTTACCCGCCAACGGACCGCCGACATACTACCCCCCGCCATGCTAAGCAGAGTTGACCCAGCACTCTCTTTCCGCATGCCAGCCCATACCTCTCGTCAAGACGCCGCATTAGTTCATCGAATGCGCCTCGACGTGGCCTTCACAGCACAGTGGCGCTACCGCTCGCGACAAGTTAACTCACTGCGGTGCTGTTGGAAGATCTCGAGCACATTCTTCTCCTCCGTTGCCCACACTACCACCCTTCCCGCTCCGTACTGTCCGCCTCCCGTCCCCCCTCTCTCACCAAATTGCTTGGCTCCCCAACGCTCTGTCCTCAAGGCTCTCTTCGCCTTGTTTGGACGCCACAGGACTTCGATTCTCATTGTTACGGGACCCATTCCTTCATTCCCTGCTCCAGCAATGGGGTAGAGTATCGCCCTCGGCGTTGAAACTCCCCACCCATTATCGTGAAATAGTTTGTTGTTGGTTTGTTGCCCGCTCAATACAGGGACGGATAGAGACCCTCGTTTTTTTTGGAGGGGGGTTTGGGGGTGTGTGTGCTCTAGACGCTGCAAATGTGATTGATTGATTGATCGATCGATTGATTGCAGTCGCAGCCGTCGTTACCTGCGTGGTGGACGTTTGCAAGGAAGCCACCTTGCCGGTTTGCGTTCCAGCTACACCTAGCATCTGTAGAGTGCCTTTAGCTCCACCTGCCCTCTGTCTAGCTTCCTGTTGACTCGTTCTTATTCCTTCTTTTCAGACGATCCATATATCCATAAAACAGTGGAAAGCAAACGACAGACGAACTTTGTATCGGGAATTGTGGGAGGGCACGAGGCCAATCCAAGGGGTTCCGTTGGAACATCGATGAACCTCCAGAGAGGTCTGCTACGCAGGTTGCTGGTTTCGCACGCTCACAATGCGCCATATACTACGGATAGGGTGTTGGTGAGACGTCAAGAGACTTGAGGGTGCACACCCTATCTGGTGCCAAGCCGTCACCGAAGCACTGTGGCGCTTGCGTCATTCACCATCCTCGTGGTGCTCTGCGGACCTCTACCAGCCTCCGCAGAGCATTAAATGTGCTATATCGTGCTGAATTAAATTGATTCGAATTTATTTACACCTAAAATGGCAAAATGGTGTGGGCGAACTGCGGCAAGAAAGCCAAAAAGGCTGAGACGATGCGATCCGGATTGGAAGAACACATCAGGTAGTCGGTCTCACTCGTTGGCAGTATAGTTACCTTTGTGCCACGCGCCCTACTCTTGCTGGGGTCCATGGAACGTGCGTACCGATGAAAACGGCTGATGTCGTCCTACGGGTCAGCTACAGGACGTCGGAACTGTACGCTTCCGGGAGACGTCGCACGTGTTCTTGAAGGATGCAACCGTGAGATGGCTACAGGCCCCGTACCGTATACCACGCGGAGGATCGTATACGCGAAAACGTATTCGAGGGACGTTAGTGGGGTTGAACCTGCTTCCACGTTTCCACGACGCGTGGACATGACGGCTGTCGTGATCTATAGGACATGCCGTAATACTCCTTTGCAATTACGACCTGTTTCTTTTAACCATCTAACCAGTGTGTCCGGTGAGCCGAAGGAGGATGTACCGCGTGAGCCTCCAAACGTACTCTACAGTCTATGCCCTTAGCGCCTTAGTTGTCTCATAACGCAAAACCACGAATTATTATCAGAGTATACTCGTCCAAAGGGTAAGCCCCGAAACACACGACCGCTGCAATGGGTCTCAGACTGTGCACTTAGCTTTGCATAGTTTTCTGCTTGAAATCTGCTCCGAGAAACCGGTCCTTTACTCGTAGACGTTCAAGGCGCCTATGAACACCCTCCCCCTTTTTGGAAACCATAACTGCGATTGTCACACTCATTCGCGGCGTGTGAGATAGAGCCCTGCACCATTCGCGGATGGAAGCGGATATCCGCGGATATCCGCAAGATACTTGCGGATTCGGATGAAGATTTAGCACTTTCTGCGGTGTGCGGATCGGATGCGGATGGTGCGAGGTCGGATGCGGATAGGATGCGGATACGAAGGCAGCGGATCGGTAGCGGATCGGATGCGGATATACCGCGTGCTGTCATTTTTCCACCAGCAATTTATTTGTATTGCGCGCCGACAGCCGACAGCGAGCGCATGTTCGGGTTCACCTTTGACCATGCACGGCGGCAAGACGGGAGAGGAGGCATTCTGACGTCTCGAACCGCGCGAGCACCGACGAGGTAGCGTTCCACGCGTTCCAGAAGTCTCTCCATATCGCGTTTGTTGAAAGGTTTACCTTTGCTTGTCGTCATGACTGAGTCCTTCCGTGACAGCATGGAGGCATCCGAAATTATACCAACATGCTTCCGGCGGTCTTTACGCGTCTTTCGAAACGTGCGGATTTTGCGGATCGGAAGCGGATGATGCGTTTTGCTCAGCGGATCGGATGCGGATGTAAACTGTTGTGTATGGTGCGGATGCGGATCGGATGCGGATAACGTGTGCGCGGATGCGGGTCGGATGCGGATGCTAAAAATCCCATCCGCGCAGGGCTCTAGTGTGAGACACCTCTGTGTACGCCTCGCGACTCCCAATACTCGTCCTGGTACCTGGTTAACTTGTCGTTTAAGCACGCACACGAATCGTAGCGCGATTTGCAAAGACGAGTGTGGTCTCTACATGAACGTCAATGACGTAGCGGTCCTGCGTCTAGCGCCATTGTTTTGTCTCGATGCTGTGTCCGTATCTGTAAAAGGAAAAGACGAAAACTCAAGTGCCGGGGAGACGAAAAAGGACGGACACAAGCTACGCTCACGCTATGCTGCGGCCAGTATTGCTTGTGGCCGTCTTTCTATACAGCGGCAGCTGCGGGATGGTTTCACGAGATCGTTGTGTCTGCTGGGACACGTACAGGGTCGGCACCCAATGTATTGCTCCGTAGACGAAAGCGTGCTGGGCGAACGCAATGCATCCTGAGCTGCGTTTACATGAACTCGACAGAACTCGACAGAGCGGATCGAGTTGACTGTCGAGTCGAGTTGAACTCGACCCGACGCTGTTTACATGAACTTGCTCCAACGGGAGACGATCGCAGCGACGCCCCGCGTCGAGTCGAGCAGCCAGCGCAGTGAGGCCGTCTTCCGGTTCCTGTTTCTGCTCACGCCCGCCGCCGCCTGCGTAGTAGAACGATGGCTGTACTCGATCCCACAGTTCCTCGCGTCCGGCGAATTCGACCCGACAGCGTTTATATGCACTTCGCCCGTCGAGTCGAGCGCGTCAACCCACCCCATGCTGTCGGGTTGACTTGATACGACACGACGCAGAGTCAGCTCGACCCGACAGCACAGGTCCTGGTCGCACGTCACAGCAAATGCCAAGGCACACGTGACCTTAAAGATGGCGGCGCCCGTGATCGGTGGCCAAACAGTTTGTAAACAATATAGTTGTTTCTGCACGACGTTTTGGATGTCTTTCGATCACGGTAATTGTTATCCAATAATCTCGCAGTAAAACGCACAGTTTTGCACATAATGCCTAGTGTACTGTCGTCGACTTCCGAAGGTGTAATGACGACCGCGCGTTAAGACTGCGACGAGAGCCGATTATTCCCTTCTACCTCCATTATCATCTGTTATGTTCTGCATGGCCACTGCTTTCTGCTTTCTTTATTGCATGCCACAACTTTGTATTACAAATATATAAAAAAAACCTTTGCTCGTTCTGGAATTTTCCCCACGTAACCACTAACCTCCTTATCTTTCGCTATGCTTGCCAATTCTTGCCTGCTGTCCCGTTTCGTCTAGAGTCACTAGTTTGGTCCACGTGTTCGTGAACCTTCCAGTTTTCTGTAACCGGTCTGTAGCCTAGATCACAACGTTCACATAATCCCCTCCACACTCTAACAAAGCAGCCATTCACTCCGGCCGTAGAAACCCGTACGGAACCTTTCTTCCCTCCGGGCTGTTGACCCACAATTCGCATGGACCTTTAAACACCATGCCAATGATGAGGACGGTGCCCAGAAGAAGAACAGTCTCTGTTCGAAATATCGGCGGCTTCTGTCCTGAGGCAACTCCCTTCCTACAGCTTCGGGGTAGTTACAATGGCGGGTTTGTGTCACCCCCTGTGAACAAAAAACCCCAGAGAGGAGGAACACGGAGAGTGACAGATGCCCGCGTAGGCGTGGAAAGGGAAAGCGCCGCGAAAGGGCGGCAGCTACATGCGGGGCAGGGGAATCAAAAGTAAGCACACATTCGGGAGTTTTTCGGAAGCGTTCCAGAGAAACAAACCAAAAACAAAAAAATGGTTTTGTCCGCCATGCCGACCGATTTGCCGGAACGTGATTTAGTACGCGACTGACTGATATCTCCGCGAATGCAGTTTATGCAGTCTCGGCGTATTGATCATGCCCTCATGCACATGTCAATACAGCGTTAATGGATCTGCTTTAATAACCTTGAGTGGAGAGATAAGTCGCAGGTTAGCTGGTTGTACATGATGGAAAGGGAACTCCGAGACAAAGGCAAAGAAGTACAAAGAGGCATTATCCTGTGCACGTGTCTTCTTTGTCTCTGAGTTCCCATCCAGCAATTAATAACCTGAAGAGGAGGTGGTATTCCTCTACACGAGTCTTGACCGGAGTTTATGGAATGTCCCAGCGGGCAGATGGACGTGGCCTCACTCTAGGGATAGTGCCGGTAGAACTTGCTGGCAGGCGCAGTGACGCGCGCCAGCAGAGGCACGTCTTCATCGTCGTCCACGGGCCGCCACATCACTCCCCCCCCCCCCCTCAGACGCGGAGCGGTGCATGCGGTTGAGGGTCCCGTCGATACCTGTTGATGCAGCAGCAGCGGGATGGCGGGAACAAGAGCGCTGCGATCCGTGCGGGTTCCAGTGATGAGGTGTGAGTGCTGAGTGGTTGCCGATTGCGTTGAGTGATCGTTGCTGAGTGGGCGACAGTACCGCGATCGGTACGAGAGCGTGAATGCTGGTTGTCGCCAGAGAAATGCCGGGGAGAACCATCACGAAGCAGCTGGAGGCCGTAAACTGAGCTCGCTGTGGTCCCCGGTGTAACAGTGGTCCCGGTGCGACTTGCCTGCTAGAAGGTAGATGGGTAGAAGTCCAGCGAACCGGTAGAGATGTAGGAAGGAAGTTGCCTCAGGACAGAAGCCGCCTTCTGTCCTGAGTCAACTCCCTTCCTGCTAGAAGGTAGTTCGCTGCTGGTTTGCCGAAAAATTTAGGATGATGAATGGCCGAATTACGCCGAACATGGTGTTCGTTGTTCGGGTCACCAAATGTAGAGGAGGTGGTAGTCCTGACCGGCGTTGATGGAATGTCCCAGCGGGCAGATGGACGTGGCCCCGCGCTAGGACGGTGCCGGTAGAACTGGCTGGCAGGCGCAGTGACGCGCGCCAGCAGAGGCACGTCTTCATCGTCGTCCACGAGCCGCCACAAACCTTTATGCGAACATATAACAAACATTTGACAAAAAATTTGCAGACCGTCACGAAAAATGTCCAGACATTTAGCGGCACTGACAAATGTGTCTGTAGAGCGTGCTTTGCCTGCACGACTCCAGCTTTGTGTGGGGAAGAGAGCCTCAACGAAAAAAGAACCACTACCACATATGTAGTGATGAACGTTTCGTCCGCGTCAGCGAAAGTCAGTCTCCGCGTCTGGAAAATTTTTTCGTCTCGCTGAGGTTTTAATATCAGGTACCAAGCTGCCCAGACCTTAACCTTTTTTTTTTAATGTATCAACTGTAAAGTTTGGTTAAAATCGCACGCCAGGAGCCAGTTAAACCTCGAATCTCTGGACTTCCGAGCGTCATTGTAGATTGTATACGTCCTGTTACAGCGATACAGTATTAGCTACGCATGTTTTTAAACGATGGTGTTGGACTGGACAGTACTGTGTGTTTATGCATGTTGCGGTCGTTACAGGGAATGTTCGACTTGTGTAAAGGATTCACTCTGCGGTCGGCATGTGACGATGTCCTATGTGCAAACCTTATTATCTATCGTAGGTATTGCCTTTATCTTCGTTAGAACGCGATTGATGCCGCACTTTTTCGTTTTCAGCCCTGGTGCTACTGGTGATGTTAGTTCACCTGGAGATTACGTACTCTCAGTCAGGAATTTGTATTCGTCGAAGCAGCTTCGAACTGAATTGTGGCAGTACGCATTGTTCGAGACCAAATAAGAGTGTGTTGCAATTAAAATACGGAATCCACAGCAGTGATCTTATATTGACAACCTGCCTAGATCCGCATTACGTCAAGAGAGCACATATATTCCAACAAAGGACACGTGCGCAAGAGAGGTTCCGATGTCTCTGGTCAGAAAAGCTCCTTCCCCTCAGCTTCCACGCTATGACGTCACGTCTTCCTTCCAATAATGAAGCGTACGCCTTCCTCTTTGTCACGTCTTTCTTTTTTGCGGTTGTATTTGGCGCCGCTCAGCTCGCTCTGCAGCAGTAGCAGACGATTCTTGGAATATTCTCAGGAAATGCACGCTTCAAAAAGAGACAGAAATCGCTGTGCAGATTGTCATTGAAATGCGATAGCATTTCTGAGTTCGTCGCTGGAATTCTCCATGGACCGTAGAGGCCCGTGGAGACTGATGTAGCTGACGAAATTGTCAACCACTAGCTTTTCTATGTGCTTCTGAGGAAGACACAATCTATGACACGCCCCTTACGCATTGTGGGAATTTTACCGTCACTGGTTGGATACAAATCGGAGACTTCATTCGTAATGCTTGCGAACCGCTTGTTCCGCGGCTTCTTATGCGTGGTTCACGGTACAACTTCTCTCCGTTGCGGTTACGGTGCGGATCCAGTGCGGAGGCGGCTGTCGTACGACACGCTGTTCAGACATATGCGTTCTTGATACGTCAAACGCTTGTTGTTGACCAATCACGTCTCCACTCCACCACGTCTCCATTCCACAGGCAGCCATGAACGGGCAACGTGATGCGGTCGGCGAAACTTTGATGTGTATTGAAGCGTATCTGCGTCATACAGAGCGCGTAAACTGGCCACTTGTTGTTCAAATGGCAGCAGCAGCGCTTCTGCTGAAAAGAAGGAAAAAACGACGACGACAGTGGGTTCGCCAAATACTACAGGAACGTGCCGTGCACGGGGAGCTTGCGCGGAGCGCGTTCGCTCATTGGTCAGCTGCATCTCCGCAGGTAGCCCGTACCGCATGGAGTTCGGTCGCGCTCAACTCTTGCGGTGCGTGTGCTTTTCGGAGTGTCGTGCTTCGTTGTCATGACAAACGTGTAGCGCCGCATCCGTAACGCATGAAAATGCAACAGTGTGAACCAAGCATTATACCGAAAACGCACTGATGCAGGATCCACATCGCACGCTATCGTGATTAGACAGCGAATGTGATCGTTCTGAAGTGCGGACAAAGAGAGTCCCGGCGACAGAGATCAACAACGCAGACACTTATCCCCCGTTCGCGAACATGATTACACATGAAAGATGAAAGTCACTGAAAAGGTTAGAGCCCTGTAGAGTATGTAGACACATGTGTAGACACACACCCTGTAGACAAATGTAGAGCCCTGGACCGGTAATCCAGAAGAGATGGGTTCGAGTCCTACAGCTGGCTATCCTCTTCAGTGACTTCCATCTTTCATCGTTAATTTCATGGAGGGTTGGCGCAGGCGCAGTGGCTTCCTTTCTCCCTCACCTTCTGGCTACTCGAACTGCCGGTTCCGGGTTGGCAAGATGACGGCGATGACTGCGGCCCGCACTAGAGTCACTAAATAAGCTACGCTTCAGAGTAGCGACACTGAGCCGCCATGTTGTTTCGGATGACCTCCAGCCCCACCTCTATTTTGGCAGTAGAAATAGATGAAGGTGAAGTTCAGCAGTGGAAGAAGACGACACTTCGAAGAGCGCTAAATGGATGGCGCTGGAGGTCATCCGAAACAACATGGCGGCTCAATGTCGCTACTCTGAAGCGTAGCTTATTTAGTGACTCTAGCCCGCACTAAGAAAACCACATCGACAAACGCCGAGACAGATGAATTCGCATTTGTATTAATGTGAATTTCAAGTAGACATCCTGGACCAGTGTTTTCTTTTAATTTGAAGCTTCTGGGAGTATCTATCGTGCAAAGCATCCACCAGACGGCTGCAAATGAAAACCAAGATCACGAACGTGAAGTGCGGACGGTACGGCGTGCCAAGCAGGATTGCGGACCGATCCAGGTTGTCGGTGACAGTGCATTTTGGGTATTAATCTCCGTATTGAAGTCTCCCATGGCTGTCATAGGCATGTTGTGTTCCTTCAGGCTTTCTGTGAAGGCGCTGCTGACTGGTTAAATGACGACGGAAGCGAAAATAGGCTGCAAAGCTATTTGCCTCATATTGCGATGTGTACCAAAACAATCCGGAATTCGACTTAGATTTGCGTATATTAGTTGAAATGCCGCCACAATCGCGATATAACATTCGGCCGTGGAGCACTCTGAGCCCCTGGTGAGCGTCGCCGCGCCGCCGTAGCAGACCACGGAAGTGACGCACGTTGGCTCTCCTGTTGGAGTTCCTGACTTTCATTTGGCGTTTCGGCGTACGTCTAATTCCCGCTACGGGGAAAGAACGGAGACGAAGAAGCATGTACGAACCCATCTCTCATAGGATATATCGCCTTCAGACTTTCACGAGATCTCCGTATCGAACATCTTCAGGCGTTATTCAGAATTGGCCGTGTTTGTGCCGTTTACCGGGCAGCCGCACATGGAGCGCGAGAGATAAATTTGACGTCACGCGCTCCTCAGATTTTCCCGCAATGCTTGGCGCGCTCCATGGGCGATCGTGTCGGGTGGGCGGCCCTGCGCGCTCGTAATCGTCAAAAATATGCCCATCCGTACAGCGTACTTGCAAAATACTAGTGGCACCATAATTTTACATAATATTTACACCTTGTTCGGTCCCTTTTTTGCAATGGACAAATTTCGCTTCCGTTGTCCTTTAATTGGGGGAATCCCTTGATCTTGCCTTTAGAGGATCCTGGCGTAGTGTATTTCAGCAGTGTATACAGAGCAACTACCTTGGATCTTGATAGCTCTTATATACAGGGTGCCCCAGAAAACATGTCGCTGAATTACAGTAAAAACTACGCCACCTAGAATATAGCGGTCAACGGCATTTTTTCTTACTAGCTTTTTGCCACCTCTCCACGTGAATGTCATGAAAGTTTTTCTGTAAATTTTTACGATCTGTACTCCGAAATTTGTCAAGTAAAAGTCACTTGTTACCCCACCAATATGAAGAGCGTGCCGAATTTGCTCAAATTCATGAATATTGATAGCCACACTCAGGAGCTATCCCATCGGGAAAAGCAGCCGAATATCTTGCTTTTCGTAGCACCCGAGCATTACGCGCGACGACTTTTTCAGCCCAATTGCTGTCCGTCCGACCAAAGGAAGTCTCAAGCCCAGCCCACAGAGTAATGGTAAGAAAAAGTGAGTTCCTGAAATGGGTAAGGGGCAAGGCGTGATCTCAGGAGAAACCGCACGCGATAAGCCATGCCTGCGTTCTCTTTCTATACGATGCCGGCGGCTATAATCATGCATTCCTCTCGGCACGTTCTGCATTGAAGGGTCATGCGATGGAAGCTGTTTAGTGAGGCGTTTCATGTATCCGCCCCTCGCAAGATAAGCACAAGATACGCACGATCAAAAGATCGTACGGTACCGTTCCACAAGGGGTCTGCGCTCTTGTTCACATCGCGGGGCTGTCTGTAGGACAGGGAGGGGGGCTTCCCTTCGCATCGGAAATGTGTGCTTTCGTCGCCTCCAAACAGCAGGAATACTCTTCAACGAGGTATGTAGGACACGGCAATGTGAGGGCGATACACTGCCTTTATGCGGTTTACAAAGGAGGCTAGTTAAGGGTTAAACAGCCATGATTACTGCGAAGGGCCATCATTCATGCACACAAAAGCTCCTCCGTGGCAACACGTGCAGTGGACACTGTTTAACCTTGCAGAGTGGTCTGAAGGGGCAAAAGGTCGTTATTTATTCATAGATGCCATTCATAGATGCACGAGACAACTGATGTTCTGAGGCTGGAGCACCATACAAGGGATAAATACATACAAAGCCTCACATTGCCTAAGAAACTAACGATGAAAGATGGAAGTCACTGAAAAGGTTAGCCAGCTGTCCAGAAGATGTGGGTTCGACTCCTACAGGTGGCTAACCTTTTCAGTGACTTCCATGTTTCATCATAGATGCCATTCGTCGTGCAAGTAGTAATCTTAGAATAAATACTCGTTCGTGGCATAGCTAGCGTCCAATTATTAGGACGTCCTTCCTACGCCTGAACGTTTGGCTGAAAATCCTTTGCAGACAACACCAGAGTCTTTCGTATTGAAAGATCTGAACTTCAGTACTTCAGTTTATTCCCATTGCTAAATGAATGGAGAGCAGAGACTAGACTAGACTAGAGACAAGAGGGAATTAATTTTATCATTCTCTAGCAAGCGCATGTTGTGAGCGGGCACGTACTCGATTTCTTCGCGTGTGAAGCATGTCAAAAATGAATGTCAGAGCCGGTCAGAGCCGGAATTCAGCAGTCTCCGGGACGTTTTCTCCAATTCTGCAATGATGGGCACGCATTGAAATTGTCATTCAGATAGTCCTTGACGTGGTGAATATCCCTGTAGCCTTCACTGTAGGGGTCATCGCAGAGGTTCGCTTCTAAATCGCCGTGAGCGATAATATACTGCAAACCGAACATGACGTAGCCGCCCTGAAATCCTTGCTTTCTTGCCTTGCACATCTGGAAAAATGAAATGTGTATTGGTATGCATGTGTACGGAACGCGAGAGCGGTGGACTTTCTCCTCGGTGCGACACCCTACCGGTAGCGGGCTGTTACTCACATGCTATGTTATATCGAAAGTGTTATCTTCGCACCTGTGACTCACAATTTTTAATTGTTGACTTTGCAAGGTTCACTGGCACTATCTGATTTATGCAAACCCGGATTTAAATGCATAAACGAGGCTGGCAGATTTGATTTGGGGCTTCATTATGAGCAGCATTTGGATTGAATCACTTTTGCTGAGGAATTTGAATTTGAACTGAGTCACGTTTTTGCTTACCCAAGCTGCACAATGTACTGAAAGTCGAGTGCAATAGGGGTGGACGGGTAGGTGGAAGGCCTTGAACACGCTCTTGCAACTAAAGAACATTGATAAGACACATACCGTCCACCCCTATTGCACTCGACTTTCGGTACATTGTGCTGCCTGGGTAGGGATCCTGATTGAATCACGTCTTTTCGAACAACTGTTTTGCACGCTACTTACGTGAATTTACGGCGATAGGCCCAATCTTATCCCTCCAACTCCTCACCAATTTCTGCAGTGTTGTTCTCCCACCTCTTTATTTCATACAGTTCTTTCGATTAGTTCCTACATAATAGCGCAGCAAGAAATGTATCCCGCGGCAGGTGTATACCGTACCAAGACACGGCACCAGCTCCCGTGGCATTGTGGTTAGGACGATCGCTTTCCATGCCGAGACTGGGAGTTGACACGGGTTCGAATCCCCACACCGGCTGTGCTGTCTGAGGTTTTCCCTGGGTTTTCCGAAGACTTTCCAGACGAATGTCGGCACAGTTCCCCCTGAAGTCGGCCCAGGACGCATACTAACCCCCCCCCTGTCCCCCACTCCTTCCTGCTGTCCTCGCGTGTCCACGTCTGTACGCCGCTCATAGCTACAGTTGCTTCGCGGCGCTGGCACGGAATTAAAAAGGAAACACGCCGTTTCCCGCAGCACAAGATTCGTCCTGCAATACATTTGTTTCTGTTTGCGGCAGTATACCGGGTGTTTCAGTTAAATCCCCGGGCTAAATAATTCGCGAACGGGTGCACCGATCGACGAACTTTCTTTTTTACAAGTATCCGTGCGATACCTATAAGCTGCGCACCGTGTGAATGAGTGGCAGGCGCTCATTATTTAAATAAAAATTCAAATGAGTTTCGTAAAAAACAACTTCTAAAGCAGGGCGCCGTCGACATTAAAATGGGTACTACCCCTTTTGGGACCTTCGGTGGACACCTTCTAGAGAAAAATCTGCCACCGAAGTGGGTCATTTGTTGCTTCAATTAATTGGTTTCGGTTTACATATTTTGTCCGGGCTGGTCGCGGTGAAGCGCAAAAGGACGTAATTCATTGGTGTAATTCATTGATGTAAGGACATAATTCATTGGTGGATAAGGGAATGGAAGAGCGTCCTTTTGCTCTTCACTGCGACCAGCCGCGACAAAAATAGCTAAATCGAAACCAATTAATTACTGCAACAAATGTCCCGCTTCGGTGGCAGATTTTTCTCTAAAAGGCGTCCACCGAAGGTCCCAAAAGGGGTAGTACCAATTTTAATGTCGACAGCGCCCTGCTTTAGAAGTTGCTTTTTACGAAACTCATTTGAATAATGAGCGCCTGCCACTCATTCACACGGTGCGCAGCTTGTAGGTGGTATCGGACAGATACTCGTAAAAAAGAAAGTTCGTCGATTGGTGCACCTGTTCGCGAATTATTTAGCCCGGGGATTTAACTGAAACACCCGGTATACTCATGGAGCCACACTGAAGTAGATGTTTCAACGCCTCTGTTCCTTAACCATTCCACAGGTGCCTGTTAAATTTATTCGAATATATCAAATCACTTTCAACGCGAATTTCATTTCACGTGTGGATTCGATTTGAGACCGAACACAGATGCCATGACGTATTTCTCGGTCAAAATACCATTACTCGTTACCCCCGATGTAATGCGTTACTCTGCTATGAACTAGGCTTTGGCTTTGCCCTGACCTATTCGGCGTGAAATCGCCCAACACAAACCGGTGTCATGCGCGTGGGCGCACTTCGGATTGTTTCCAGCAGGGTTACGGAATGGGGCCGTTCCAATTCCATTCAGAGGAATGGAGATGTGCGACAATTCCATTCCTTTCAATTCCTCGGAATGAAAAGGTATGGTCAGTCCCCACTCCTGGAATGGCTTGGCAACCCAATTCCATTCCGTTAATGCCCTCAATAAAAGAAAAAGGACCGGTAACCATACTGGCAAGTGCCAGTAAGCACACGGAAGAAGCACAAATACAAGGTTATTGCACTCTTGACCGGGTGCTGGTGCGGTGCAAAGGGTGCGAGGGCAAAAACCAGCACGATGAAACCAAAACTTCCACCTGCGCACCCAGACCATTCCATTCCCATTCCTAGGACAGTTTCCGCCATTCCATTCCAATTCCATTTCGGGCTCCGCCTAATCTGGAATGATTCCGGAATCATTCCAACTCCGCAACCCTGCAGCAACTACATTGTCCCCCTTCGTGACGGTGCCCACGGTCATGGTTACGGCTGCGTTGGGGGGCACATTTTTAACATCCTGCTGGGATCCATCGCTACCCTTGCTGCAGTCAAGCAAACTGAGGTTACGTACCTTAATCCTCATTGTGAGGTTTGTGTCAATGGCAAGCACCCAGTATATCTGAAAACGCATTAGCCGTAACACTCTCTTGTGGTCCACGACGTCCTGTGATATGTCACGGCAATGATAATCGGTGAACCTCTTCGGGTTCCCGTCCTGGGGATCTAAGCAGAGCTATTTTTAAAGAAAAATAAGGAGAAAGGCATATGAGGGCGCATGCTTCCTATCTTGGACAGAGCCCTACATTATAAGGGAGCCTGGCCATTAATGGGCCATGCCATTACCTGAAGCTCCGCCCGCTTTTTCAGCTTTTTGAACAGTGACGTCTTGAAATGTAGAGTACTATCCTATCCTCACTATTTGTCCCCATATCCAACATGGGCAGCGCCATTTTGGGTGCCATGTGGACAGGATGGGATATACCTCTCGCGACCTGCAAAACACGTGGATTTTTGGTGCTAATTTGATGAATGCCACCTAGGCTGCGCAAGGCACGTCGGGAATTGTCATCTGCGTCTGTCGTACAGCTGCCGGGAGAACCACCTGCTGGTACACACCGTCGTCGGTACACGAATACATAGTTGGAACAGTAATGTTTATATCCATAAGATGCAGTAAATAAATTCCAGATTGTACAGCACAGTGCCGTTTTCGTTACGATTTCGTTGTGATCTGCCGTGTTCGCTAGGCCTAATAGGTTAGATACAGTTGGGGGAGCCCCAGTTGAAACTGATTTCCGAGAAACTTGTATAAGGATGTACATCTGCGGCGTAAAAGCCGCATAGTTGAAATAGTTTTGTCACGAAATTCCCTCTTCGCCGTGCTTGTTTTCGTTGCCATTTTGGGTGGGAGTAAGCTGTCATGGCGACTCCCATGGTAAAATGCAAACCAATTAGCGGCGCGGATCTCTGATTGACAAGTCTAGCCTCTTTGTGACTCCTCCCAATGGCCAGACTCCCTTTTAGTATACGGCTCGGATCTTGGATGTATATGCACGGGTGGCCTCTGGTGTCTGACTACTCTCACTCGATACATAACCTGCTAGATAACATTGCTGTGCTAATCCGACTGCCTAAAGATTGGTCACAAGCAGCGTATTGCGGCAGTACCGCTACAGTATTGGTCCCAAAAAAAGGACCTAGGAACGAACACCTCGAACTGAACTGAGCGCACTGAGATCGTTCGTCGCGAGTAAAATGTATTTATACGTGTATCTATATTTTGTACCTAAATACAGACTAGAAAAATGTATTTATAGTTATATTTAAATACAAATTTTCGGGTATTTATTCTTGTAAATACTTTGGCCTAGTTGCCTTTCATTTGACCTTTCGTGAAGAAGGGCGAATTTGGGGCGCAGTTATGCCGTGTTTGCGCTAGCATGCGCATGCGGCAAAACCATTTTAGATGGCACTGTTGTCAAGCATCTTCGTCAAATTTAATGCAAGCATTTGTTCATCGGCACTTGTGGAGATGTCCTTCTTTGCGAATCCGATTGTACGGCAGAACAGAAGATACCTAAAAGATGCCTGTTTTTCGAGAAACTTCTAATATTAAAAACGACATGATAATCTAACAAATAAATGCTATTTTTCGTTGCTGATTTGCTGTTGTGATCATCGTTATTTCTGAAATTCCAGGTGACATTTTCTTCACAGTATTTATGGTACTAGTTACGGTATTACTGTATTTATATTTTGTATTTAAATACTCACTGAAGTATTTATGAACAGTATATTTTTACTTAAAATACTCGAAAAATGTAGTTATGGTACTAGTTACGGTATTACTGTATTTATATTTTGTATTTAAATACTCACTCAAGTATTTATGAAAAGTATATTTTTACTTAAAATACTCGAAAAATGTAGTTATGCCCATCCCTGCCTGGAACACGTTGAAAGGACAAGTACATACAGAGCCTCAAGTGCCTAAGAAATTGATGAAAGAAGGAAGTCACTGAAAAGGTTAGCCAGCTGTAACCGCTGCATCGCCGTGGAGATGGGTTTCTTGGAGGTGTCCGCCGGTGAAGAGAATTCACGGACTTCACGGAATTCGGGGTATGTTAAATGTCTCACCAGGCGTGGGCCCGTGCCGAATTGTGCAGTACTACTACACACATACTACTTTCAAGGAGTAACGCCAGTTACGGGTGTCCAGTGCCATTCTAACGCTTAAGTAATGCACAGTACTTACGTAGCGAAGAGTCGGTTCTGTGTGACTCAAAGCGCATATGTGGTTGCTCGGTATCACCAGCGGTGTCTTGAGCTGAGCCGTCGAGAAAGTGTCTGTTACAAAATTCATCCAGCGACCTCCCATGTGAAACGCTAGCGCCTCTCTCGTTCTTGGCGTCAAGCTGATCTGCTTTCTGAATGCGATGGCTTCAACCTTCACAAGGGGGAAATATAATTTCAGGCTATGTAGTATACATGTGCACGGTGTCGCCCGTACTCACCGAAAACTGCTGCGGCCGGACAATTGATCACAACAGAACCACTAATGCTGGACAATGGACCTTTTCCGAGTAAGCACATGCGCATGCTCAGACACTACTGCCATGTTTTGTGGGCAGGTAATTACTGTCAAGGTTGCGCAGACTTTATAGGTCGACACTCTACAACGCTCTGTACTCGTACTGTACTCAGTACGATACCCTTTCACTCTTTTCGCATTCTTTTTTGAATCTTCTCTTGCTACTTACGACGTTTTCCATTCCGACGCCAGGGATGAAAAGGTTTCACTTCCTCAGGTTAAACGCTTCCCGCAAAGTTCCCGAGTTTTACATCCATAATTAAAACGCAGAAGCTGAGGAACACACAAACGGCATGGACAGGAAATGACCTGTCGTTATAGTGTGTCCCTCAGGCTCTGGGTTTTAATTATGGATGTTATCATCTCGCCTGTTTCGTAGCCATCTTGCGAGATCTCGACCTTCTCAGCGGACAACTCCTGCTCCCAAAGGCTCGCGCTGCTTTTGGGACGACACGGTGTTTATTTCTATCATCGTAATGGCTTCGGAAGCGAGTGCATCTCCTCACGGCTTCTATTTGTCTTAGAAGATCCGGATGACGCAGGTATAGTCCTGACAAAGACGCTTCAGACGCGTACAAGCAAAAATATTTATTGAGAGCTTACATAGGGGAGGAAAACATCCTTCGCTCTCTCAGATGCACTATCAAATGTAAGATTTAGGGGGCTTGAACCCCCTAAAAAACATCGTCTAAGCCGCTGCAAGTGGACGGGCTCTATTCACTAGAACCCTTAGAAACCCTAGAAAGCTAAACAGGTTCAGATAACATAAAAAAGGTCGATCATATGAGCGCCATATAGCGAAATAAAATCGCATCACATAAAAACGCAGTGAGAGAGGCGAGCAATTGTCCAGCCTCAGCGCTTTGTTTTTTTTTTGTGAGCAATTGTCTGTACTAGCGGCCCAGAGTCCTGTGGGCCCGGAGAAGTTGCTTCCCTTGGTGGCACTATTTTTAGTGCAACAAATACTTACGAATGACGCTTGATAGTCGGCCTGAGGAGAGTCTTCCCACACAGTATGGCCGGTTTCATGGCAAGTGGAGGCGTTTGATCCTGTTAGCTCCTTTAGGAATGCTGTCCGGTAGAGCACCAAATCAGGTTTCGCTTCGCTGGGTAGTAAAGGAGTGGGTTAAGGAGTGAAAATTGCCGTCAACGGACGGATTCTTACTTTATCACCCACTGGAACTTGCCCTTTAAAGCGTTCATAACAGTACCGCCAGTATTCCCCTCGAACAGGGGCGCGGCGCCGAACAAAATGTACCCATAGTCTTGTCTGTATCCCCTGAATTCTTCTTGAAGCGAAGAGATTCTCTGAAAAAGAAACGAACTTTTCCAGACCTAGCAGCAAGAACTGAAATTCGAGGAGCTAAAGGGAACTGAAAAATATGTTGCTGCAGAGATTGGCGCTTGAGAACGTCATATTATTCCAGTATTGCTGCATATCTGTCAAAAAAGTGGCAACAACTCTAAATGATGATGAGCCGCCTCGCGTGAAGACCGAAGTCATACGGTGCCCAGAAAGAGTTCAGGGCAGAGCGTTCGTGAGCTGGAATTGGCCCAAACGTGGGATGTTCCGTAAGTTTAGTATCGTAGTATTCTACATGGCTTGCGAGCCCAAACAAGAAGGGTACGCTCCGTAGTCCAGTGTCCAGTGTAGAGTTGCGCCGGATGTTGAACATGTCTTGAGTTCTTTGCCTTGCAGGCGGACCTCTTGTGTGGTGGTCCACCGCTTCTTCGAATTCTGCTGGTCCTGCCGACGGTCCTTGGGCGTACTGGCAGGCTCAGGCTTTCCAGAAAGCCTCTTCTGTATCAGCTTTGCAATGGCAACCACATCCCTAGCTGGGTTGCTTTCCCTCGACGGAGCACGTTGGACACGCACAGTCTCTGACGCGCAAGGTTCAGTTCTGTAGCCAAAATCACTGTTGCGTCCAGTTGTAAACTCTCGGACCTTGCAGCCCAATGAGGAAGCGGTCGCGAATCATCCAAAGTTTGGATCCAAATCATCCCAAAAATCCAAATCATCCAAAGTGGAAGCATGCGTTTTCATATAGACTATAGATTCGCCGCTTGCAGGAAGAGCTCTGCGAACTTCATTTTCACGCTGTTTTAGTCCTTGTTGTCTTCTTCCCGTTCGAAGGTGTTGAAAATCGCCCTTGCTTCTGTACCCATGGTGTATGTAAGAGCGTGCAGGCCTGGCTTTGCCGCTGCGTTTGCCGAGGCCTGACGCGTACCTGTAGTACTCGAAGTGTACGATCCATTCAGACCACAGCGAAGCATCGTCGCAGCGAGAAACCAGTCAGCGCCTCAGGCGTTGTATAAAACCGCTGCTATTCCCTTTAGCCGTTCGTTCAAGATTCCATTCCTTATAAGCGTCGCTAGGCCATGTAGCGTTCTACTGAGCCCACGATCCCCAAGGACGGAAGTGCACGCTTCGGTGACCAGATGGCGACAAATCCCCGTTTATTCTGCGCGTGCCGTTTTGCAGCCATGTTTCACAGGCATGCGCACATTATCAACAAGCTACATCTCTGATCACTATACGCTCTTACAGCGCAGGTATGGTACAATACTGACGATATTGTAATGTTGCAGCATGTATATTGCGTCGTCCTTGTAGTCATTCGATCTGCGGTCGCGCAACGCTGAAGGTAACTAGGTGGCAATCGCAGAAGCGAAAGACAGCATCAAAACATCACGCAGTCGTGGAATTTTCGTCGAAAGAGGGCAGAGTGGGGCCGACAAGTATTCATGAGCGCATGAAGGGACCATTCGGATCCAGGAGGGTTGGGCAACCAAGCATTAGGTTAATATTCACCCCCCACCCCCCTCCCATTACGCGTTTCGACACCCCCCCCCCCCTTCTCTGAAAGTGAGGGACTACATACAGTCATATGGAATTCTCAGAACTTGGTGGGCAGAGTGGGCATGTGAAGGAGTATTGCCAATATCCGTGTGACGGTACTTAAGGTTGCTACGGAACTCTGCATTAATACTGGGTTCGTAAGGGTGCATCCGAAGTGGGTTCGCATTTGGTGCCCAAGAAATTGACACCTGAAATGGACCAAACTCGAGTGGAACGTTGTCGTGATGAACGCTGATGAGATGAAACCTGGATCTACCAGTGGAATCCCGGAAACCCACCGCCCAGATAAGATAACAGGGGCCTCTTATGTGCAAGTGCTGGTTCGGTTATGTGAAAGCAGTGCGAAGGAAAGCGCCGGAGAAAAAAATGTTCTGCTGCTTCGTACGTTCGGCACAACGAGATATAGCAGAGGCAGGATGAAAATATTAGTTATTTGCATTAGCTTCTCGAGAGATTTGAATTTTTTGTGGTCCTATAGACCTCGCTCTTCTACGCTGTTCACTTCGTTGTCTCGTACTTCTCAATCTCAAGGAAATGTCACCTACATTTTACCATCGTATCGTTCGTGTGTCAAAGGATATGCGAGCGGAAACCTGGAGTGTCGTGGTATACGAACGTACCTTCAGTAGATTGATGATATTGCTGATCTGCGCGCTAGTTGTGGACGTTCTCAGGTCCAAGTCAAATGTGGAGTACACTGTTATCTTATCCATCCAGTACGTCCGCATCGCCTCCTTACCGCTTGGGGAATTTAGCTGTTGGTATGCGATGGCAGCATTGCTGAAAAACAAATAGAGTAGTGCTGGAGAACTTTTACTGCGTGCTACAGACGCGGATTCATGATTTCTTTTTTTGGTGGAGTGGGGTGAAGGCAGAACTTGTCTATTGATGTTCTATGTAACAACAGAAATTGAGGGGGATCAGGACATCGCTCCAAATCACGTGGCCCCCTGACGTGAAATGAGCTCTGTATTCCACGCGTTCCCGGTCGCCGTGGTTGCAGTTTCGGCTGACTTGCATATCAAAATTCGGGAATGGATATTTAACGCGCGTGCGTGTTTCAGGATTTGTGAAACATCAAATGGCTTGCAACTAGGGTAGTCTCTCAATCTGCTATCTCGCAAATTTTAGGCAATTAGTCACGTTGTTGTTGCACATACAACGAAAGGACGTCCACCTGGCTGTGGAACTGCAAAAACATATAGCTCTCATAGCTTTTTTAATAAAAATTTCTTGCTAAAGGCTTAAATCCTTTAAATACTTTACGTGTGTGTCCACCTTTGAAAACCCGAGTGTGGTCATGGTGGCATACTGCAATGACCAGCTAGTAATACCCGAGTGTGCACACGTGATGGTATAGTATACGTCCCAATTGGCAATAAAGAACGACGAACACAGACAGTATTTCTACATATCTGTAGACATCTCGGATCGCATATATACAATACAATTTCTAAACATTCCCGGGCCCTACATTCAGGTTCAGTCACATGGCTTCGTGTTTTATTTGTTGTTGCTGCTTTGTGTTACGAGCACTAAAAATGAGCAGAATGAGAAGCCCTGCGATACAAATGCACAATGAGTAAGAGCTCAATCCCGGGAGACCAGGAGCTTTCAATCTTGCTGCTCAGAAAGTTGCTTCCGTCGCCTTGAGTGTTCTACGTCATATCAGTCGGCCAATAGTGAGGCCCTCTTTCTTTTTGCTGTTGTCGCCCGTCGCCCTCGCATCAGGGGAGGAGTGAGCAGATCCCGTCGCTAGCTGACTATAAACCTCTACTCGCGAAACATCATGACGTTGGTAGGCAGACTGAAACCAAAACCAGAAGGGGAGGGTTGTGTTCTACGAATGGACGCTTGTTCGCTTCCTCCGATTGAAAGAAAAGTAGGACAGAAGGTCGCGTCCCTTTCAGGGACCATCGTAGTTCCCTGAAGACCGTGGCTTTCGGGCGTGTCCTTGTTCGCCTCTAGCTTCGAGCCTAGTTCAACTCTACCAAATTGGTGGCGCTGTCGAACACTACTACGTCATTTGTTTACAAACAGGGAGAGGTCTATTCTCGGTAGTCCTCTGGAAGCCAGTAGGAATAGCTCGCCTGACCTGACTCCACAACACATGAGTAGACTTCGTCCGAGATTCTTTGGGGTTTGGGTTCCCTTTTCGTGCTAAAGGTGTGAAACGCAGCAAGGGGCTAAGCAAGGGACAGAGCGACTAGAAACACACACACAACCACTTTTTGTTTATCGACGTCACCAGCAGTTTAGAGGGACGGTTATACGAGGGTAGCGGATCGGCTCGCGCTACTTCCTATCAGATGATGGTAGCTAAGAGTAGTGACGTCAGAGCTGTCGTCTGCGTATAGATGCATAGTCACCTGCTTTTGCTGCTGCTAGTCTCGGCTGCATGAAGGACAACATGATACAACACGTATCAGCTTGTTACATATGTGAAGGTTGAAAGCTGCTTCAATGCGCTTTAGAGCTAGCTGCGGACCAGAACAGCGCTACCGTTTCTGGCAATGCGCCGTAAATAAATTCACGGGTTAAAATGCTTTACGAACTCACGCAGATGAACACGGTCACATGCGAAGCGGAGGCTAGTGGTTCTGATGTACCGATGCCCGAATGTCACCGTTGTCTGCTGTCCCCATGTCGAGGATTGTACCCGCGCCCGTTCCGTAACCAACTCGAAGATCGCCTACCAGATTGGTCACGTGGTACAACTTTGCCACGTCACCAGCTCCTATTAGAGAGTGTGTTGGAACGCGGTCATAGCTTTACAATAAAAAACGAAAAAAAAAAGTACCAGTGCCAGCGGTTAGTATACGACCCCCGAAAAAGATAGGTCGCCTGTGTCCCCGCCGGTAATCAACGAAAGAGATAAAGGCCCCAACAAAGTTGGGGCCGTCGTGTTGCGGCAGGTGCGCCGACACGAGACTTGGGGGAACACGCTGATGCACGTTAAGTGCTCCAGACCATCAGGTCACCTACCCTGTGCCACGCGAACCTTGTGGGTGTGCACCTTCGTTCGACCAGGCAGCGATAGAAGCCACAGTTAAAAGTCAAATAGAGAAATTCATGAGCCCATACCTACAAGAGCCTATGCCTGTACAAGACCTATACCTCTACAAGACCCTATACCTCTACAAGACCCTATACCTCTACAAGACCCTATACCTCTACAAGACCCTATACCTCTACAAGACCTACGCCTCTACAAGACCTACGCCTCTACAAGACCTACGCCTCTACAAGACCTACGCCTCTACAAGACCTACGCCTCTACAAGACCTACGCCTCTACAAGACCTACGCCTCTACAAGACCTACGCCTCTACAAGACCTACGCCTCTACAAGACCTCTACCTCTACAAGACCTCTACCTCTACAAGACCTCTACCTCTACAAGACCTCTACCTCTACAAGACCTCTACCTCTACAAGACCTCTACCTCTACAAGACCTCTACCTCTACAAGACCTCTACCTCTACAAGACCTCTACCTCTACAAGACCTCTACCTCTACAAGACCTCTACCTCTACAAGACCTCTACCTCTACAAGACCTATACCTATGCAAGACCTATACAAGACCTATACCTATACAAGAGCAGCGGCGGGGGGCAACGTCCTTAACTCAGGGGGATCCCAAACGACGCCCCTCCCTTCCGACCCCCACTGCCGGTTCATGGCCGGGTCCCCTGCCCTCAGTTTGACCGCCCGTGCCGGCGACACTTTCTTGGGTCTGTCTTCTCTGTGGCGGCTTTTCCGAAGGCGGTCGCCGCGAGTGAGAACCAGAGGGGGCCTGGAATTGTATGCGCCGCATGTGAAGACTTTCCATGTCATGTCTTCGTGAGTTATACCGCATCAATCGACAAAGCCTTGACTATGCTGGCAATACGATCGATTCAGAAAAGAAATGTTTATGGCATTGTATTCGCATGCGGCACCTGAGACAACCTTTGGCACCTCACGCCCATGGGAATTTTGCGCCCCCTTTCACAAATCCCCCTGTCTACAGTAGCCGCCTCCCTTCCGCCGCCCCTGGCAAGTATAGGGGAAGAGGTGATGCCCTGATTACAGCACTGCTGGTGATGTCGTTCTTTCAGCTTGCGAGTAGTACGCAGTCCTGTTGTGTGTGCATGTGTGTTTCTGGTCTCCCTTGCTTTGCCCTTGTTGCGTTTAACGTAACCACTAGCCCTTTTTGTGGGCTTCTTTTGCTTTCCGAAGGTGAGAGTCTCCAGCAGAGGCAGTAGAGTACAAGGCAGGGCAAACACATCTGACCAAACGGCTTTTAAAAAACTGATTACGAAAGCGCCAGCTACTTACGATGCCTCTATGTCTATCCCGTGTTTCGTCCAATAACTGCTCCGAGTAAATCCACGATACTGTGCAAACAGTGATTCGGAAGTTGGGAAAGGCGACCATTGCGTAAATAACAGGATGTTGCAAAGGCCATCCGGTGGAAAGATTGCTTTGTCTGTCCAGTACCCAACACAAGCGATGGGCTTCTCCGGAACTGCAAGTTAGAAACGATTGTAGAAACAGCATCCAGTTATCACCTGCGTCAAGTATACGGGGAGGCTTTGTTGTCGTCGTCGTCGTCGTCGTCGTTGTCGTTGTCGTAGTGGTCGTCGTCGTTGTAGTTGTCGTTGTCGTAGTGGTTGTCGTTGTCGTAGTGGTCGTCGTCGTAGTGGTCGTCGTTGGAGGGTTGGACGGAACGTTGTCGTAATTTGAATCGAAGGTCGTGTCAGCTAGGTCCCCATCAATCTCTCCATCATTCGAACTGGACTGCAAAGCACCTGTAACGAAGCGATATTGTAAAGGCCAAGCGTCGCTACTCTGCTTGGGGCTCTATAGATGGCGCTATCACGAGCCTCCATACGCCGCGGCAGGCAGCCGGAGAAAGCGCCTCACGCGATTCACGAAAGACACTCTCTACACCTGGTGCTGGTAAATGCTTAGTTGACTCACTAGGACCAGCAGACTGCACACAATTGTTTGTGCGACAGCAGGTAGCACAAATGCTGTACACTCTAAGAGAATGGGAGTGAAAAGGGGCGAACTTCTATAGTTACCACCTAAGTCAACATAGCGTCTGGCGAAAGGGTGTAGGTGCTGTACAAGATGTATGTGCTGTTATTGCAACCACAGAAGCAACGAATGCACCCAGGGAGTGCTTTTCTCAGCATTGACAGGGCAATGGACATTGTGCACATTGCGTACAACGAAAAAAATTCCCCCCCCAATTTGTTTTCGGATTTGTGCTAATCTGTTAAGCCGGCTTTAACCAGGTAGCAGGCAGAGCTTTGCAACCTTATAGGCACAACGTATGCCACGGCGTTATCGCTGTCAGCCAAAGCTTACGGGCTAACCGACTCCCTAAGCGTGATATGGGGCCGCCTTTCCGAACCATCCCCGTGACGGCGGCCACGCCAGATGCACAAGCTGTTTTGGGCGGCCTCACGAATTCAATGCAGGCGCTTGGCGGTAGATGATTTATTCCTCATTTGTGATGTATACGTGGCCAAACTACATTCGGCGGCCTGATACGGAGATTCCTCTTCTAACATGGATGAGAATCGCTCGTAGGTGCCACCATGTCGCCATAGTCGAAATGGGAAGGCGTCCATTTTACTGAATCTCCGAAAGGCGTTCGGTATCCCACTCGCAAGACGTATAGGGTGTCGACGTGCGACCCTTACGCTTATCGAAAACCCCAACATCACGGTCTTGTTGCGGCTACGCATCAGTGTTGTTCCGCAATGACTACACGGGATAGCCCACAATACCTCTATGTTTAAGCAGAAGCAGTATATTCACCGGTGGCGACAGCGATGCCTAGCGCCAGAACGACAAGGCCGCAAGCTGCAAGCGCTAGCAAAAACATTTTCTTTGAAGACCTGGAAGTAATAAAAGTTGTCCGCACGAAGAACACCCGATGGAAACACGCAGCTGTACTTACTCTGCACCTGGAAGACAAAGCAGTCACATGTACTTTACACCCAAGCTGAGGGCTATAGAGCTCTTCGCATCACGAGCGCAGAACAAAACCATGTTAGCTCCGCGAAGGGCTGGCTACCCTAAGAGCTGTGTGTACAGTCAGGAGGAGGGGTGAAGGCAGAGCCGTTTATTAGGAGAGTTTGGCCATTGGGAGGACCCTGTCCCAAAGCGCGCCATTTGAGGTCACACGATGGCCGGCGCCAAGCCCAGTGGCGCCATTTTGGATCTGAGCTATCCCAATGTAATATCCCATTCCGCCATTTTGGAGCAGAGACACAGCCAGAGGCGCCCCGTGCAGCCACGGGTCGCCCTTCATCCCGGTCAAGTGGGCGGAACGATGACGTCTGCGACGTCACGGCGGCTCCCCCATCTCCGGGCGGCAAACGATCACAGAATGGCCATAGGAGGAGCCACAGTTCGGCCATTAGGAGGAGCCTAACTTGAAGCGCGTCACGCGACGTCACGGCTAAGCCACCTCCCTCGCAGTGCCCTATTGTTATCCCGTTGTCAGCCGGTCGCCGGCGCCATATTGATGCTGATCGTCGTTTACGATGCAAGGAGGGAAGACACGTGCGTACACTGTCCTTCCAAAGCCCTTCGTCCTTGAACTCTCTCAGTTTGGCAACAAAGCCCCCATATCACAGGCGGCTATGGGTCATAAGCCGGTTATTCCTGTAGATTGCATTCATTGCGACAACAAGGCTGACGGACAGCATCAATATGGCGCGCACCAGATAGCTGATAAGCGGATTCTGCTTGGATGCAGGCTTTTTTGATTGGCGCAACGACGGCTCTGACGTTAATAGGCTCCACCCACGAGGCTGCAAAATATCACAGAATGGTCAAACTCTCCCTCTAAACGGCTCCGGGGGAAGGTGAACTGGGACGCCAACTTGGAGGAGCACAAACACAAGGGAAAATGAGGCGGAACGGAAGCCCCCGCGTGCTTGTGTTCCTTTGTTTGTGTTCCTCCTGGATGGAACAGTGCTGCCGCCTCTTTGCTCTACATCGCATGCGCACGCAACGAAGGATAAGACGCTGCACTAGGCTTAACCGAATGACAGGAAATGTCAATTACCGCCTTTGTCCTGTGCTGCGTTGTCTGTCGACATCCCTACAAAACAGAAAAGAGTGAGCCCCTGTACATCGCAACATTGCGAGTAGATATCCATATCTGACACACCTGACATCCCAGACATGGAGCTCATGCCACTCACGGCGCTCATTTCACTTTCCGCTGCAGAAAAAATAATTCGAGAAAGGAGCGATCAATTAGCATAGATGCGGGTTAGCTGGAGGAAAGGCCCGAGTATATAGGCCCGTCGTTTGCAAAAATTGGGTAGGCAACGTAGGCCGTATAGTTGCGAAGCCGAAAAAAACAAAAAAAACTGAACATTGCTTACCCATAATGATGTTATGATGTTACGAGGCAGTGAGAGCTAACAGCAAGGCAAGGACAGGAGTGAGCGATCGAACGGGTGAACGAGACTCTTCTTCACGGGACCATGCGCATGCTGCTGATGACTGTAGGGATGGATGCTTCTTCCTTCCTATCACTGCAAAATCACACAAACTCACTGCAAGATAAGCTCAGCTATAAATATTGCGTTAAATATTTTTTTCAATGCCCCAGCGGTCGGGTGCACTGTTCTAGTTGACCTGTCTATTATTGGAGTATTGCTTCAGTAGAAATTGTGTAATTCATACGTAATATATTACACTTGGCTTCTTAGGAAAAAAGATATCGCTCAAACGTGTCCGGCACATAAGCGGGAGCTACGAAAAAACTGAACTGTATCGCAGGGAATATGAGAGTACGATATCACAAATATTGGAAATTCAAAGTCGCATCTACTTCTCAAGTGACGCTTTCCATTCACAAGATATTCGAGCTTAATTTTTTTAAATATCTCTCGTAGTTATATAGGCGCGTGCGACATTTCCCATTTAATATGTGACAAAGGCAAAGAAGGAGAGTAATTAGCTGGACTTTTAGGGCGTCGATGGTTGGATTTGGGCATGAGTCTGACGTCACAAGGCCGTAGGGACAATAAACCTGACACGTCATGTCGAGGCTGGGAGGTACTCCGGTTCGAATCCCGGTACCGGCTGTGCTCTCTGGGGTTCTTCCTGGGTTTTCCTCTGACGTCTACAGATGACGTTGCCCACCTCTGTGAGGCCGACAACGACGAGCCCTGACTAAACCTGACCACCAAACCTGACTAAGCTGGCTAGGTAATGCGGGCAATGAAGAACGTGATTCAGATTTTGCGAGTCCCAACAGTGATGTCGGACTACTTCTTGCAAGCTGTATCATACCGTGTACAGAGCCGTTTATTAAAAGGGAGCCGGGCCACTAATGGGTCATGCCTATACCTGAAGCTCCACCCACTTTTACAGCTTTCCGACCAGTGAGGTCTTGAAATAGGGGGCGCTATCAATCAACCTATCCTCACTATTTCTCCCTGTATCCAACATGGGCAGCGCCATTTTGGGTGGCAAGTGGACTGGATAGGATTGAAATGGATACCTCTTGCAATCTGCAAAACTAGTGGATTTTTGGTGCAAATTTGATGAACGCCACCTAGGGAGCGTAAGGCACGTCGGGAGTTGTCGTCTGCTTCTGTTGTTGTATCTCTGCCGGCAGAACCACCTGCTGGGTCACGTTCTGTTGTCGGTATGGTTTTTAAACAAATCTACATTAATTGTTGGAATATAAAGGCAAGAATGCTTATATCCATGAAATCATGCAATGAAATATAAGATTGTACAGCGTATTGCCGTTTTTGTGATGATTTCGTTGTGATCACCGTGTTCACTAGGCCTAATACCAGCGACAAAACATATTATTTTCAGTTAGATATCGATGGATGAGCATAAGTTGAAACTGATTTCCGAGAAACGTATATGAGGACGTACGTTTGCAGCGTAAAATCAAAGCAGTCTGTGAACATTTTTTGTAATGAAATCCCCGCTTCACTGCGTTTGTTTTCGCCATTTTGGGTGGCAACAGGTCGAGCCTCTTTTTGCGACTCCTCCCAATGGCCAGACTCCCTTTTAATATACGGCTCTGACCGTGTATTCACACGAGCGACATCCTCACGAAATATTCTAGTCGAAGAAAAAGCGAAAATACTGCTTACAGAGCCGAAGTTCCATCCCGTGTGGTGTTGAGCATTCACACGGTGCGGAACATCGGGAGTGGCGTACTGCGCATTTAAGCAGACGACACTTAGCAGACGACACCGTCAGCGTGTTTTCCTGTCGTCTGCTACGGAATATCTTGTGGCTGTGTAGCAGCACGTTCGCCACGGTTAGCAGTGCAACCTGAAGACACGACGTTGAGCGCTCGCGCTCACGTGACAGCAGAAAGCTATGACGCTTTTCGTATCTTCCGCTTCCGGGGGAATGTCGCTCTTGTGTACGAGTATATACGGATACTCACCAGAAAGGGCAACGGAGCATTATCCGCAGCGTCCTTACGAGGCACATTACGTGATCATTTCCTGTAGCAGCCTTTCCTATATACAGTTGAAGTCTTCTTATGAGACATACAAGTACGGCTGAGCGATCAATCCATTCTTAGAGTGTGTCATGGAACCCTCAGTGGCCAGCGGACAAAGACCGCCTTCCATTACCTTCCTGAGAACTCTTTCAGGACAACGCATTCGAACTGCTTAGGACGCTGCCACAGATAACGCCCAGCAAGTCGGTATGTTTTATATAATTCGTGGTATGCGTTATAAATCGTGTACACTTGTAGTCATGCTTGCAGCCTGCCCCATGAAACCGTTTGAAAAGTGTCCTGGGGTGTGATATGTGCTGTTTCCCTAATGTCCCGCATTTTTAAGCATCACTATTTCAGTCAAAGGTATTTCATGGGTATATCACCCCTTATCTGCCTTCGAAAGGCTTACAAGCACAGTTACCTGCCACAAATAGTAACTATAGCCTAAGTTACATGACAACTTTCCTACCACCTGACAGCTACTATCTGAAGTAGTAGCTCTGTAATCCTGCACCGAAGCAGGAAACATGTAAGAGTGAAAATGGAATGAGTGAGAGAGTGGTTGGTCTGTCCCTTCAGATAACGCACTCTTGGAAATCACAGGGGAGGCAAAAGCTCACCGGACAAAAGCTCAGACTGACCAAGGTTAGGTCAGGAGACCCTTTTACGTATTTCACACATCGGTGCAGTGAGCCTTTGTCCGCTCCCGGGTGAGCTTTTGTCCGGTAAGTTTTTGTACGGTGAGTTTTTGTCCGCTGAGCTTTTGTCCAGGGACCGTGTTAGCTTAGTTCAATTGGTAAGAGCTCTGGAACGGAAATCGAGAAGCTGTCGGTTCGAGTCCTACAGCTGGATAACCTTTTCAGTGACTTCCTTCTTTCATCAAGTTCTTATTCAGGCTTTGTATTTGCCATTTCTATGTGTTCCAGCCTCAGAACATCAATTGTCATGAGATTCCAAAGCCTCCCGAACAGCCGCTCACCTGGGACACTAGACGGGATCACCGCTTCTTCGTTTTTGCACTGCACTTGGGAGCACTGACCACGGTACTGTTTTCTTATCATCGGAGCCTTTGTCTACAGTGTATAAGCGTTATACGTCTATGCGAGGGCACCTGGAACACATCCTGGCAGAGCCGGCCCGAGGCCCGTTTCCACCTAGGGCGGGGTAAACTTGAGGGGCCCCCACCCCACACTCACCGCTGTCAGCGAAGCTCCGTAACAAAAGAAAAGAAAACCGCTTATTTACACTGCTGATACCATAGTTTAGGGAGTGGCCACCTCACAGTTTAGTGGCCACTCCGTAAACCCCCAACAGCCCTCCCACGACCTGCCGCTCGGCTTCGCCTCTCGCCCCCCGTCGGAACGGCTCTGTGTCCTGGCATAGTGCACCACGAATAGGGCCAAGTTGTGGTCCTCCTCCGAATGCGGAGATAGCTGCTCAGTTTTACGTACCCTTTTCTTTGGAGCTACGGGAGGTCGTGTGAGTCACGATTAACAGGCAGGGACGGGTGGAGGAAGAAAATGCGAAAAACCTTCCCAAATGGACTTCTCCCTGCTTGTAAAGAAATGACGTCATAGTGTTCGACAGGGCCACCAGTTTGGAAGTGTTCAACTATGCTTGAAGCTGGGGCGAGCAAGGTCGCGCCCGGAAGCCACGGTCTGGAGGGGATTACGAGGGTCCCTAAAAGGAACACTTTTCTTTCAATAGGAGGCAAGCTCCCTTCCGTGGAACCCAGCCCTCCCATTCCGATTAGTTTCGGTTGCACTTTGTGTACCAACGTCATGGTGATGTCTCTGGGGTAGAGGTTTATGAGAGAACTGATGTTCTGAGGCTGGAACAACATAGAAGGGACAAATACATACAAAGCCTAAAATTGCCCAAGAAATTAACGATGAAAGATGAAAGTCATTGAAAAGGTTAGCCAGCTGTAGGACTCGAACCCACATCTTCTGGATTACCCATCCAGAAGATTACTAATCCAAAAGATGTGGGCTCGAGTCCTGCACTGGCTAACCTTTTCAGTGACTTTCATCCTTCATCGTAGAGGTTTATTATTGCAAAAAATTACGATTCAGCTAGTCACCGTAAGCCAGTTACAGCCAGTGGCCAGTAGTAGTAGATAGTTACTATAGTAGTACAGTTCGCGTTACACAGCTGTGCAGGCTTTTCTTGAAATAAATGCCGTCATTCTGCAGGAATCCCAGGAAAAACCAATGGGCACAGCTGGCGTCTGGAGGGCGGCTTGACGGTGTGACATAGTGCGCCTCAGCTCATACACATACACACATAGCTGCGACCACGTTTTAAAATCAGTTGTTTGATCAGAAGTGAAACCCTTCTACGCGGAAATGCGACGGTTCCCGGCGATCGTCTGCGCGCCTGGCGTCAGCGGATGGGAAGAACAGGTGCACGTCAGGGAGTTGGAGGTTACCTGGTTGGTTGGTGGTTGGTGGACCTGTTTTATGGTTTACCAATCATGCATTGCCCTTGGAAAGTCTCAGTACTCGCTTTACCGGATAAGGTACGCAATATCATAAAGCACCGTGCCATAAGGGGGAGGCGCCTGTTTCGCTACCCGAATGCATTCGTCCACAGCGTGAGGCAGTCGGTGGAGTAGGGACGTTCCCCTCCTGCATCTCAGATGAGCAGGACTCCGAATGAAACCGAGACTTGTTCATTGAAGGATTCACCCGAAAGAGGCAGCAGAAATGTTCATGTTCCTCAGCGAGGTATGTACGACACGACAATGTCTTGGCGATACTGCTTTAATGCTCCGTTTACAAAGTACGCGAATTAAACGTTCAACGGCGGGCTGTGTTCAAGGGCCATTGCCGTTGAAGCAGGGCAAGTGAGGACATTGATCATGCACTATGCTCATATGTTCTCTACTCAGTTTACTATTCTCGTTGGTATATACCAGAGATGCCGAACTCATTTGAGTCCACGGGCCGCATTGAGCCCTGGGGGAACTACGCGGGAACATAGGTCGGCGAATTCATTCATGATGGACTTCACCGACTTCATTCACCATCACCTCATAGAGAATGATGTGGTGTTGAATGAAGGGCATGATGTGATGTGAAGTTGAAGTTGAATGAATGGCTGTGATGTGATGTGAAGTTGAAGTCCGCGTGATGGGATTTGAAGTTGAAGTCCGCGTGTTGGGGTTTTGAAGTTGAAGTCAGTGTGGTGGGATTTGAAGTTGAAGTCAGTGTGGTGGGATTTGAAGTTGAAGTCAGTGTGGTGGGATTTGAAGTTGAAGTCTGTGTGATGGGATTTGAAGTCGAGTCCGCGTGATGGGTTTTGAAGTTGAAGTCAGTGTGGTGGGATTTGAAGTTGAAGTCTGTGCGATGGGATTTGAAGATGAAGTCAGTGTGGTGGGATTTGAAGTTGAAGTCCGCGTGTTGGGTTTTGAAGTTGAAGTCAGTGTGGTGGGATTTGAAGTTGAAGTCCGCGTGTTGGGTTTTGAAGTTGAAGTCCGCGTGTTGGGTTTTGAAGTTGAAGTCCGCGTGTTGGGTTTTGAAGTTGAAGTCAGTGTGGTGGGATTTGAAGTTGAAGTCAGTGTGGTGGGATTTGAAGTTGAAGTCTGTGCGATGGGATTTGAAGTTGAAGTCTGTGTGATGGGATTTGAAGTTGAAGTCCGCGTGTTGGGTTTTGAAGTTGAAGTCCGCGTGTTGGGTTTTGAAGTTGAAGTCAGTGTAGTGGGATTTGAAGTTGAAGTCTGTGCGATGGGATTTGAAGATGAAGTCAGTGTGGTGGGATTTGAAGTTGAAGTCCGCGTGTTGGGTTTTGAAGTTGAAGTCCGCGTGTTGGGTTTTGAAGTTGAAGTCCGCGTGTTGGGTTTTGAAGTTGAAGTCCGCGTGTTGGGTTTTGAAGTTGAAGTCAGTGTGGTGGGATTTGAAGTTGAAGTCTGTGCGATGGGATTTGAAGATGAAGTCAGTGTGGTGGGATTTGAAGTTGAGTCCGCGTGATGGGATTTGAAGTTGAAGTCCGCGTGTTGGGTTTTGAAGTTGAAGTCCGCGTGTTGGGTTTTGAAGTTGAAGTCCGCGTGTTGGGTTTTGAAGTTGAAGTCCGCGTGTTGGGTTTTGAAGTTGAAGTCAGTGTGGTGGGATTTGAAGTTGAAGTCAGTGTGGTGGGATTTGAAGTTGAAGTCTGTGCGATGGGATTTGAAGTTGAAGTCTGTGTGATGGGATTTGAAGTTGAAGTCCGCGTGTTGGGTTTTGAAGTTGAAGTCAGTGTAGTGGGATTTGAAGTTGAGTCCGCGTGATGGGATTTGAAGTTGAAGTCAGTGTGGTGGGATTTGAAGTTGAGTCCGCGTGATGGGATTTGAAGTTGAAGTCCGCGTGTTGGGTTTTGAAGTTGAAGTCCGCGTGTTGGGTTTTGAAGTTGAAGTCAGTGTGGTGAGATTTGAAGTTGAAGTCAGTGTGGTGGGATTTGAAGTTGAAGTCAGTGTGGTGGGATTTGAAGTTGAAGTCTGTGCGATGGGATTTGAAGTTGAAGTCTGTGTGATGGGATTTGAAGTTGAAGTCCGCGTGTTGGGTTTTGAAGTTGAAGTCAGTGTGGTGGGATTTGAAGTTGAGTCCGCGTGATGGGATTTGAAGTTGAAGTCAGTGTGGTGGGATTTGAAGTTGAGTCCGCGTGATGGGATTTGAAGTTGAAGTCCGCGTGTTGGGTTTTGAAGTTGAAGTCAGTGTGGTGGGATTTGAAGTTGAGTCCGCGTGATGGGATTTGAAGTTGAAGTCAGTGTGGTGGGATTTGAAGTTGAGTCCGCGTGATGGGATTTGAAGTTGAAGTCCGCGTGTTGGGTTTTGAAGTTGAAGTCAGTGTGGTGGGATTTGAAGTTGAGTCCGCGTGATGGGATTTGAAGTTGAAGTCCGCGTGTTGGGTTTTGAAGTTGAAGTCCGCGTGTTGGGTTTTGAAGTTGAAGTCCGCGTGTTGGGTTTTGAAGTTGAAGTCCGCGTGTTGGGTTTTGAAGTTGAAGTTCCCGTGTTGGGTTTTGAAGTTGAAGTCAGTGTGGTGGGATTTGAAGTTGAGTCCGCGTGATGGGATTTGAAGTTGAAGTCAGTGTGGTGGGATTTGAAGTTGAGTCCGCGTGATGGGATTTGAAGTTGAGTCCGCGTGATGGGATTTGAAGTTGAAGTCAGTGTGGTGGGATTTGAAGTTGAGTCCGCGTGATGGGATTTGAAGTTGAAGTCCGCGTGTTGGGTTTTGAAGTTGAAGTCAGTGTGGTGGGATTTGAAGTTGAGTCCGCGTGATGGGATTTGAAGTTGAAGTCAGTGTGGTGGGATTTGAAGTTGAGTCCACGTGATGGGATTTGAAGTTGAAGTCCGCGTGTTGGGTTTTGAAGTTGAAGTCAGTGTGGTGGGATTTGAAGTTGAGTCCGCGTGATGGGATTTGAAGTTGAAGTCCGCGTGTTGGGTTTTGAAGTTGAAGTCCGCGTGTTGAGTTTTGAAGTTGAAGTCCGCGTGTTGGGTTTTGAAGTTGAAGTTCGCGTGTTGGGTTTTGAAGTTGAAGTCAGTGTGGTGGGTTTTGAAGTTGAAGTCTGTGTGGTGGGATTTGAAGTTGAAGTCAGTGTGGTGGGATTTGAAGTTGAAGTCTGTGCGATGGGATTTGAAGTTGAAGTCTGTGTGATGGGATTTGAAGTTGAAGTCCGCGTGTTGGGTTTTGAAGTTGAAGTCAGTGTGGTGGGATTTGAAGTTGAGTCCGCGTGATGGGATTTGAAGTTGAAGTCCGCGTGATGGGATTTGAAGTTGAAGTCAGTGTGGTGGGATTTGAAGTTGAGTCCGCGTGATGGGATTTGAAGTTTAAGTCCGCGTGTTGGGTTTTGAAGTTGAAGTCAGTGTGGTGGGATTTGAAGTTGAGTCCGCGTGATGGGATTTGAAGTTGAGTCCGCGTGATGGGATTTGAAGTTGAAGTCCGCGTGTTGGGTTTTGAAGTTGAAGTCAGTGTGGTGGGATTTGAAGTTGAGTCCGCGTGATGGGATTTGAAGTTGAAGTCCGCGTGTTGGGTTTTGAAGTTGAAGTCCGCGTGTTGGGTTTTGAAGTTGAAGTTCGCGTGTTGGGTTTTGAAGTTGAAGTCAGTGTGGTGGGTTTTGAAGTTGAAGTCTGTGTGATGGGATTTGAAGTTGAAGTCCGCGTGTTGGGTTTTGAAGTTGAAGTCAGTGTGGTGGGATTTGAAGTTGAAGTCTGTGTGATGGGTTTTGAAGTTGAAGTCAGTGTGGTGGGTTTTGAAGTTGAAGTCAGTGTGGTGGGATTTGAAGTTGAAGTCAGTGTGGTGGGATTTGAAGTTGAAGTCAGTGTGGTGGGATTTGAAGTTGAAGTCTGTGTGATGGGATTTGAAGTTGAAGTCTGTGTGATGGGATTTGAAGTTGAGGTCCGCGTGTTGGGTTTTGAAGTTGAAGTCTGTGTGGTGGGATTTGAAGTTGAAGTCATTGTGGTGGGATTTGAAGTTGAAGTCTGTGTGATGGGATTTGAAGTTGAAGTCCGCGTGATGGGTTTTGAAGTTGAAGTCAGTGTGGTGGGATTTGAAGTTGAAGTCCGCGTGTTGGGTTTTGAAGTTGTAGTCTGTGTGGTGGGATTTGAAGTTGAGTCCGCGTGATGGGTTTTGAAGTTGAAGTCAGTGTGGTGGGATTTGAAGTTGAAGTCTGTGCGATGGGATTTGAAGTTGAAGTCTGTGTGATGGGATTTGAAGTTGAAGTCCGCGTGTTGGGTTTTGAAGTTGAAGTCAGTGTGGTGGGATTTGAAGTTGAAGTCCGCGTGTTGGGTTTTGAAGTTGAAGTCTGTGTGATGGGATTTGAAGTTGAGTCCGCGTGATGGGTTTTGAAGTTGAAGTCAGTGTGGTGGGATTTGAAGTTGAAGTCTGTGCGATGGGATTTGAAGATGAAGTCAGTGTGGTGGGATTTGAAGTTGAGTCCGCGTGATGGGATTTGAAGTTGAAGTCCGCGTGTTGGGTTTTGAAGTTGAAGTCCGCGTGTTGGGTTTTGAAGTTGAAGTCCGCGTGTTGGGTTTTGAAGTTGAAGTCCGCGTGTTGGGTTTTGAAGTTGAAGTCAGTGTGGTGGGATTTGAAGTTGAAGTCAGTGTGGTGGGATTTGAAGTTGAGTCCGCGTGATGGGATTTGAAGTTGAAGTCCGCGTGTTGGGTTTTGAAGTTGAAGTCCGCGTGTTGAGTTTTGAAGTTGAAGTCCGCGTGTTGGGTTTTGAAGTTGAAGTTCGCGTGTTGGGTTTTGAAGTTGAAGTCAGTGTGGTGGGTTTTGAAGTTGAAGTCTGTGTGGTGGGATTTGAAGTTGAAGTCAGTGTGGTGGGATTTGAAGTTGAAGTCTGTGCGATGGGATTTGAAGTTGAAGTCTGTGTGATGGGATTTGAAGTTGAAGTCCGCGTGTTGGGTTTTGAAGTTGAAGTCAGTGTGGTGGGATTTGAAGTTGAGTCCGCGTGATGGGATTTGAAGTTGAAGTCCGCGTGATGGGATTTGAAGTTGAAGTCAGTGTGGTGGGATTTGAAGTTGAGTCCGCGTGATGGGATTTGAAGTTTAAGTCCGCGTGTTGGGTTTTGAAGTTGAAGTCAGTGTGGTGGGATTTGAAGTTGAGTCCGCGTGATGGGATTTGAAGTTGAGTCCGCGTGATGGGATTTGAAGTTGAAGTCCGCGTGTTGGGTTTTGAAGTTGAAGTCAGTGTGGTGGGATTTGAAGTTGAGTCCGCGTGATGGGATTTGAAGTTGAAGTCCGCGTGTTGGGTTTTGAAGTTGAAGTCCGCGTGTTGGGTTTTGAAGTTGAAGTTCGCGTGTTGGGTTTTGAAGTTGAAGTCAGTGTGGTGGGTTTTGAAGTTGAAGTCTGTGTGATGGGATTTGAAGTTGAAGTCCGCGTGTTGGGTTTTGAAGTTGAAGTCAGTGTGGTGGGATTTGAAGTTGAAGTCTGTGTGATGGGTTTTGAAGTTGAAGTCAGTGTGGTGGGTTTTGAAGTTGAAGTCTGTGTGGTGGGATTTGAAGTTGAAGTCAGTGTGGTGGGATTTGAAGTTGAAGTCTGTGCGATGGGATTTGAAGTTGAAGTCTGTGTGATGGGATTTGAAGTTGAAGTCCGCGTGTTGGGTTTTGAAGTTGAAGTCAGTGTGGTGGGATTTGAAGTTGAGTCCGCGTGATGGGATTTGAAGTTGAAGTCCGCGTGATGGGATTTGAAGTTGAAGTCAGTGTGGTGGGATTTGAAGTTGAGTCCGCGTGATGGGATTTGAAGTTTAAGTCCGCGTGTTGGGTTTTGAAGTTGAAGTCAGTGTGGTGGGATTTGAAGTTGAGTCCGCGTGATGGGATTTGAAGTTGAGTCCGCGTGATGGGATTTGAAGTTGAAGTCCGCGTGTTGGGTTTTGAAGTTGAAGTCCGCGTGTTGGGTTTTGAAGTTGAAGTTCGCGTGTTGGGTTTTGAAGTTGAAGTCAGTGTGGTGGGTTTTGAAGTTGAAGTCTGTGTGATGGGATTTGAAGTTGAAGTCCGCGTGTTGGGTTTTGAAGTTGAAGTCAGTGTGGTGGGATTTGAAGTTGAAGTCTGTGTGATGGGTTTTGAAGTTGAAGTCAGTGTGGTGGGTTTTGAAGTTGAAGTCAGTGTGGTGGGATTTGAAGTTGAAGTCAGTGTGGTGGGATTTGAAGTTGAAGTCAGTGTGGTGGGATTTGAAGTTGAAGTCTGTGTGATGGGATTTGAAGTTGAGGTCCGCGTGTTGGGTTTTGAAGTTGAAGTCTGTGTGGTGGGATTTGAAGTTGAAGTCATTGTGGTGGGATTTGAAGTTGAAGTCTGTGTGATGGGATTTGAAGTTGAAGTCCGCGTGATGGGTTTTGAAGTTGAAGTCAGTGTGGTGGGATTTGAAGTTGAAGTCCGCGTGTTGGGTTTTGAAGTTGTAGTCTGTGTGGTGGGATTTGAAGTTGAGTCCGCGTGATGGGTTTTGAAGTTGAAGTCAGTGTGGTGGGATTTGAAGTTGAAGTCTGTGCGATGGGATTTGAAGTTGAAGTCTGTGTGATGGGATTTGAAGTTGAAGTCCGCGTGTTGGGTTTTGAAGTTGAAGTCAGTGTGGTGGGATTTGAAGTTGAAGTCCGCGTGTTGGGTTTTGAAGTTGAAGTCTGTGTGATGGGATTTGAAGTTGAGTCCGCGTGATGGGTTTTGAAGTTGAAGTCAGTGTGGTGGGATTTGAAGTTGAAGTCTGTGCGATGGGATTTGAAGATGAAGTCAGTGTGGTGGGATTTGAAGTTGAGTCCGCGTGATGGGATTTGAAGTTGAAGTCCGCGTGTTGGGTTTTGAAGTTGAAGTCCGCGTGTTGGGTTTTGAAGTTGAAGTCCGCGTGTTGGGTTTTGAAGTTGAAGTCCGCGTGTTGGGTTTTGAAGTTGAAGTCAGTGTGGTGGGATTTGAAGTTGAAGTCAGTGTGGTGGGATTTGAAGTTGAAGTCTGTGCGATGGGATTTGAAGTTGAAGTCTGTGTGATGGGATTTGAAGTTGAAGTCCGCGTGTTGGGTTTTGAAGTTGAAGTCAGTGTAGTGGGATTTGAAGTTGAGTCCGCGTGATGGGATTTGAAGTTGAAGTCAGTGTGGTGGGATTTGAAGTTGAGTCCGCGTGATGGGATTTGAAGTTGAAGTCCGCGTGTTGGGTTTTGAAGTTGAAGTCCGCGTGTTGGGTTTTGAAGTTGAAGTCAGTGTGGTGAGATTTGAAGTTGAAGTCAGTGTGGTGGGATTTGAAGTTGAAGTCAGTGTGGTGGGATTTGAAGTTGAAGTCTGTGCGATGGGATTTGAAGTTGAAGTCTGTGTGATGGGATTTGAAGTTGAAGTCCGCGTGTTGGGTTTTGAAGTTGAAGTCAGTGTGGTGGGATTTGAAGTTGAGTCCGCGTGATGGGATTTGAAGTTGAAGTCAGTGTGGTGGGATTTGAAGTTGAGTCCGCGTGATGGGATTTGAAGTTGAAGTCCGCGTGTTGGGTTTTGAAGTTGAAGTCAGTGTGGTGGGATTTGAAGTTGAGTCCGCGTGATGGGATTTGAAGTTGAAGTCAGTGTGGTGGGATTTGAAGTTGAGTCCGCGTGATGGGATTTGAAGTTGAAGTCCGCGTGTTGGGTTTTGAAGTTGAAGTCAGTGTGGTGGGATTTGAAGTTGAGTCCGCGTGATGGGATTTGAAGTTGAAGTCCGCGTGTTGGGTTTTGAAGTTGAAGTCCGCGTGTTGGGTTTTGAAGTTGAAGTCCGCGTGTTGGGTTTTGAAGTTGAAGTCCGCGTGTTGGGTTTTGAAGTTGAAGTTCGCGTGTTGGGTTTTGAAGTTGAAGTCAGTGTGGTGGGTTTTGAAGTTGAAGTCTGTGTGGTGGGATTTGAAGTTGAAGTCAGTGTGGTGGGATTTGAAGTTGAAGTCTGTGCGATGGGATTTGAAGTTGAAGTCTGTGTGATGGGATTTGAAGTTGAAGTCCGCGTGTTGGGTTTTGAAGTTGAAGTCAGTGTGGTGGGATTTGAAGTTGAGTCCGCGTGATGGGATTTGAAGTTGAAGTCCGCGTGATGGGATTTGAAGTTGAAGTCCGCGTGATGGGATTTGAAGTTGAAGTCAGTGTGGTGGGATTTGAAGTTGAGTCCGCGTGATGGGATTTGAAGTTTAAATCCGCGTGTTGGGTTTTGAAGTTGAAGTCAGTGTGGTGGGATTTGAAGTTGAGTCCGCGTGATGGGATTTGAAGTTGAGTCCGCGTGATGGGATTTGAAGTTGAAGTCAGTGTGGTGGGATTTGAAGTTGAGTCCGCGTGATGGGATTTGAAGTTGAGTCCGCGTGATGGGATTTGAAGTTGAAGTCAGTGTGGTGGGATTTGAAGTTGAAGTCAGTGTGGTGGGATTTGAAGTTGAGTCCGCGTGATGGGATTTGAAGTTGAAGTCCGCGTGTTGGGTTTTGAAGTTGAAGTCAGTGTGGTGGGATTTGAAGTTGAGTCCGCGTGATGGGATTTGAAGTTGAAGTCCGCGTGTTGGGTTTTGAAGTTGAAGTCCGCGTGTTGGGTTTTGAAGTTGAAGTTCGCGTGTTGGGTTTTGAAGTTGAAGTCAGTGTGGTGGGTTTTGAAGTTGAAGTCTGTGTGATGGGATTTGAAGTTGAAGTCCGCGTGTTGGGTTTTGAAGTTGAAGTCAGTGTGGTGGGATTTGAAGTTGAAGTCTGTGTGATGGGTTTTGAAGTTGAAGTCAGTGTGGTGGGTTTTGAAGTTGAAGTCAGTGTGGTGGGATTTGAAGTTGAAGTCAGTGTGGTGGGATTTGAAGTTGAAGTCAGTGTGGTGGGATTTGAAGTTGAAGTCAGTGTGGTGGGATTTGAAGTTGAAGTCTGTGTGATGGGATTTGAAGTTGAAGTCTGTGTGATGGGATTTGAAGTTGAGGTCCGCGTGTTGGGTTTTGAAGTTGAAGTCTGTGTGGTGGGATTTGAAGTTGAAGTCATTGTGGTGGGATTTGAAGTTGAAGTCTGTGTGATGGGATTTGAAGTTGAAGTCCGCGTGATGGGTTTTGAAGTTGAAGTCAGTGTGGTGGGATTTGAAGTTGAAGTCCGCGTGTTGGGTTTTGAAGTTGTAGTCTGTGTGGTGGGATTTGAAGTTGAGTCCGCGTGATGGGTTTTGAAGTTGAAGTCAGTGTGGTGGGATTTGAAGTTGAGTCCGCGTGATGGGTTTTGAAGTTGAAGTCAGTGTGGTGGGATTTGAAGTTGAAGTCAGAGTGATTGGCTTTGAAGTTGAAGTCAGCGTGTGTGGGTTTGGAAGTCGAAGTCCGTGTGGTGGGTTTTGAAGTCAGTGCGATGGTGTTTAAGGGGAAGTCAGTGGGATGGGTTTTGAAGATGACGGATAGGTTTCGAAGTCCTCATAATAGGTTTTGAAGCCGACAATGTTTAGTCGATGTCTGACGTTCACGTGTCGTGACTGTAACTTGTGCGAACGCGTGCGGAGTGAAGGGCAGATATGTATTGGAGTGCACCGAGCGAACATAAACGCTTCGCATTTCGTGTCTGGTGTGGGCGTATGGGCCTGACACTCCATATGCCTGGCCGACTTCCCCCCCCCCCTCGTTGCGTATCGGCGGTCGCAGGGAGGGAACGCGTTACTCTCTCGCGTAGGGCGCGGAGGGCAATGTCATGTAGCCGGAGGCAACTGTAGGTTGCGAATGTGGTGAGCGGTAAATTAGATCGAGATGCGATTTTGCGTTCTGCGGTCGCGCGGTCTGCACGTTGCGGTTGTTCTGTTTGACTCATTTGCTCGCCTACAGCTATAATGTGCGTATATATGTATATTGGATGGGTTTGGATTTGATCCTCCGCCTTCCGTCGCGTACGCGCATTTCGCTAGACGACAGTACATTGCTGTCCTGCTGACGAAGTGTGTTTTATTAGGCTTATTTTGTGTCTTCTTAGATTGCTTATTTTTCCTGTGTGTGATTGGGATCCAAATAGGACAAGATCAGGCTGGCATTGCTTTTGTGGACATCTTTTATTTTAAATGTAATACACAGAGGTCACTATAGGCCTCTTTCTCTCTCTATCTGAGGTGCATAGGTCATGTTTTGGGGAATTATGTGTTCCGCATGCATATGGCATTCATCGGACACAAGTGTAGAGCCTTGCACGGGCCCGGGCCACCGACCCGGCCAGCGGGCCGGGCTTGTTATTGACTATGTGCTCCGGGCCGGGCCGCACCCGGGCCGTTAAAATACGCTAGCACCGGGCCGACAAATATGTTCCCGAGAGTCAGGCCCGGCCGGGCCACGCAGCTAATTCCACACAATGGAGATGCATTAGTTCGTATCATCATGCGCTTGCGTCATTCCTGTGCATATTTTGCAAAGACAAGCATTATGCATATGATTCGACCTTCTAGAACATTCTCCAAGCCACTTTACATTGCTCCTCACTCCTCACATATTTCACAATCACTTTGGCAAAGCTTGGTGAGAGGGGTAGGGACTGGGAGAAGCAGTTTGTCGACAGCATGCTCTACCTCCGCAAAATCTTGACAGTGTAACGATAACGCCCATGCTCGCGTGCGTTCTCGATTTAATTTGGTCTCGTGCGGGTACGGTGTTAAACCGCCATCACTTGTATGTTTGTCTTCTCTCCTTATAAATTTACTTATAAATTTGTTTGATAATCGCCAGAAACGCGTACGTCGCGGCTGGAAATACTAGGCCGGGATCTACTCGCCGGGTCACCGGGCCGGGCCGGGCCGGGCCGCATAAAAATATGAAGGTCCGGGCCCGAGTCGGGCCGGGCCATTTTTCGATGCGCCCGGGCCGGGTCGGGCCCGGAAAAGTCGGCCCGTGCAGGGCTCTACACAACTGTTCCATCAGAGCACGCAGCTGCTATTTCTTAGATATTCATGGCCAATAAAGTACATTTCAGCAGAGGTAGGGAAGTTAATTACCACCCAAAAGTTGCTAGTTACGAGATACGTCATTAAGCTAAACATGTAATGAAGTTACAACCTTCAAGTTCTCAAAATGAAATTAAGTAAGAAATGAAAGTTCTTGCTACCATGCCGAAATTAAGTTGGGAGCGGAGTTCCGAACATACCTTGTTAATTAGGCACAAAGTGAGTTGAGGGCACAAGTTCTGCGAGTTTACATTTTCCGCGTACATTTCATAGAACCTTGCCAGTGGCCTTATCACCTTCCCCGTTAAAAAATGCACTCCACAAACTCCAAACGAACGCTCTGCTGCGACCTAACTCAGAAGCACGTCGGAATTGTGGTAGCGTACATCCAGTACATGGCGCTGCAACAAGGCGCAACAGACAGGGTGCTGGCGCCGCGCACGTGCAAGAGGCGGGGTCACTGTCGTCGGATTTTTCTGCCGCAAAATAAAAAGAAAGAAGCCCGCGTTGTGCGCAGTGTTGCCACACCTACAGATTTATCATGAGATCTACCTACTTTCTGAAAAATCTACAGGTCTACAGAGATTTATGTAAATCTCATGATTTTTGGTCCAATGAATGGATCACTCGACGCAGTACGTGTTTCGTATCAGTGCACAAAACGACAACGATGAAAAACGTCAGCAGAAGGCGGGAATGAGTGTTTGACCGACTATTTTTTAGAATATTGTCTGCAGTTGATTTGATGAAAACGAATCAAAGAAACAGCCTCTCAACGACCACCACAACTGGCCTCCTGCACACCAAACGCATGCTGTTGGGTCAAGCTGCTTTGCCTTCGCCATTGACAAGGATTTGATCCGTCGATCACGAAACTGGCGGGGCTCGCTGGAGGAGGACGTCTTCAGCGAACGAACCATTGGCGAGCCTCAACGCTAAATCAGTTTTCTTGAATATTTGGCGAGCTCTTTCACCAGCAGCACCAGCACCACCTCTTGAGTATGTGCGCGTTACCAGTTTGCCTCACAGACTTGACTTGGCTGGCTTTGAAGTGAAACCAAACGCTCATAATTCACGGCACGCATGTACGCTTTCATTATGTCTGTGAAAATAATATATAGAGCTTTATTGTTTTTGTGGTCCATTGTGATCCTCGCTCATCACTGCGATGGTGGAACGAGCGAGAGAAATGTTCCTACTACACGCGATAGGTTATTCTTGCATTGGAGTGCCACAGCTGATGTGAACACACATGTCAAAGTATTAAAATCTACGTGCAGTTCCACTTTTTTGTGATTGTAGCAGACACTTAAGTCCGCTGCAGTCACAAAAAACGCGACATCGCAAACCGAAACCGAAAGTTGCAACGGCAGTGCGCCGCAGCAAGAAATTCCGGCTGTGGTCTTCAGCAGTGGAACGAAAAGCCCTTGCTCTTCCACTAATTTAGAGACGCAGGCATACATTCCAGATTCGAAGGCACTGAGTTTTGAGTGGCTACAGATTTTTAGCTCGATCTACAGATTTTTGGGACTCGGATCTACAGATAAATATTTTTTTGCGTGTGGCAACACTGGTTGTGCGTTCTGCCTGCTTGGACGTGAAGCGAAATAGAGATTTCTAACTTTGCTCATGACACTTTTGCGAAGTTACCTCAAAAAGTGACTAACACTACAGTCAAGTGATTATGATGAGAGGTTGTTTCAAACATCAAATAAAAACAGGTAAGAGTGGGAATTGTTGTAAACTGTGTCGACACATATTTATTCACAGATTGCGAGAGAGGAAAAGAAACTGTTTCACGGACTGTAAGTTTGTGGTCTTCCGGGCTCCTTGGAGTGTTCACTTCAATTTGCGCCTCACATTCTGTGTGTATTACATATGTCCAAATGCTTCGGTCGTTAAGAATTCACTTAGTGTTCTTCCGTATATACCCTCCTCGGAGGAAAAAGAATACAATGGGTTACACTAACCGACGACAGATTTTCAGTTTTTGTGTCAGTGATTTATCCAGACCCTCCTACATTCCTGTGACACCCCCACCCCAAAGAAAAAAGTTTGGCGACACCCCCTGCAAAAAAGGGGGCTTTCTGTTTCAGCTGTAATGACATGTCGGTAATTATACGTGTAAAGCTGTTATTCCGTAGCTGTAAGAATGACCACGCCCCCTGCTTAGGATTCCGGATAAACCACTGCAGTGGTGTATTGCATGAGAGAATTAGAGTAAAAACATATGTCCAGCGAAGGTGATCACAGGTCGCTGAATTCGTTCATTGACGGCTATTTCCAGTGTCAGTAAGCATCATGTCACGAGAACTCATGTAATACTCAGTGGCAGGCCACGATGTATTCCGATGCCGAAGCTAATACCCCCGCGTCATGAGTGAAAAATGGCACGGCATAAAAGCCAGACGTACGAAGCCACATGAACGTGCAATGTGCCGGCAGGCAAGGATGTCGTACGAAGCCACATCAACCTGGAATGTGCTATGCGCTCACTTAGCTGTCAACAACGGGCGCAACATTGTGCAACAACCCTACCGCGTAAGCAACATACCTCCCGTCGCCGTTCACATGCGACAGCGGGGGTCAAACGTTGCATCCTTCCCTTTCCTCCTTTCTTGGTGCACCCTGCTTCCAAGCCCAACTCAGAGCAAGGCGACCGCACCCTCCAAACAGCATACCCCTCCTCCGCTTACGCTTTCGCCGCCACTATACCAGGAACTCCACGCTAACAGGGGCGAGGAAGACGCCAACGTCGTAATCCTCCAGCAGCGGGCAGCCGGGCACACCAACGTAGGGCTTCGTTGGTAATCAACTTCAAAACCCCGTCAGCGGTCACCCGAAGCCACATGAACGCGCAATGTGCTTTGCGCTCACTTATCTGTCAACAACGCCCATTATTTTCCGCACAGATAGTGCAACGATTCTAGGTGCTATTTCGTGCAGATCAACCTGTTACTGATGTGCGGAGACATCACTCATGTGTGCCACGCACGATCTCTCAAGGACGTCCTACCTCCACGTGTACATTTTTCCATGAACGGAAACAGACTCATTACTAGAGAGCGGATTATATTTTTTCGGATTATATGCACATAAATGCAAGATTCACACGTTGTGGCGTATTTGGCATGAAAATGCCCGCATAGTGCATATTTTGCAGTATTTTCAGGCGGGAGAGCATATTTCGCCTTTTTCCTTGGGTCCGTTTGGTGGTTTCGGGGAAGCTAGAGTTTTCGATCGTAGTTTCTGTGCGGTAAGGTGCGTTGTTTAGCCCATCCCTTGCCTGCTGTGCTTTCCACTGCGTGGATGACCCATAAGCCGTACTACACACTTTCGTCACTCTAGGGCTACGAAGACTGGCGGCGCTCGCATTTTAGCCACTATGATGCAGTGTCGAAAGCCAAGCCTTCAACTCCACGAGTGTTCTTTGTGGTATGTGTCTGTGGCGTGATCCGCTCATCGTTTTTCATGTAAGCTCTCGATGCATTGCTTTCATACCAAGAACGACGGAACAAAAATGCGCATGCGTATGTCGATTTTTACGGCATATTTGAGAAGTTTTTAGTTCATATTTCATTTAGTTCAAAGGCTCGAAGGGTTCCTATAGTGTTTCGCGGGCGAAGCGTGTCAAGAATGATCACCAGGACCGGAATTTATTTCACGTGCAGTCGCCGGGTCGTTTCTTCCAATTTTCCAATGATGGGCACACACGGAAATTCTCGTTCAGATAATCCTTGACGTGGAAAATATCCCTGTAGCCATCGCTGACGGCGTCATCGCAGATGTTCTTTTCTAGCTCGCCTCTGTAGATAATGTACTGCAAGCCGAACATGACGTAGCCACCGTGAAAGCCCTGCTGTTTTGCCTTGCACATCTGAAACAATGAAGTAGATGTATATTTCCATATGTATCTGCTATGTACCTCCGTATGCCCTCCGTACCTGTAAGCAGTCTCGGTTGTAGTGTTCCACCGTTACACATAAGATTTTCTTTTATCTCGTTACCTCATCTGACATCCTTGGACTAACGCGCTATCTGATCACACACACACACACACAAAAAAAAACGCTACGCTACGCTTATTGGGTATGCAGAATTTCTTCCCGCTCTCCTCATACGCTGTTGCTTTTGCGTACGTAAGGAATAGCGGGCTGGTTCTGCACAACGAGCAAAGCTCTGCCTTGCGCGCGGAAGAGCGAACAATCGGCGCTACCGTTTACGTACGCAGACGCGACAGCATACAGTATGGCACAACTCACTAATATGCGCATTGATCAGCGATGTACAGTGCTGGGCAAAAGCTTACGGACCACGCTCCCTTCCCCAGAGTGACAGGCCAGCAGCGAATGGTGTTTCTTACGCATATGTCTAAGTCGGTACGCTCCCATTCGCTGCTGCCCTGTCACCCTGAGGAAGGAGTATGCCCGGAACGCGTTCCGTAAACTTTTGTCCAGCACTACACACTGCAACCTCACTGCCGCCTAGCTGTTTGGTGGTTTCGGAAAGAAAACACACCCAGAGTCAACAGATTACGTACATTTGTAATAAGCACTCCTTGCAATGTACGACGGGTGTTCCAAGTCAAACCGGGACTTTGTCCCCTGAGTGTACAAATGGCTCGCGCTACTTTTTCGTCGTTCTCACACGCGACAGGCCTCCGTGTTGACCACGTGGTGGTCCAAAGTTTGTGCAAAACAGAAGACAGGTGCTGGACAAGATGGCCGACAACGAGGTGAGCGTGCACATCGAAGAGCGAATTGTCATGAAGTTTCTCGTGAATGAAGTCATCTGAAATTCAGGCTCAGTATGGTTACGATACACTTAGCCGCAGCAAAGCGTTTGAGTAGTGCAAACGGTTCCGAGACGGCCGTACATCAGTGCAGGACGATCCAAGCCCAGACTCAAGAGCCCAGTGTACTTGAGAACATCCAACTTGTGTAGCGCCTGCTCCTCAAGGACCGACGGATAACATGTCTCGAACTGGCTCGAAAGACGGACGTTTCTGTAGGAACGTTGAACACTATCATGAACTCCTCCAGTTTCGGAAAGCTAGTGCCCGTTGGACTGGAAATCTCCCAAGAGCTAAGGTACAGTTTCGACACTGAAGGACCTTGATCGGATCATCACGTGCGATGAAAAGTGGGTGCATCATTTCACTCCTGAGTCTAAACGCGCATCAAAACAGTGGAAGCATCCGAGCTCGCCAATTCCCAAGAAGTTCCGAAGCACCCAGTCTGCGGGTAAGGTCATGGCCACGTTTTTCGGGGACAAAGCTGCCGTTTTCATTTTGATATTCTTCCCAGTGGTACCACCATCAATAGTGCATATTACTGCCAGGTTCTTAGGGATGTGCATAAGGCGCTGAAGCAAAAGCGGCCGGGCCTACAGGCAGGGCCGGCGATAGGGGTAGGCAAGTAAGGCGACCGCCTTAGGCCCCGCGCACGAAGCCCTCAACCAGGGATTACTTTTTAAAAGTATGCACGCAAATGAGAGAAGAATGTGATATGTGCCATTCCGTCATGTGATGAGAAAAAGTCTCTTAAGAAAAATCCGCCAACCCTGCAAGCTACACCGAGGATTTCTCACCCTTCTCTCCTGCTGCCATTTCCCGTACTGCTAAAATCTTTTATTACTGCTAGTGTGAAACAGGCCCCGCGATGTGCCTTTGCCTCAGGCTGCGCACACCCCTAGCACCGTCCCTGGCTACAGGACAATGCACGTCCGCATACCGTGCATCTCACGACGACACGCACCTTACAGGAACTTGGCTGGGAGTTGCTGCTACATCCCCGATACAGTCCCAACCTCGCCTCTAGCGATTTCCATCTCTTCGGGCCACTGAAGGCGTTCCTTGAGGGCCGCGATGACGATGTCAAGAATGCAGTCCGATCATGGCTGCTACGCGCCAGTAAGGATTTCTACGCTGCTGGCATCGAAGCCCTCGTGAAACGCTGGGACAAGTGAAAGTTCACTTTACTTTTGCGAAAAAGCCCCGTTTGACTTGAAGACCCTCGTACTTGAGTGCATTTGTAATAAGCACTCCTCCAAACAGTGGTTTATCCAGAATCCCAAGCATGGAGGGGTGTTGGAAAAAATTGGGTGGTGGGATCATTATTATCGTTATGTCATTACAGCTTAACACATTACCGACATGTGAAATCGTAAAGGGCACACCCTGTAGGGGGTACATAGGTGAAAAAGTTCGGGGTGCCATTGAACGTTTGGGGGGGAGTTACGGGGGTTTAGGAAGCGTCTGGATAAATCACTGCCTCCAAATTGTGCGGAGATCCATACCCACGGAGACCCATAGCCTAGTCAAGCATGGTTGTGGTACGTACCTTTACTCTCATTGTGGTGTTTGTGTCAGTAGCGAGCACCCATAATGTATTTGCATGCAACAGCCGCAACACTCTCTTCTGGTCGATGACGTCATGTGTCCCGTCAGAGCAATGGTAGTCATAGAACCTCTTATTTGAATGTTCATTGTCGTCGGGATCACTGCAGAGCTACAAAAAAAAAAAAAAAAAAGAAGTAGAAAATATGCTTCCTATCGCGGATCTAACGTACAGGGGAATGCTAGGGGAAAATAATTACAAGTGGTTTTATGCAAATTATACATGCACGTGTATTTAGTTCCGATTTAAATGCGCTGTGTACACACGGCCAGACTTGACCGCGCTAATTGAGACAACAGACAGGCAACAGACGACACCATGGGTAGCCCCCATAAGTAGTTCTGAGCTTTCGTGTCATTTAGCTGCTAGCATGCAGATGACAGGATGGAGATGATGTAACGAATAGGCGCGGCCCTCGTGTCAGACATACACCAGCATAATTCTCCCCTTAGACCGAATATTTCGCGACATCCAGAAAATCCAGAAAATTCGTTGGCGAAGCAAGTGTGGCTATGAACAGCGTACAGATGTAGACAGATGGAGAGAGGACAGCATCAAGGAATGGGTATGCGTCGGCGCGTAGCAGACGACGCATCGTCGTCTGCTACTAACTGTTCTGTTGACAGACAATTTGGGTGGTGTTCAATTTGGAAATGTATGACTCGTTAAAAACTGTCGAACATTTTCAGAATCTGCTTGAGTGCACGTATCTGCGGTTAAGTTGTTAAACAGACTGTATGCCACCACTTCCACATCGTCTCGCCCGTCAGGCCAGTCCGCCATTTTCAGCGCAGAGTAACTCTAGCCGTTCGAAAATTGCGGTCAAAGGTGGCTACTCTGGAGTCAGGTGATGATGAAGGCTCTGACGTCGTTACCCAACTCCCTGGCTACTCGGGTTGAATAAGAAAACGCGACCTGTAGCTACACGCTTAGCAACAGTGGAGTAGATACGTAACAGAAGAGGTGAAAGGCAGAGGAAGAGCAGATGAAAAGGTGAGGGAGTTGCAATCGGCACACAGCATTCATACATGGTAAGCATGGGATTCAGTGTTAGGGTAAAGGTAAGGGTGACTCCGCCCTACGGAGGGAGCTAATATTCAGCACCCACCAGACATGCGTTGTCATCCCCTATGTCAAAGGTGTTTCTGAATCTATCCGACAGGCTTTGCTTCCGTTGGATATCAGGACTACGTTCAAACCGCATGTTAAATACCGAAGTCTCATGTCGAAACTAAAGGACTCCGTCACCCCGGAAGACCAGTCTGGAGTAGACTACAATGCCAAGACTGACACGTGCTACATTGGCAGGAAACGGAACAAAAGCGGGACATAAGGAGCGCGACGCACGCCACATGGTTTGAGACGGAACTTACTGAACATTGTTGGGACACGGGACGTTGGACTTCGACAACACGGTGACCTTGGCTCGAGAACAAAGATGGGGACACAGGAAGCTTCTAGAGTCTTGTCACATACGTGGTGATCCTCAGTTTGTAAGTGGCCCTCTTCCCGAACAATACTGCTTCTCTCATTCAGCTTGGCACTGATGATGTCCGTCGCATGTGTGAGATTGTACAACCAGACGGACTCCGCCAATAACGCACACAGATGCATGCACACAGAATTGGCACGCAAGGATCGGATAACGAGAGCAGACAGACATCCGGCTTTTGAACACCTGTGGTCGCTCTTAGCGCGCTCTCAGGTTTCCGGACGGCCGGAGAGAGATTCAGTTAGCGTCTCGGCCTCGATGTGTTAAGCACGAGTCATGTGCTCTTTTTAGTCAACTAAACTTCCCCTATAACTGACTGCCTCAACTCACATTTAGCGCAGTGGACCATGAGCCTTAGCCAGCCATTCAGCCACAACAGCAAGCCCATTTGAAGCCTTATCATTGCCTTGCCAAGCATTTAATCTACACGCCAAGCCCCGCAGTTTCAACGCCATGCAAGGTATTGTTTGGGAACAGTTAGACGCTGCTACAATGTCGCGCTTCAGTGTAGAACTTCTCAGAGAAGAACTGGAGGCACGCAGTTGGACAGTGCCGGTCCGAAGGATGAACTCGTGCAACGTTTGATGACAAATATTAGTGCGCAACGTGAAGCGTCTCCGCCTCTCGAACAGACGTCTTCAGCCAACACAGGTGCACCCGCGGTACAATTAGACCCCGCCACACTACAAAACCTGTCAGCTTTGCTTCAGCATATGCCACGCCCGACGACAACACTAACCACGCTGCCGGATCTGTCATCATCCATACCACAGTTCGAAGCCTCACGGAAGCAAAATGTTAAAATGTGGTTGGAGGATGTTCGCCGTGTCCAGCAACTTGCGTCTTGGGAGGAGGCTACGACCCGCCTATTTGCCGCAAGCAAGCTCAAAGGCGCTGCTCGTAATTGGCACCTCGCGTTTGACACTTTGCCAGTTTGCCACTTTGCCAGAAGCCAGTTTGACACTTGGACAACATGGAGCACAGCTCTTCAAGAAACGTTTTCTCCGGACTTTCTCCAGACGCTGATCGAGTGGCAAAACATGACATGAAAGTGACTCAGGAACTTGGTCAGTCTCTCCATCACTCCGCTTTTGCGAAGCTACGGGTCATTGAACGCTGTTCGGTCACTCTCAGTGACGCGCAAAAAATAGACTACCTGTCCCAAGGTATACGTGAGCAACACATGTCCGCACCCCTAGCAGCCAACAGGCCACAAACGGTCAAAGGTTTTATCACGACCTGTTGCAGTCTCGACAAATGTGCTTATCAGCAAAACAAGTCCCTCATCGTCAACATGTGTACAGAAGCCTGCTACACAGTCGCCTCGCACCATAGAAATCTTACGGAGAGAGGCTAGAAGAAAAGCTGGGGAGGAGGATCGGAGGAGAGCAAAGCACTTGAACGGGGCTCTTCCCTCTCTCAATGTGTGCGCTCGGAGGCAGCCATATTGAATCAGCCGAGGAAACGTCGTGTATTTCCAGCCCGTGAAAGCAGACACATTTCCAAGAACTGTTGCAACACTTGCTCGGTTGCTCCTCTGCTTCCATCGGCTACATATTTTGTCAGTGTCCGCCCCTATCCAGGCTTGTAGTCAAGGCTGGCTGAGGCAGCGGCAGCGGCGGAGACGGCGTCACCATGTGGCGTCCGTGTCGTGTCTGTTTCTTCGTGTATGTGTGCGTGTGTGTTTTTTTCATATATCTTACGGTTTCACGGGTTCTAGCGGTGTGCTACTGTTACAAAAACTTTTTTGGCGTTATGTTTGTTGCATGCTTACTGGATTCCTTTGTTTGCATGCGCCGCGGCAGCACTAGCTGATTCAACATGGCGCTCCCCTCGCCCGTACGTCCCAGTTTCGGAGGTTTCCTTCTAGCATACTCCTAGGCATTTCTATGCCTCGGACAACTAAGCCTTCGGAACCATCAACACAAGCGGCAGTTTCCCAGCCGTCAACAGTTGCATCAGCACATTCTCGTCCTCGCATGATAGCGGACTTGCCAGCAGACCAGCAGGAAGCCAGGTACCAAGCTATTTCAGCCCAGTACGGTGCACCAGCTTTTCGCAGTGGTCGCAGTGGTGGTGGTGGTGGTGGTGTTACAAGTGTAAAAAACTAGCGTCAAAGTGCCGCAGCAGCCGCTCTTCGGCGCCTTCGTCAGTAAGCACCACAAACCCGCCAACAACGTCACAACCCTCTTTGCACAGCACTCCGGTGGCCTTGGAGGGACCACAATTGCAATGCCCATTTTTTACTGCCAGTGTCACGGGAATAGATGAACGTGAAGCCTTCCCAGATTCAGGATCAAAGATCACCCTGATCTCGAAATCTCTCGTCCCTGGTCACATGCTGAATCCTTGGACTATGCCGCCCCTCGCTGTCGTTGGAGGTAGCACAGTACTCCCAGCAGGCACAGCCTTGCTGAAGATAGCGATCGGTACAATTACGGGTCTTTCAGAAGCTGCCGTTGTGGAACATAATGTTCTTCCCTTCAGCATCGGTGGGGATTGGTTCGAATCCACACATGCCCGTTTCATCTTCGAACCCCCTAAGCCGGTCCAGCTCCAGCAAATTGCGCATATTTGGCAACAATGGACTTGAAATGTGCATATTGGCAAGTCAGCCTTCGCCCCCAGGACTACGAAAAGACAGCATTTATTATTATTATTATTATTACTCATCATGGCACATACATGTGGACACGAATGCCATTCGGTTTGAAAAATGCGCCGTCCACTTTCCAGCGCATCATGCAAACAGTTTTCCACGATCTTGCGCCTCGCCCGGACAAATCTGGTATCCGTGTATACCTGGATGATGTCCTCATCTACGCTGTGTTTTGCCACATTTGCCAGCCTTCTCCAAGAAGGCCTCCAGTTTCTCCAATACAGTGGACTAAAAGTCTCTCTGGACAAGTGCCGCTTTGGTCTTACATTCCATTAAGTTTCTTGGCTTCGTCATATCAAGCGACAGTCATCGTCCAGACCCCGACAAAGCCTCTGCTATGAGTCGTATCCCAACTCCTCGCACTCAGAAGAAAGTTCTCTCGTGGGTTCACACTGCCAGCATCTACCGTCGCTTCATCAAGGACTTCACTCGCATTACAGCCCCCCTGCAGGCCCTTATTAAGTCCAAGATATTCTACTCGAGCCCCGAGTGTGAAGAGGCATTCCAAACGATACGCAGGGCCCTCACGGAGCCTCCACTTCTTGCCCATTTTGATGCCAACGCCCCTAGAACAGTTACCACGGATGCATCAGGCTCTGCCATAGGTGCAGTGTTTTCGCAGATACACCACAACAAAGAAGTTGTTATCAGCTATGCCAGCCGCGCCCTAACGCCAGACGAGTGCAAACTACAGAGCAACGTGTGGGAATGTATAGCCGTGCACTGGGCCATTACAGCAAAGTTTCGGCATTATCTCCTTGGCCGAAAATTCATCCTCATAACAGACAATTGGACGGTAGCATGCCTGACAAAAAGCGTAAAGCCTTCTCGCAGATTCACTTCTATGATAATGGATCTGGTTGAGTGACTTTTCTGTTCAGCACCGCCCAGGTCGGCAGAACGTGGTGGCACACCACTTGTCTCGTTTGTCATGTGCTGCCACACAGTCCTCCTCAGTCCCTCTCTACAATGCAGCAGGAATTCTTCAGGACCTTTCCACTGAAGAGGAATCGTCAGAGTTCAACGTCATAGACAACCATAGATAGCCTTGCCGTTTTTCAAGCGCTGCACGACTCTGCAGGACATTTCAGTACACAGCGAACACTCCAAAAGGTGCAAGCCCGCTACTGGTGGTCAAACATGGAACAATCAGTCGAAAGTTGTGTCATCGTGCCAAACCTGTCAGCAGTACCTTGGCAGGATGCCGACGTCTGACGTCCCTTTCTCAAGCATTGCCACTGACCACGTCACCATGCCGCCCAGCTCGTCTGCCAAGTACATTTTAAACGTCATTGACTTTGCAACTCGCTTCATTGCACCAGCTGCAGTTTCCTCCACTTCAGCACAAGACGTTATAGAGCACTTGCATCACGTATTTTATACCTATGGTACACCAGACCACTGCCTCTCTGACCACGGCTCAGCCTTTGAGTCGACAGAGTTCAGGAGTTTCATGCGACTCCACTGTGTAGAGCTTCACTACTCCACAGCATATTGGCCAGAAGGTAATGGCCTTGTGGGACTCTCGTTTCGGTCTTACGCAAAATCTGCGCTCTAGAACCCCTATCCTGGCCCAAGAAACTTCACAAAGCTGCCTTCGCTATCAACACCTCAGTGAAATCAAGCACGAGCTTAACTCCATTTCAGCTGTTTGGCTATGTGCCTAAGATACCTCTGCAGCTCCATCGCCCCATTAAGCAATCGGACTTTGCTGAACGCATACCGGATGTTGCGACGCAATGGTCTGAAGCAGCCGCTAATTCCGAAGCAGCCCAGGCTTCACCTCATCTATGACCGCAGCCACCGACCTCACAACTTCAGTGTTGGTGACCTTGTGTGGGTCAAACGCCAAGTACCCGTGCCACATGGTGTGTACCGTTTGGTGGAACAGCTGACCCCAGGAACCTTCAAAGCTCTTCGTGCGTCACGAAGTTATGGGTCACGACTCTTGAACCAGCCACGAACGGTGCATGTGTCACAGATCAAGGCATACAACCCCCCAGTCTCGCCAGTCGCCATTCCAGAGCCCCAAGCACGACACACAACCTGCCGATCTTCGAGACACTCAGGCTTCTTCATTGACTTCTCATTCGAGCAGCGAGCACCGTTCCAGGAGATGCCCATCTCATCTTCAGGACTATGAACTTTATTTCTTTCGTGCAGCATTTTACGCTTTGCGTCTCGACCAAGAGACTTGGTCTTCTTAAGCACCGGTGGGATGTGGGATTGTACAACCAGACGGACTCAGCCAATAGCGCACACACAGATGCATGCACACAGAATCGGCACACAAGGATCGGATGATGAGAGCAGACACATCCGGCTTTTGAACACCTGTGGTCGCTCTTAGCGCGCTCTCAGGTTTCCGGACGGCCGAAGGGAGATTCAGTTAGCGTCTCGGCCTCGATGTGTTAAAGGAGCTTTAAAGTGGTATCTAACATGGCCAAAAACTGCTGTCATCTTGTAAAGCAGTATGTGAAAAGCATTCCCACAAAATATTTGTCCAAAGTTGTTTCACCACGGTGCAATTAATTTGGAAAAATCGCTGTCGCGGTGACAGGCCGGAGCGCTCCAACTGCAGACCACACCCACTCTTCTGTGACGGTGGTAGAGAGCTCCTCATTCGTTCGTAGGAAAAACCGTCTGCTACGAACATTGCGAGCCGTTTCTTGTTGACTTCTAGTTGATTTATATCACGTTTTCTAAAAGAAAACAAAAAAAAAACAAAAAAAAAAAAACAAAGCATATATGCAGCCTGAGAAAATTACGATCACAAGAGTAATATATCCGTGGCTTCTGTGCGATCTCAGAATTCACAGTAGCAGAAAAAGGTATTGTGGCGCCACCTATTAGCCACTGAACCAACTGCGCGGTGAAAACTGTCGGACAGGCTGCACACTGTCGGGGAGCAAGGGGTTTTCGCTGTACAAGCGCAGTTAATGTCGGGCTGCACCACTCGTTGTTCCCGTGGTATCTGCGGTCCCAAAAAATCGTGGTTGTGTCGTGGACAGCCTTCAAACCCTCCGTTTAGGACATCACGTAGCCAGAGAACGCATGGGGTCTCCGAAGCGGTAGCAGACGCTCCGCCCTGCGCGATGTTGCTCACTTCGATCATGTGATCCCAGGTTCAATGAGGAGCGTCCTCACCACTTCCGTCACATAGTGACGCGCGTGGTGGCGCTCATCACGTGTCTATCGTGAAGGCGAAGGAGGGTGTTTCGCGCACGGGAGGTTCGGGGAGCTATTGCAGGCGTCCCAATTTCGCTACGGTGGCACTAATTGTGGGAAAACTATTTTCGGCCGCCTAACATTCCATACTGACCAAAAACAGAAACAAAGTTGTGGGCCTCTAGACTGTTAAGCACGAGCCATTTGCTATTTTTAGTCAACTAAACTTCCCCTATAACTGTTCCCCTGCCTCAACTCACACATGACGGACGAAACGTCTCAGTAAACTTCGTTATTTTGTATGTATGTATGTCTTTGTATGTTAAGTCGGAGTTCTCTACTTTTTTTGTCCAGCTAATATTCAGGCACCCTAGACAGCACGCGATTGAAACTCCGCCAAGGGCATGCATGTCATTTTTGCATGCACTGCGTTGCAGATTGAGCAGCGCACAGAGCCAAGCGAATGCCACACGTGGATCACGGGCGATGCGCTGAACGAACGTTTATTGTTGGCCAGAAAGATGGCAGAGGAAGAGACGTGGTGCGAGCCAGGTGCCAGTCGTATGTATGTAGATGCCACAGACGCACCTATATCAACGAGCTGACGTTAAGTGTCAGTAGTTCGAGGAGTTCTTCAAGTCGCTTCAACTCAGTCTCAATATTCGCAATTCTTCGTTCTTCGTATTTGTTCGTTCTTCGCTCATTGATCAAGATTCATCAAGGTTCATCGTTATTGAACTGCTCAGCAATAGTTAGTTAGTGCTACAGAACATTACGAATGAAGAGAGCGAGAGTCCAGCTCTTAAGGGATCTAGGGAGTACTGTTCGGGAAGGTTGGTAGTTTGGGCAATGGAGAATAATGTGCTCTACTCTGTGCTCATCTACAGCACCGCTGTGACAGCATTGGGGAGAGTCAACTTGTCTCAAGCGGTAACGACACTGCGCTGTAAAAGCCACATCTTGACACACATCTTGACGAGAGGTTTGTGTGAAAGTGAGCGCTGAATCAACTGTGCTCAGCATAGCAAGTGGTGGGCCCGTGGGGGCGCGAGCTTCCAGCCCAGCTCACCGGAGTTCAGCCTCGGCCGTTCAGTAGTTCTTACCGGAGTTCTTACAATGGCGCAGCGGAAAAGGAAGAAAATGCGCGAGCTAGCTATGAAACAACAGTTCGATCGCGACTCAGACCTCACATCCCAGACATCGTGGTGGGTTACTTCGTCCTTGCCAGAAAAGGCGAGACTGGCGCAAGGAAGTCACTACAAGTCCCCTTTCAGCTGTGGTACAGACTGCTGCGAAGCAGTAAGAACCTCAGCCACTTAGAGCCTTAGTGCAACACCAATAAATACGTAACCAAGACGCTGCAACATCTGCATTACTGCACTATAGTCACTATTTATCGTCAGTGTTTATAAAGCCACTCGAGTCAACTATATGTCGGCAGGAATTTACTTGTCAGAAGCAGGGAGTAAGGCGATGTAACTTACTGAGAGGGGAATTTACGTACGGTGCCATTCACTGCTAGCGTGTCACTTTTGTTCAGCACTGTTCCTGCTGTTCTCGGTCCAGCATGTCAGAGTCATTTCGCATTCCGTCGGCGATGCTATACCACTATTGTCCATTGTGTATACCACTGACTGGTTGTTCATTTGACCACATTACTACGATATGATTGTCAGAATCTGGCTGTGACGCCCAGACAGACCTGCGTTGTGCGGGATGCCATGCATATGGCTGGCAAGTCGGGCCTTGTTATCGTTAATGGGAAGCCGTGTTGGGTCAAGTCTACACCCTGGTATGCCATTACTGCTGCCATTTTGAGACATATGTCATCGGGGTCTCGTGCCACGAACCTCGTGAATAAAAGCCTGCGAAAAACCTGCCACTATTCCAATGACAAACGGCGGTGGGCGTTATGGCGTAGGATGACTTTCGATGTGAGAAGGATGATTTTTACTTACGTAACGGAGCATCGGGGCCGAGCCACTCCATCCGCATACTTTGCCGCTTGGTATCACCAACGGCGCCTTTAACTCGTCCTTTGTGAAAGTGTTTTTCCTGTAATCACTCCAGCGACCTCCCATGTGAAACGCTAGCGCCTCTCTTGTTGGCGGCGGCAAGCGGATCTGGTTTCTGAATCCAAGACACTCGACCTTCACAAGAGCGAAACAGGATTTCACCGACCCTGTAGTGTAACGACTGTGTAGCGTACAAGTTCACCAAGGTCTGGTTCGTCGCTATTTGTAATCAGGAACTCGATGCAGTAGTTTACCAAGAATTTCGTCCCTAGGGGTGTGGCGGGATCTGGACGGTGTGTGTGACGCAACTACTCCCATTCATTTTTATGCTGCTTGAAAAAAATGTTGCATAATCTCACAAAAATTTTAGGATCTGTCTCCCAGAATTTTTTTGGGTGGGGAGAGGGGTGTAGGGGGTCAAGACAAATCACTGGCTCGACGGCGTTGCTTCCTTCAGTTGCGCTATTATCAGTGAAACACTTACGAACGACGCCTGAATGTGGGGCAGAGGAGCGTTTTCCCACACAGTGTGACCAGTTTCACGGCAACTGGAGGCATTTGTTCCAGATAAATCCTTTAACAGTGCTGTGCGGTAGAGCACCAAATCGGGTTTGGCCTCGCTGGATAGAAGAACGAGCTGGGTAAGTCACAAGCGCGGAAATTACAGTCGACGGGTTCTTACTTGATCACCCGCTGAAACTTGGTCTTCAAAGTGTTCATAACAGTAGCGTCATTTTTCCCCTCGAACAACGGCGCGGCGCCGAACAAAATGTACGCGTACGCATCTTTGGATCTTTTGAACTCTTCCTGAAGCGAAGCGATTTTCTGAAAAGCAACAATAACACTTTCTTTCGACTGTTGAATGTGAGGTTTTGTTAGGCATGGCAGGGAGACACCACTGAGGAAATGAGACGCAAAACACGGCAGTCACAGGAAGGTATAAGGAAAAGCGCAAACCGGCTCCACATTATATGAGAAAACCGGTTTCTGTTTTTTTTGTTAATCTCTTTTCTCACAATATTGTTTGATCCAATTGTCCAATATCTCGCGCCGCTCATCAAGGCCTTGGCATGATATAGTGAAATGACATATTAGATATATTAGATTGATATATCGATTGATTGATTTAGATATCAATGATCAGAACTGCGCAAAATATTAGAACTTCACAATGTACGGGTGTAGGCAGTGACGGCATTTAGCCTCCGCCTGTCCTTTTCACTGTCTGTTTTACATCTGAAGCGCGAGGAAATGGGCGAAATGCCAACATACGTCTTTGTTCAAAGGATATGTGAGCGAAAAGTTGGAGCTTGTTTCATCGAAGACTAACTGTACCTTCAGCAGATTGATGATGTTGCTGATTTCTGCATCCGTGGTGGATGTCTTCAAGTCGAGGTCAAGGGTGGAGAACACCGTTACCTTATCCATCCAGTACGACCTCATCGCCTGCTTACCACTGGCGGATCTCAGCTGTTGGTAAACGGTGGCAGCAACTCTGAAAGGCAAACAGAGCCAGACTTTTTGCGGCGTACTTTACCACAAGAGAATTGCTATTCAGCGCTATTCCCATTTCATAACTCCGCGCAACGCATTTCACTGAATATAGCACGGCAAGACACGCATGGGACGGAGCAGCAATTTACGGTGACAAGCTTCCGGCGCAATCCTGGTATGCAAGGGAGTCTTGAATCTCGCGGCTAAGAAAAGCTGCTCCGTTGGGAGGGCAGTTTGCTACGTCATGTCAGTCGGCCAATAGCGAGGCACGTGTCCTCTTTCTTCCACTCCTTTTGCAGTTGAATTTAATGGCGCGTGCATGAAGCGGAGCAATGGACCGGTCGCGTCGCTAGCAGACGAGTGCGTGTGGCTGCGCTGGCATTCTACCGGGAGCGCGGCCTATACGGTTGTCTATGAAATGATACGCGGAGCGAAGCACAGTTTGGTTACCGTAGTAACCGCGCAGCACAAAGCACGCAAGGTGGTGCTTCGGAAAGAGCTCGCAATTGTCGGCTTCAGAGGTGGGCTCAGCGTTTGAGGAAAACCCAAGAAAACCCCACACAGCACAGACGGCACCGGGATTCGACCCCATGTACCCCGTGTACCTCCCAGTTCCCACATGGGTGACCAGCCAGCACACTAACCACTGAGCCACGCGAGCTTTTACTGCATTGGCACGCACTAGAAGGCAATAATGTGAATCATTCTCGGTAGCCAGCAGGAACATCTCGCCTCACACAATACAGTATGAGTGGACTTCCTATTTCAGGTAGATAGCGCTCTCTTTTTTTTTCTACCTGTAGAGGCATTACAAAGCAGAGCAAACATGTCGTAGCCCCAGCCCCACTATACTTACGAGGCCGCTATGTCTATCCCGTGCTTCGTCCGTTGACTACTCTGAGCATTTGTAAGAAACTGTGAAAACAGTGCTTCCGAAGATGGAAAAGGCGTCCATTGCGTAAATAACAGGATGTCACAGATGCCATCCGATGGAAAGAATGCTTTGTTTGTCCAATACGCAACACAAGTGATGGTCTTCTCTGGTACTGCAAGATAAAAGCGATTGCAGAAACATCCATCGATAACACAAGCATAGCAAGAGAAACGTACGGGGAGCCTTGGTTGTCGTTGTCGTGGTCGTCGTTGTCGTTGTCGTCGTCGTCGTCGTCGTTGTCGTCGTTGTCGTGCTCGCAGTAGTTGTTGAAGGAATAGGAGGAGGAATGTCGTAATTTTCGTCATACCCCTGTGTATCTCCATCCCCTTCACCTCCTGCACCGTCTGAACTGGACCCAAACACGCCTGTAATCATATGGTACATCGCATCGTCTGAAAAATCACCGAAGGCGACCTGCTATGCGAGGCTGGAACGCCGTTTTCGAATTCCACGCAGGAGCTTAGCGGCAGACGATGATATATTTCAAATTTTTGGAAGTACTGGCTTAAAATACATTCGACGACCCGTTACAGTGCTGCCCCGAGTCTAATATGGATGAGAACCGCTCGCAGATGGAGCTGTGTCGCCGTAGTCGAATGGACTATGAAGGTCGTTCTGTATCCCATTCGTAAAACGTATAGGCTGTCGCCCCTTACGGTTCTCGAAAACGCCAATATCACGGTCTTGAATGCATGCGCTCCGAAGAAGGGTCTTCGTTGTGGCTACGTACATATAAGCGGTGACCCGCAATGTCTACATGGAATAGTACACAATACCCCCCGGGTGTTTAAACAGAACCAGTATATTCACCGGTGACGGCAGCGACGGTTAATGCCAACAGGAGAAGGCAGCAAATCGCCATCGCTATCAGTCCCCATTTTTTGGCTTTCCTGGAAGTAATGAACATTGTCAGCATGCGACATACCTGGTACGGGAAGCACGCTGCTGTACTTACTCATTGCCTGGAAAATAAAGCAATCGCGTGTACATTCCACAACGTACTTTTCTTTTCATGCACTTTTCGCGTCATGAGTAGAACAATCCATGTTAGCACATCGACTGGACTGGGACCGACCAGGTTTATACGGAATCAGTGATGATTCATTAATGTTGAGCACTTCGGAGAGTTCCTCCGAGCTGATCCACTGCACGCTTACTCACTGTTAGACAAATGTATACATTTTAAGCCTGGAAACTCCCTTGCAAGGGCAGCCCCAAGATATATCAGAGGTAAAGTGGGGCGAAACGAAATCACCCCTACGCATCCCCCGTGCCTGTGCTCAATATCCTGTTCATTGTCCTTTCTGCTAGGACTAATGCAAGGGACGGATCCTGACCATCTGTTCGTCAGTTCGGGGGAGAGGAAAAGTCGATGTGTGCGCCCCCACCCCTCCCTCACTCCCCTGGATCCGCCACTTACTAATGCTGATACCCCTTCACTCTACAACGCACGAGCACCGAAGGATGAAACGCTTTTTCTGAACCCAACAACCGAACGAACCGAATAACAGGAAATGTCAATTACCGCCTTTCTCCTGTCCTATGCTTTCAGTCCCTAGAAAAAATAAAATGGTAAGCATCTGTACAGAACATGGTCAGTAGATGTCCATACCAGACATACCAGACATGCCGGACATGCCGGACATGGAGCTCATCCCACTCATCGCGCTCATTTGGCTTTCGGCTGCGGAAAGAACAATTCCATGAAGGAGTGGCCAAATAGCATAATTGCAGATTAGCTGGCGGAGAAAGCTCGAGCATTGGCACACACACACACACACACAAAAAAGAAAGAAAGAAAAAGAAAACACTCGTCTGGTGTTAATTGTCGCGTGCCCATGCTTCTTCAATGTAGAGTATAGGCCGCAGCCCTCAAACACATAGCCGGGCCGCATTTACCTCACCCAGTCTTTCCACCCACTTAGACCTCCACTAGACAGGTCCTGAAGGACGGCGCAGAAAATACCACCAAATACATCATATACAGACAAAAGAAAAAAAGAAAAAAAAAGAGGAGCGGTGTAGGTATGTGGAGCCGGACGGTGTGTGTCACTTTATTACACACTCCATCAGATTCGGCAAGACCAATCAACTGAAAGTTCAAATCCGTAATTCTTCAACAATTGTATGACAATGTTCAGCTCCACTGAAATTATCTGCCCTTTACACACTGCGCTGTTACCTCTGCTGTTACCATTGGTGCTTTCGAGCTTTCAACAGGTAATGCTATTTTTTCCTCTCCCCTGCCCCCACCCCTGCTGTAAGGGCTACCGGGCGAGATAGGCGCTCTCTAGGAAACTGCCGTATTGGTTGCAGCACATATAACTGGGCGCGTCCATGACCCCCCGCGCCACGCTGTAAGGGCTGCCGGATGACGTCAGGAGAGATAGGTGCTCTCTAGGAAACTGCCGTATTGGTTGCAGAACATATCACTGCGCGCGTCCATGCTCCCACCCTTGTAAGGGCTACCGGGTGACGTCAGACGAGATGGGTGCTCTCTAGGAAGCTGCCGTATTGGTTGTAGCACATATAACTGGGCGCGTCCATGACCCCCCGCGCCACGGTGTAAGGGCTTCCGGATGACGTCAGGCGAGATAGGTGCTCTCTAGGAAACTGCCGTATTGGTTGCAGAACATATCATTGAGCGCGTCCATGCTCCCACCCCTGTAAGGGCTACCGGGTGACGTCAGACGAGATGGGTGCTCTCTAGGAAGCTGCCGTATTGGTTGCAGCACATAACTGGGCGCGTGCATGACCCCCCGCGCCACGGTGTAAGGGCTTCCGGATGACGTCAGGCGAGATAGGTGCTCTCTAGGAAACTGCCGTATTGGTTGCAGAACATATCACTGAGCGCGTCCATGCTCCCACCCCTGTAAGGGCTACCGGGTGACGTCAGACGAGATGGGTGCTCTCTAGGAAGCTGCCGTATTGGTTGCAGCACATAACTGGGCGCGTGCATGACCCCCCGCGACACGGTGTAAGGGCTTCCGGATGACGTCAGGCGAGATAGGTGCTCTCTAGGAAACTGCCGTATTGGTTGCAGAACATATCACTGCGCGCGTCCATGCTCCCACCCCTGTAAGGGCTACCGGGTGACGTCAGACGAGATGGGTGCTCTCTAGGAAGCTGCCGTATTGGTTGCAGCACATAACTGGGCGCGTGCATGACCCCCCGCGCCACGGTGTAAGGGCTTCCGGATGACGTCAGGCGAGATAGGTGCTCTCTAGGAAACTGCCGTATTGGTTGCAGAACATATCACTGAGCGCGTCCATGCTCCCACCCCTGTAAGGGCTACCGGGTGACGTCAGACGAGATGGGTGCTCTCTAGGAAGCTGCCGTATTGGTTGCAGCACATAACTGGGCGCGTGCATGACCCCCCGCGACACGGTGTAAGGGCTTCCGGATGACGTCAGGCGAGATAGGTGCTCTCTAGGAAACTGCCGTATTGGTTGCAGAACATATCACTGCGCGCGTCCATGCTCCCACCCCTGTAAGGGCTACCGGGTGACGTCAGGCGAGATGGGTGCTCTCTAGGAAGCTGCCGTATTGGTTGTAGCACATAACTGGGCGCGTGCATGACCCCCCGCGCCACGGTGTAAGGGCTTCCGGATGACGTCAGGAGAGATAGGTGCTCTCTAGGAAACTGCCGTATTGGTTGCAGAACATATCACTGCGCGCGTCCATGCTCCCACCCCTGTAAGGGCTACCGGGTGACGTCAGACGAGATGGGTGCTCTCTAGGAAGCTGCCGTATTGGTTGTAGCACATATAACTGGGCGCGTGCATGACCCCCCGCGCCACGGTGTAAGGGCTTCCGGATGACGTCAGGCGAGATAGGTGCTCTCTAGGAAACTGCCGTATTGGTTGCAGAACATATCACTGCGCGCGTCCATGCTCCCACCCCTGTAAGGGCTACCGGGTGACGTCAGACGAGATGGGTGCTCTCTAGGAAGCTGCCGTATTGGTTGTAGCACATATAACTGGGCGCGTGCATGACCCCCCGCGCCACGGTGTAAGGGCTTCCGGATGACGTCAGGCGAGATAGGTGCTCTCTAGGAAACTGCCGTATTGGTTGCAGAACATATCACTGCGCGCGTCCATGCTCCCACCCCTGTAAGGGCTACCGGGTGACGTCAGGCGAGATGGGTGCTCTCTAGGAAGCTGCCGTATTGGTTGTAGCACATAACTGGGCGCGTGCATGACCCCCCGCGCCACGGTGTAAGGGCTTCCGGATGACGTCAGGAGAGATAGGTGCTCTCTAGGAAACTGCCGTATTGGTTGCAGAACATATCACTGCGCGCGTCCATGCTCCCACCCCTGTAAGGGCTACCGGGTGACGTCAGACGAGATGGGTGCTCTCTAGGAAGCTGCCGTATTGGTTGTAGCACATATAACTGGGCGCGTGCATGACCCCCCGCGCCACGGTGTAAGGGCTTCCGGATGACGTCAGGCGAGATAGGTGCTCTCTAGGAAACTGCCGTATTGGTTGCAGAACATATCACTGCGCGCGTCCATGCTCCCACCCCTGTAAGGGCTACCGGGTGACGTCAGGCGAGATGGGTGCTCTCTAGGAAGCTGCCGTATTGGTTGCAGCACATAACTGGGCGCGTGCATGACCCCCCGCGACACGGTGTAAGGGCTTCCGGATGACGTCAGGCGAGATAGGTGCTCTCTAGGAAACTGCCGTATTGGTTGCAGAACATATCACTGCGCGCGTCCATGCTCCCACCCCTGTAAGGGCTACCGGGTGACGTCAGGCGAGATGGGTGCTCTCTAGGAAGCTGCCGTATTGGTTGTAGCACATAACTGGGCGCGTGCATGACCCCCCGCGCCACGGTGTAAGGGCTTCCGGATGACGTCAGGAGAGATAGGTGCTCTCTAGGAAACTGCCGTATTGGTTGCAGAACATATCACTGCGCGCGTCCATGCTCCCACCCCTGTAAGGGCTACCGGGTGACGTCAGACGAGATGGGTGCTCTCTAGGAAGCTGCCGTATTGGTTGTAGCACATATAACTGGGCGCGTGCATGACCCCCCGCGCCACGGTGTAAGGGCTTCCGGATGACGTCAGGCGAGATAGGTGCTCTCTAGGAAACTGCCGTATTGGTTGCAGAACATATCACTGCGCGCGTCCATGCTCCCACCCCTGTAAGGGCTACCGGGTGACGTCAGACGAGATGGGTGCTCTCTAGGAAGCTGCCGTATTGGTTGTAGCACATATAACTGGGCGCGTGCATGACCCCCCGCGCCACGGTGTAAGGGCTTCCGGATGACGTCAGGCGAGATAGGTGCTCTCTAGGAAACTGCCGTATTGGTTGCAGAACATATCACTGCGCGCGTCCATGCTCCCACCCCTGTAAGGGCTACCGGGTGACGTCAGGCGAGATGGGTGCTCTCTAGGAAGCTGCCGTATTGGTTGTAGCACATAACTGGGCGCGTGCATGACCCCCCGCGCCACGGTGTAAGGGCTTCCGGATGACGTCAGGAGAGATAGGTGCTCTCTAGGAAACTGCCGTATTGGTTGCAGAACATATCACTGCGCGCGTCCATGCTCCCACCCCTGTAAGGGCTACCGGGTGACGTCAGACGAGATGGGTGCTCTCTAGGAAGCTGCCGTATTGGTTGTAGCACATATAACTGGGCGCGTGCATGACCCCCCGCGCCACGGTGTAAGGGCTTCCGGATGACGTCAGGCGAGATAGGTGCTCTCTAGGAAACTGCCGTATTGGTTGCAGAACATATCACTGCGCGCGTCCATGCTCCCACCCCTGTAAGGGCTACCGGGTGACGTCAGGCGAGATGGGTGCTCTCTAGGAAGCTGCCGTATTGGTTGTAGCACATAACTGGGCGCGTGCATGACCCCCCGCGCCACGGTGTAAGGGCTTCCGGATGACGTCAGGAGAGATAGGTGCTCTCTAGGAAACTGCCGTATTGGTTGCAGAACATATCACTGCGCGCGTCCATGCTCCCACCCCTGTAAGGGCTACCGGGTGACGTCAGACGAGATGGGTGCTCTCTAGGAAGCTGCCGTATTGGTTGTAGCACATATAACTGGGCGCGTGCATGACCCCCCGCGCCACGGTGTAAGGGCTTCCGGATGACGTCAGGCGAGATAGGTGCTCTCTAGGAAACTGCCGTATTGGTTGCAGAACATATCACTGCGCGCGTCCATGCTCCCACCCCTGTAAGGGCTACCGGGTGACGTCAGGCGAGATGGGTGCTCTCTAGGAAGCTGCCGTATTGGTTGTAGCACATAACTGGGCGCGTGCATGACCCCCCGCGCCACGGTGTAAGGGCTTCCGGATGACGTCAGGAGAGATAGGTGCTCTCTAGGAAACTGCCGTATTGGTTGCAGAACATATCACTGCGCGCGTCCATGCTCCCACCCCTGTAAGGGCTACCGGGTGACGTCAGACGAGATGGGTGCTCTCTAGGAAGCTGCCGTATTGGTTGTAGCACATATAACTGGGCGCGTGCATGACCCCCCGCGCCACGGTGTAAGGGCTTCCGGATGACGTCAGGCGAGATAGGTGCTCTCTAGGAAACTGCCGTATTGGTTGCAGAACATATCACTGCGCGCGTCCATGCTCCCACCCCTGTAAGGGCTACCGGGTGACGTCAGACGAGATGGGTGCTCTCTAGGAAGCTGCCGTTTTGGTTGTAGCACATATAACTGGGCGCGTGCATGACCCCCCGCGCCACGGTGTAAGGGCTTCCGGATGACGTCAGGCGAGATAGGTGCTCTCTAGGAAACTGCCGTATTGGTTGCAGAACATATCACTGCGCGCGTTCATGCTCCCACCCCTGTAAGGGCTACCGGGTGACGTCAGACGAGATGGGTGCTCTCTAGGAAGCTGCCGTATTGGTTGTAGCACATATAACTGGGCGCGTGCATGACCCCCCGCGCCACGGTGTAAGGGCTTCCGGATGACGTCAGGCGAGATAGGTGCTTTCTAGGAAACTGCCGTATTGGTTGCAGAACATATCACTGCGCGCGTCCATGCTCCCACCCCTGTAAGGGCTACCGGGTGACGTCAGGCGAGATGGGTGCTCTCTAGGAAGCTGCCGTATTGGTTGCGGCACATGTAATTGGGCGCGTCCATTACCCTGCTGAAAGGGCTACCGAGTGACGTCAGGCGAGATGGGTGCTCTCTAGGAAGCTGCCGTATTGGTTGCGGCACATGTAATTGGGCGCGTCCATTACCCTGCTGAAAGGGCTACCGAGTGACGTCAGGCGAGATGGGTGCCGCTCTAGGAAGCTGCCGTATTGGTTGCGGCACATGTAATTGGGCGCGTCCATTACCCTGCTGAAAGGGCTACCGAGTGACGTCAGGCGAGATGGGTGCTCTCTAGGAAGCTGCCGTATTGGTTGCGGCACATGTAATTGGGCGCGTCCATTACCCTGCTGAAAGGGCTACCGAGTGACGTCAGGCGAGATGGGTGCTCTCTAGGAAGCTGCCGTATTGGTTGCGGCACATGTAATTGGGCGCGTCCATTACCCTGCTGAAAGGGCTACCGAGTGACGTCAGGCGAGATGGGTGCGCTCTAGGAAGCTGCCGTATTGGTTGCGGCACATGTAATTGGGCGCGTCCATTACCCCGCTGAAAGGGCTACCGAGTGACGTCAGACGAGATGGGTGCTCTCTAGGAAGCTGCCGTATTGGTTGCGGCACATGTAATTGGGCGCGTCCATTACCCCGCTGAAAGGGCTACCGAGTGACTTCAGGAGAGATGGGTACTCTCTAGGAAGCTGCCGTATTGGTTGCGGCACATGTAATTGGGCGCGTCCATTACCCTGCTGAAAGGGCTACCGAGTGACGTCAGGCGAGATGGGTGCGCTCTAGGAAGCTGCCGTATTGGTTGCGGCACATGTAATTGGGCGCGTCCATTACCCTGCTGAAAGGGCTACCGAGTGACTTCAGGAGAGATGGGTACTCTCTAGGAAGCTGCCGTATTGGTTGCGGCACATGTAATTGGGCGCGTCCATTACCCCGCTGAAAGGGCTACCGAGTGACTTCAGGAGAGATGGGTACTCTCTAGGAAGCTGCCGTATTGGTTGCGGCACATGTAATTGGGCGCGTCCATTACCCTGCTGAAAGGGCTACCGAGTGACGTCAGGCGAGATGGGTGCGCTCTAGGAAGCTGCCGTATTGGTTGCGGCACATGTAATTGGGCGCGTCCATTACCCTGCTGAAAGGGCTACCGAGTGACGTCAGGCGAGATGGGTGCGCTCTAGGAAGCTGCCGTATTGGTTGCGGCACATGTAATTGGGCGCGTCCATTACCCCGCTGAAAGGGCTACCGAGTGACTTCAGGAGAGATGGGTACTCTCTAGGAAGCTGCCGTATTGGTTGCGGCACATGTAATTGGGCGCGTCCATTACCCTGCTGAAAGGGCTACCGAGTGACGTCAGGCGAGATGGGTGCTCTCTAGGAAGCTGCCGTATTGGTTGCGGCACATGTAATTGGGCGCGTCCATTACCCCGCTGAAAGGGCTACCGAGTGACTTCAGGAGAGATGGGTACTCTCTAGGAAGCTGCCGTATTGGTTGCGGCACATGTAATTGGGCGCGTCCATTACCCTGCTGAAAGGGCTACCGAGTGACGTCAGGCGAGATGGGTGCTCTCTAGGAAGCTGCCGTATTGGTTGCGGCACATCACTGGGCGCATTGACGCCTCCCACCCCGCTGTAATGGCGGCAGAGTGATATCAGGCAAGATGGCGGCTTTCTAGGAAACTGCCGTTATACCATTTTAGCTCACGATATTTATACGGCTTGGACAAGCTATGGACAAGCATGTACCACAAGCCCTGTCATATTGAGCATGTAGTGAAAGCTGGACATCCGCTTTCGGTGGACAACCGTAGCAAACGCTTAATCTCGTTCGAAGAAGAATGCGTGCCAGTGCGTACACGCGCGTGCGCAGACAGTCAGGTGATACTCTCGGGTTCTCTTGGCGAAAAAACCCGTAAAGGGTGCCGCGTTCAGGACACCTTATTCGAGAATATGTTGATTTGATTTTAAGAAAACAAACTTACTTTTCATTGATACTTCGGCTCTCAGCTAATTAGTATAAACGAAAATACTGGCTATCGGCTTCGACTTGTCTTCACAACAATATATATTTTTTTAGAGCTTGGCGGTCGTTACGTGGGACAGTCTTTACCTGCTGCAAAACATGAGCGGAGGAAGCGCTACGCCGTGCTAGGGTAACAGCGCTTGAAACGTTGGTTTCATTCGTAATTTTTTGAGAGGGCTGCTTCCTTCTCTTCTGTGGTCAAGTGCCCTTAGTCCAAGGAACAGCGGTAATTTCAGTTATCGTAGACGCTCGCAATGACTAAGCGGAACCGTACCACTACACGTCTACGACTGACCACACCGAGGTGAACTTTCCAGCTAGCAGGCACGTGGCCGCACAAGTAATAGTTATCAAAAACGAACGACCAACCATGTTCCTAATTTCACACCTGAACCACATTAGGACTACACAGCTCGAAACTTGACCGCGTCAAAAAGGTGGATGTGCCAGTATGCCGTGTGTATCGTTAAGGAACGTAGGCAACGGTTGCAAAGAAAAAAAAAAAAAAAAAACGGAACACTGCTTACCCATAATTGATGTTATCCGGCGGTGAGAGCTGATGTGCTCGGCAAGGCAAGGGAAGGAGTGAGCAACCGAACGGGTGAACGAGACACTGCTTCTGCTTCTTCACGGGCTTTTGTACCATGCGCGTGCTGCTGATGACGGTAGTAATATGGTATTAGTGACAGTAGGATGTAGTAACAGTTGGAGTTGGAGTTAGGAAAGAAAAACGCTCCTACAAAACGCAATAGCCGGCTTCTCCAAAACACTCGATAATAAAAACCAGCGATAGTAGTAATGATGCGCTGCCTTCCTCTCAATGCGAAATCAGTAAGCAAAAATAAGTTCAGCTATAAATATTGCGTTAAATATCTCTCGTAGCAAAACAACGACTTTACTTTGAGATTATGAATGCCGGAGTTTCATATATCAGAGCATACTGAACGGTCTGGATAGAAAGCGGGAATACATCTAGCAGATTTCGAGGTAACTCGTTTCTGTAACTAAGTTTCTTTTTTTCTTTTTCTTTCTAAGAGTTCTTTTCGACAGGTAACTTCTCGATCTATAACATCTAGTAGACGTCACTTCCGCTCCAGCGACAAATATGTGTTTCTTAGGGGAAACTGGCAGCGTCTGGTGCCGTCGACGAGGCAAGCGCTGCGGTTTTGGTGTAGCGTGTATGATGATCAATGCATACCATGATCCTTCTATTACCTACAGAAGATGATGGGCCTAAGAGATACCTCATAGTTATATTAGCCGTGTGCGACATTTCCCATAAAAGGGGTTGGGACAGGTCATCCTACGTTATCCTAGATAAACGTAAGAGGCGGTTCTTTGCACCACTCTGAACCTGCCCCGAAAGTTTCACAGCGAAAAGGGCAATAGAAGCGGAGAAAATGGGCGCCGCGAATACAGAGACTCACGCGGCTTTGACATCACAGCGCACGACGCTATACCAGTGATGCAGCGAGCGAGAAGTCACGTGCTTACGACTGCCAATAGGAATGGACGTAACTCTGAGCTCTCTGAGCTGATTCTACCAGCTCGTGTGGCTCAGTGGTTAGCGTGCTGGTCATGTCACTTCGGGACTGGGAGGTACCCGTGTTCGAATCCCGGTGCCGGCTGTGCTGTCTGGGTTTTCTCCTGGTTTTCCCTCAGACACTTTCAGACATATGTCGGCACAGTTCCCTTAGAAGTCGGCCCAGGACGCACTTTCCCCAGGGCGTCAGTGGTGACGTTGCCCACCTCTCTGAGGTCGACAACGGCGAGCCCTTTCACCAGTACGTAGGATTCTTTTCTTCTTCACTATTCTGGCCTGCACCCTGCAGTACAAAGCGTCCACACTCTTAGAAATGAACTCCACCGCATAGCACGCTTCGAGCCAACCATAATCTCGAATGATATCGTTCTCTGCCCTGATTTACTGAAAACGGGAGGCGTACGCCATTTTTGTGACAATTATGAACCGCATAAGTGTCACAGAAAAGGCGTACGCCTACCGTTTTGAACAAATCAGGTAACATAGCGATATCGTTCGAGATAATGGTTGGCTAAGAGCGTGCTGTGCGGTGAAGTTCATTTTTAAGAGTGCATGATGTATGTCCCTTCTTATGTGCCTTGGAAAGAGTCGAAAAAGTAAGAGTGACAGTTAGTTCGCGAATAAAGTACCTAAGTTACAAGTACAGTTACTCGGCACAAATAGTAATTAGCGAAGTTACACGACGAGTAACTTCCGCTTCTTCTTTCGAAGTAACTTCCGAAGTAACGCTCATATAGCCAACCATTATTCCGAATGATATCATTCTGTGTATTGATTTGTTGAAAATGGGAGGAGGCGCCTATCTGGGATACATTATGCATGTCCCAGATAGGCGCCTCCCCCGTTTTGAACAAATCAGAACACAGAATGATATCCATTCGGAACGACGGTTGGCTAAAAGCGTGCAATGTGGTGAAGTTACAAACGCTGTCATTCTGCAAAAATCCCAGGGAGAAAATGAAAACCCAAGGGCCCAGCCGGCGCGCGGAGTAGGGCTTACGCTGTGACATAGTGCGCCTCAAGAAAATTTGGAGGGTTCGCTCATATACATACCTGTGACCACGTTTTAAAATCAATTGTTTGATCAGAAGTGTATCCCTTCTATATCAAAATACGGTTTCAGGTGCGCGTGGTGTCAGCGGGTGGGAAGAGCAGGTGCGCGTCAGGGAGTTGGTGGTTACGGAGTAGCAGACGGCAAACGGGGAGAGGTGGTGGTGATCTAAATCTTGGTGAAGATCTGTTTTGCGGTTGACTAATCATGCATTGCCCTTGGAAAGTGTCAGTATACTCTCTTTGCCGGGTAAACACAAGATACGCAATATCAAAAGCATCGTGCCATAAGGGGGTGGCGCCTGTTTCACTAGCCGTGTGCCCTCGTCCACAGCATGAGGCAGTCGGTGGAGTAGGGACGTCCCCCCCCCCCCCCCCCGCATCTCAGATGAGCAGGACTCTGAATGAAACCGAGACTTGTTCATTGAAGGATTCACCTGAAAGAGGAATGTTCCTCAGCGAGGTATGTACGATACGACAATGTCTTGGCCATACTGCTTTAATGCTCCGTTTACAAAGTACGCGAATTAAACGTTCAACGGCGGGCTGTGTTCAAGGGCCATTGCCGTTGAAGCAGGGCAAGTGAGGACATTGATGATGCACTCTGCTCATATGTTCTCTACTCAGTTTACTATTCTCGATGGTATATACCAGAGGTGCCGAACTGAGTCCACGGGCCGCATTGAGCCCTGGGGGAACTACGCGGGAAGCGTACCACGGCTTTGGGGTAGCCTGTTTCTGATATCGATGACACAACACAGAAGTTGAAACGACATAAAATGTATTACTTAGCGTTGCTCAATCACTGGGTCAGCAATCCTTTTTATTGGCTTGTCACGAGGAAACTTGGCGCCTCTTGTTTTAAAGTATTGCTTCAACATCGTGTGAAAGTCATTGCGCAACTACAACATTCAGGACTGCGTTGGGGTGTTCGTTTGTTAGTTGTGAGTACAACTTTACCTTATTGAGGCTTATCGCAGAAAAGGCATGCTCGCAGACACACGTTGACACAGTTGCCTCGCGAAGCAAACTAACGAATAATTACTATCGGACGTAAGTTGTACCGAACGTGGACGAGCGTCGCACCGCAGGTCAATCAGTTCCATTTGTTAGTCATCAGAAACGTATCAACCACTGCGGAAAACGGCGGGCAAAAAAGATCCGTTTCAAGTCTCCTGCACTCGAAGAATCTTCGCTCGAATACACTCGGGAGATCAGCAAGCCTGCGACTGAACCAATCTAAGTCTGGTGGCATTGATGGGCATCAATATTACAAATCGGCCATGTAGGGTTTGCTCAGAAACTTGGCAGGAATGTACTAGTAATATCAATCAAGTAAAAATCCGAACAAGTTTGGAGTGTCATCAGCGAAGACGCGACGAAAGCGACCCGGACAGATGGGGGAACGTCGAACTTTCAACATTTTATCATGTGGTTAATACGGGGTGATTATGATTAAAGGTTGAAATACGTTCACTGATTGTCTTTTTGCGATTCTTGTCTACGCTGTTGTCATGTGCCAACCGACCCCACTAGCCCCGTAGAGAGTCATCGGCTGTTACAGGTCGCTGGCAACAGTCTTCTATACTAATTAAGGTACACTGCACGAGCCCAATGATAATGCCGCAGCCGTTCACGAAAGTTGGGCCGACTGTTTTCTTCTGTTTCTTTTTTTTTTTTTTTTGCTGAGCGATCTTTTTTGCTGCGTGCAATGAAGTTTATTGCAATTTAGCCTCGCAGAGTGGTATGAAGGGCCAAAAGGCACCTGTCTATCCGTTGCCACCCAAATGTTAGGCCCATTATTTTCCGCACAGATAGTGCAAAGATTCTAGGTGCTATTTCTTGCAGATCAACCTGTTACTGATGTGCGGAGACATCACTCAAGTGTGCCACGCATGATCATCTCTCAAGGACGTCCTACCTCCACTGTACATTTTTGCAGACTTGCACGGAGTCACTTTGTTTTAAAAAGCGATACTCATTACTAGAGAGCGGAATATATTTTTTTTTTTCATTACAGTTTTGGTCTTAATACTGGTACCGACCAGAACCAGAAAGCCCTATGTTGCATGCACATAAATGCCAAGATTCACACGTTGTGGCGTATTTGGCATGAAAATGCCCGCATAGTGCATATTTTGCAGTAGTTTCAGGCGGGAGAGCATATTTCCTTGGGTCCGTTTGGTGGTTTCGGGGAAGCTAGAGTTTCCGATCGTGGTTTCTGTGCGGTAAGGTGCGTTGTTTAGCCCATCCCTTGCCTGCTGTGCTTTCCACTGCGTGCATGACCCATAAGCCGTACTACACACTTTCGTCACTCTAGGGCTACGAAGACTGGCGGCGCTCGCATTTTAGCCACTATGATGCAGTGTCGAAAGCCAAGCCTTCAGCTCCACGAGTGTTCTTTGTGGTATGTGTCTGTGGCGTGATCCGCTCATGGTTTTTCATGTAAGCACTCGATGGAACAAAAATGCGCATGCGTATGTCGATTTTTACGGCATATTTGAGAAGTTTTTAGTTCATATTTCATTTAGTTCCAAGACTCGAAGGGTTCCTATAGTGTTTCGCGGGCGAAGCGTGTCAAGAATGATCACCAGGACCGGAATTTATTTCACGTGCAGTCGCCGGGTCCTTTCTTCCAATTTTCCAATGATGGGCACACACGGAAATTGTCGTTCAGATAATCCTTGACGTGGAGAATATCCCTGTAGCCATCGCTGTAGGAGTCATTGCAGATGTTCTTTTCTAGCTCGCCTCTGTGGATAATGTACTGCAAGCCGAACATGACGTACCACCGTGAAAGCCCTGCTGTTTTGCCTTGCACATCTGAAACAATGAAGTAGTATGTATATTTCCATATGTATCTGCTATGTACCTCCGTATGCCCTCCGTACCTGTAAGCAATGTACAGGCTCATCTGACATCCTTAGACTAACGCGCTATCTGATCACGACAAAAACCTACGCTTCGCTTATTGGGTACGCAGTTCTTCCCGCTCTCCTCATGCGCTGTTGCCTTTGCGTACGTAAGGAATAGCGCGCTGGTTCCGCACAACGAGCAAAGCTCTGCCTTGCGCGCGGCAGAGCGAACAATCAGCGCTACCCTTTACGTACGCATACGGTATGGCACAACTCGCTAATATGCGCATTGATCAGCGATGTACAGTGCTGGGCAAAAGCTTACGGACCACGCTCCGGCGCATCCCTTCCTCAAAGTGACAGGCCAGCAGCGAATGGTACCGGTCACTGGGTTTCTGAGGCATATGGTACGCTCCCATTCGCTGCTGCCCTGTCACTCTGAGGAACGCGTTCCGTAAACTTTTGTCCAGCACTACATACTGCAACCTCACTGCCGCCTAGCTGTTTGGTGGTTTCGGAAAGAAAACACACCCAGAGTCAACAGATTACGTACATTTGTAATAAGCACTCCTTGCAATGTATAACGGGTGTTCAAAGTCAAACCGGGACTTTCTGTCAAATGGCTCGCGCGTGTTGACCACGTGGTGGTGCAAAACAGAAAACACGTGCTGGACAAGATGGCTGACAACGAGGTGAGCGCGCACATCGAATAGCGATTTGTCATGAAGCTCCTCGTGAATGAAGTCAAATTCACAGAAGACTTCAGGCTCAGTATGGTTACGATACACTTAGACACAGCAAAGCGTTTGAGTGGTGCAAACGGTTCCGAGACTGCCGTACATCAGGGCAGAACGATCCCAGCCGGGGCGGCTCAGAGCCCAGTGTCAGAGTTCCTTGAGCGCCTGCTCCTCAAGGACCGACGGATAACACGAAAGACGGACCTTTCTGTGGGAACGTTGAACACCTCCAGTTTCGGAAAGGTAGTGCCCGTTTGGGTCCCGAAGCAGCTGTCAGTGTTTGAGCGGCAGAGAAGACTGGAAATCTTCCAAGAGCTAAGGTACCGTTTCGACACTGAAGAACAGGCGTTCCTTGATGGGATCATCACGTGCGATGAAACGTGGCTGTACCATTTCACTCCCGAGTCTAAACGCGCATCAAAACAATGGAAGCATCTGTGCTCGCCCGAAGCACCCAGCCTGCGTTTTTCGGAGACAAAGCTGCCGTTTTCATGTTGATATTCTTCCCAGTGGTACTACTGCATATTACTGCCAGGTTCTTGGGGTAGTGCATAAGCCGCTGAAGCAAAAGCGGCCGGGCCTCATCACCAAAGGAGGAGTCCTACAGGCAGGGCCTGCGATAGGGGTACGCAAGTAAGGCGACCGCCTTAGGCCCCGCGCATGAAGCCCTCAACCAGGGATTACTTTTTTAAATATCAAGTATGCACTTAACGCAGATAAGAGAATATGCCATTCCGTCATGCGATCAGAAAATGCCCCCCCCCCCAAAAAAAAAAAAGAAAAATCCACCAACCCTGCAAGCTATACCAAGGATTTCTCACCCTTCTCTCCTGCCGCCATTTCCCGTACTGCTAAAATCTCTATTACTGCTAGTGTGAAACAGGCCCCGCGATGAGCCTCCGCCTCAGGCCCCGCACACCCCTAGCACCGGCCCTGCCTACAGGACAATGCACGTCCGCATACCGCGCATCTCACGACACGCACCTTACAGGAACTTGGCTGGGAGTTCCTGCTACATCCCCGTTACAGTCCAGACCTCGCCCCCAGCGATTTCCATCTCTTCGGGCCACTGAAGGTGTTCCTTGGTGGCCGCAACTTCAGCTGCGACGACGAGGTCAAGAATGCAGTCTGATCGTGGCTGCTACGCGCCGGATTTCTACGCTGCTGGCATCGAAGCCATCGTGAAACGCTGGGACAAGTGCATTAGTGCAGCTGGAGATGCATGCTGTGCATTTCTCGCCTGTTTACTTTTGCGAAAAATCCCCGTTTGACTTAGACTCCTCGTACTTGAGTACATTTGTAATAAGCACTCCTCCAAACAGTGGTTTATCCAGAATCCCAAACATGGAGGGGTGTTGGGGTCATTATTATCGTCATGTCATTACAGCTTTAACATATTACCGACATGTGAAATCGCAAGGGCACCCCCTGTACACAGGTGAAAAAGTTAGGGGTGCAATTGAACATTTTTTTTTGGGAGGAGGGGGTGTTAGGGGGTTTAGGAGGAGTCTGGATAAATCACTGCCTCCAAATTGTGCGGAGATCCATACCCACGGAGACCCCTAGCTTAGTCAAGCATGGTTGTGGTACGTACCTTTACTCTCATTGTGGAGTTTGTGTCAGTAGCGAGCGTCCACTTTTGATTTGAACGCAACAGCCGCAACACTCTCTTCTGGTCGATGACGTCATGTATCTCTTTATAGCAATGGTAGTCATAGAACCTTGTATGTGTATGTTCATGGTCGTCGGGATCATAGCAGAGCTACATTTTAGAAGAAAAGAAGAAGTAGAAAATACGGTTCCTATCGCGGATCTAACGTATAGGGAAAGACTAAGGGCTTTATACATGTACGTCTATTTAATTCTGATGTGAATGCGCTGTGTACACACGGCCAGACTTTTGATCGTGGTAATTGAGACAGCAGACGACACCGTGAGTAGCCCTCATGAGTAGTTCTGAGCTTTCGTGTCATTTCTTCCTCTAACTGCAAGCATGCAGATGATAGGATGGAGCTGATGTACCGAATAGGCGCGGCCGTCGTGTCGGGCACACCAGCATAATTGTCCCCTTACACCGAATATTTCGCGACATCCCGTAGCTTAGAAAATTCGTTGGCGGCGCGAAGCAAGTGTGGCTATGGACGGCGTACAGATGTCGGCAGATGGAGAGAGGACAGCATGAAGGAATGGGTATGCGTCCCCGGCAGACTTCAGGGGAATTGTGCAACGGTCGACGTACGTCTATGATGGACTACAATGAGCGGTGTGCTGAGCGGTTGTTAGCACCGATGTGCTTCCGGTTAACTTCCGGTTAAAGCATCAGGGTTCCTGGCGGAGAGGACAATACAGAGAGGAATCCTAGACAACACTCAGTACCACGTCAATACAAGCTCCCTCTGCATAAAGTCAACAGGCGAAAAATAGCCACAGAAGCGGAAATGACGTCATAACTCTGTCAGTAGCCAGGGATTGACAGCTCTTCTCTACTTTCGGCGCTATGATGTCGCACACAAGCTAGCAGACGACGATGCGTCGTCTGCTACCAACTGTTCTGTTGGACAGACAATTTGGGTGGTGTTCAATTTGGAAATGTAGGACTGTCGAACATTTTCAGAACCTGCTAGAGTGCACATATGTGCGGTAAGATGTTAAACAGACTGTATGCCACCACTTCCACATCGTCTCGCCCGTCAGGCCAGTCCGCCATTTTCAGCGCAGGGTAACTCTAGCCGTTCGAAAATTGCGGTCATAGGTGGCTACTCTGGAGTCAGGTGATGATGAAGATTCTGACGTCGAACTCCCTGGCTACTCCGGTTGAATAAGAAAACGCGACCTGTAGCTACACGCTTAGCAACAGTGGAGTAAATACTTAACAGAAGAGGTGAAAGGCAGAGAAGGAGCAGGTGAAAAGGTGAAGTTGCAATCGCCACACAGCATTCATGCATGGTAAGGGTGACTCCGCCCTACGGAGGGAGCTAGTATTCACGTTGTCATCCCCTATGTCAACGATGTTTCTGAATCTATCAGACAGGCTTTGCTTCCGTTGGATATCAGGACTACTCATGTCGAAACCAAAGGACTCCGTCCCCCCGGAAGACCAGACTAGACTACAAACTACAATGCCAAGACTGACACGTGCTACATTGGCGAGACAGGTAGGAAACGGAACACTCGTTTCAAAGAACATAAGCGGGACATAAAGAGCGCGACGCACGACACACGGTTTTTAAGACTGAGCTTACTGAACATTGTTAGGACACAGGACGTTGTTTCTACTTCGATAACGCGATGGCCTTATCTCGAGAACAAAGATGGGGACAGTGGAAGCTTCCTAGAGTCTTGGCACATACATGGTGACCCCTCGGTTTGTAACAAAAACCTTGGCCCCCTTCCGGAACAATACTCCTTAAATAGTAACCGGTTGTATAATCTCTTTCAGTTTGGCACTGATGATGTCCGTCGCATGACGGACGAAACGTAGCCCAAGTCGGAGTTCTCTACTTTTTTTGTCCAGCTAATATTCAGGCACCCTAGACAGCACGCGATCGAATCTCCTCTCGAGGATTTCCGCCGCCAAGGGCATGCATGCCACTCTTGCATGCACTCTTGTCACACGTGGATCACGGGCGACGCGCTGAACGAACGTTTGTTGGCCAGAAAGATGGCAGAGGAAACGACGTGGTACGAGCCAGCCGTCGTGTGTGCCGCTACAGAACCAAGCGATGTCATGTTTATCCGTGCACTAAAAGTTCTTACTTGTTCCCATGTCTCTGTATCAATGTCGCCTATTCCATAGCACACATGGTTTGGCGCCTTTCACGATTTTCAAGGCCATGTATCTTTAGGTATGTATATAGATCTCAGAGACGCACCTATATCAACGATCTGATGTTAAGTGTCAGCAGTTCTTAAAGTCGCTTCAACTCAGTCTCAAGTCACTCAAGTCACTACAAGTCCCCCTTTAGCTGTGGTACAGACTGCTGCCAAGCAGTAAGAACCTCAGCCACTTAGAGCCTTACTGCAACACCAATAAATACGTAACCAAGACGATGCAACATCTGAGTCACTGCACTATAGTCACTTTGAACAGGAAGGGAAGTACTTGGCAGAAGCAGGGAGCAAGGCGATGTAACTTACTCAGAGGGGAATTTACGTACGGTACCATTCGCTGCTAGCGTGTCACTTTTGTTCAGCACTGTTCCATCCTCGGTCCAGCATGTCTGGGAGTGATCTCGGCTCATAATTTCGCGTTCCGTCCGCGATGCTATACCACTATTTTCCACTCTGTATACCACTGACTGGTTCATTCGACCGCATGACTACGAATGTGATTGCCAGAATCTGGCTGTGACGCCCAGACAGACCTGCGTTAAGCGTGATGCCATGCATATGGCTGGCAAGTCGGGCCTTGGGAAGCTGTGTTGGGTCAAGTCTACACCCTGGTATGCCATTACTGCTGCCATTTTGAGACATATGCCATTGGGGTCTCGTGCCACGAACCTCGTGAATAAAACATCGTGGGCAATTAGCTAGTCTCCCATAAAAGTCTGCGAAAAACCTGCCACTATTCCAATCACAAACGGCGGTAGGCATTATGGCGTAGTATGACTTTCGATGTGAGAAGGATGATTTTTACTTACGTAACGGAGGCCGGAGTACGAGCTACTCCGATTGCATACTTTGCCGCTTGGTATCACCAACGGCGCCGCTACCTCGGCGTTTGTGAAAGTGTCGTTGTTAAATAAACTCCAGCGACCTCCCATGTGAAACGCTAGGGCCTCTCTTGTTGCCGGCGGCAAGCGGATCTGGTTTCTGAATCCAAGGCACTCGACCTTCACAAGAGGGAAAACAGGATTTCACCGACCCTGTAGTGTACGTTCGTCAAAAGGCAAGCAACGGCCGCGTAACGTACAACGGCATTCACCTGGTTCGTCGCTATTTGTAATCAAGAACTCGATGCAGTAGTTTACCAAGAATTTCCTCCCTGGGGGCGTGGCGGGACCTGGTGTGACGCAACTACTCCCATTAATTTTTATGCTATTTGAAGAAATATTGCATAATATCACAAAATTGTAGGATCTGTCAGATTTTTTTCTTTCGGGGTGGGGGGGGGGGGTGTAGGGGGTCAAGACAAATCACTGGCTCGACGGCGTTGCTTCCTTCGGTTGCGCTATTAGTGAAACACTTACGGACGCCTGAATGTGGGGCAGAGGAGCGTTTTCCCACACAGTGTGACCAGTTTCACGGCAACTGGAGGCATTTGTTCCAGATAAATCCTTTAACAGTGCTGTGCGGTAGAGCACCAAATCGGGTTTGGCCTCGCTGGATAGAAGAACGAGCTGGGTAAGTCACAAGCGCGGAAATTACAGCCCACGGGTTCTTACTTGATCACCCGCTGAAACTTGGTCTTCAAAGTATTCGTAACAGTAGCGTCATTTTTCCCCTCGAACAGCGGCGCGGCGCCGAACAAAATGTACGCGTACGCATCCTTGGACTTTTTGAACTCTTCCTGAAGCGAAGCGATTTCCTGAAAAGCAACAATAACATTTTTGTCGACTGTCCAAATGTGAGGTTTGTTAGGCGTGGCAGGGAGACACCACTGAGGAAATGAGAGACACCACTGAGGAAACGAGCCGCAAAACACGGCAGTCGCAGGAAGGCATAAGGAAAAACGCAACCGGCTCCACGTTATATGAGAAAACTGGTTTGTATTTCATTTTTTTGTTCATCTCTTTTCTCACAATATTGCTCGATCCAATTATGATATCTAATATCTCGCGCCGCTCATCACTCAATGCCTTGGCATGATATATTGAAATGATGACATATGTGATATGATATATTAGATTGATACATTGATTGATTTAGATATCAGAACTACGCAAAATATTGGAACTGCACAATGTACGGGTGTAGGCAGTGACGGCATTTAGCCTCCTCCTGTCCTTTTTACTGCCTGTTTTACATCTGAAGCGCGAGGAAATGTCACTTACATTTTACCATCGTTTATCATTTTACCACATACGTCTTTGCTCAAAGAATATGTGAGCGAAAAGTTGGAGCTTGTTTCATCGAAGACTAACTGTACCTTCAGCAGATTGATGATGTTGCTGATTTCTGCATCCGTGGTGGATGTCTTCAAGTCGAGGTCAAGGGTGGAGAACACCGTTACCTTATCCATCCAGTACGACCTCATCGCCTGCTTACCACTGGCGGATCTCAGCTGTTGGTAAACGGTGGCAGCAACGCTGAAAGGCAAACAGAGCCAGACTTTTTGCGGCGTACCTTACCACAGAGATTTGCTATTGAGCGCTATTCCCATTTCATGCACGCATGGGACGGAGCAGCAATTTACGGTGACAAGCTTCCGGCGCAATCCTGGTATGCAAGGGAGTCTTGAATCTCGCGGCTAAGAAAAGCTGCTCCGTTGGGAGGGCAGTTTGCTACGTCATGTCAGTCGGCCAATAGCGAGGCACGTGCCCCCTTTCTTCCACTCCTTTTGCAGTTGAATTTAATGGCGCGTGCATGAAGCGGAGCAATGGACCGGTCGCGTCGCTAGCAGACGAGTGCGTGTGGATGCGCTGGCATTCTACCGGGAGCGCGGCCTATACGGTTGTCTGTGAAATGATACGCGGAGCGAAGCACAGTTTGGTTACCATAGCAACCGCGCAGCACAAAGCACGCAAGGTGGTGCTTCGGAAAGAGCTCGCAATTGTCGGCTTCAGAGGTGGGTTCAGCGTTTGAGGAAAACCCAAGAAAACCCCACAAAGCACAGCCGGCACCGGGATTCGACCCCGTGTACCTCCCAGTCCCTTCGCACGCACTGGAAGGCAATAATGTGAATCATTCTCGGTAGCCAGCAGGAACATCTCGCCTCACACAATACAGTATGAGTGGACTTCCTATTTCAGGTAGATAGCGCTCTCTCTTTTTTTTTCTACCTGTAGAGGCATTACAAAGCAGAGCAAACATGTCGTAGCCCCAGCCCCACTATATACTTACGAGGCCGCTATGTCTATCCCGTGCTTCGTCCGTTGACTACTCCGAGCATTTGTAAGAAACTGTGAAAACAGTGCTTCTGAAGATGGAAAAGGCGACGGTTGCGTAAATAACAGGATGTCACAGATGCCATCCGATGGAAAGAATGCTTTGTTTGTCCAATACGCAACACAGGTGATGGTCTTCTCTGGTACTGCAAGATAAAAGCGATTGCAGAAACATCCATCGATAACACAAGCATAGCAAGAGAAACGTACGGGGAGCCTTGGTTGTCGTTGTCGTGGTCGTGGTCGTCGTTGTCGTTGTCGTGGTCGTCGTTGTCGTGGTCGTGCTCGCAGTAGTTGTTGAAGGAATAGGAGGAGGAATGTCGTAATTTTCGTCATACCCCTGTGTATCTCCATCCCCTTCACCTCCTGCACTGTCTGAACTGGACCCAAACACGCCTGTAATCATATGGTACATCGCATCGTCTGAAAAATCACCGAAGGCGACCTGCCATGCGAGGCTGGAACGCCGTTTTGGAATTCCACGCAGGAGCTTAGCGGCAGACGACGATATATTTCCCATTTTTGGAAGTACTGGCTGAAAATACATTCGACGACCCGATACAGTGCTGCCCCGAGTCTAATATGGATGAGAACCGCTCGCAGATGGAGCTGTGTCGCTATAGTTGAATCGACTTCGAAGGTCGTTCTGTATCCCATTCGTAAAACGTATAGGCTGTCGCTCCTTACGGTTCTCGAAAACGCCAATATCGCGGTCTTGAACGCACGCGCTCCGAAGAAGGGTCTTCGTTGTGGCTATACGTACGTAAAAGCGGTGACCCGCAATGTCTACATGGAATAGTACACAATACCCCCCGGATGTTTAAACAGAACCAGTATATTCACCAGTGACGACAGCGACCATTAATGCCAACAGGAGAAGGCAGCAAATCGCCATCGCTATCAGTCCCCATTTTTTGGCTTTCCTGGAAGTAATGAACATTGTCAGCATGCAACATACCTGGAACGGGAAGCACGCTGCTGTACTTACTCATTGCCTGGAAAATAAAGCAATCGCGTGTACATTCCACAACGTACTTTTCTTTTCATGCACTTTTCGCGTCATTAGTAGAACCAATCCATGTTAGCACATAGACTGGACTGGGACCGACCAGGTTTATACGGAATCAGTGATGATTCATTAATGTTCAGCACTTCGGAGAGTTCCTCCGAGCTGATCCACTGCACGCTTACTCACTGTTAGACAAATGTATACATTTTAAGCCTGTAAACTCCCTTGCAAGGGCAGCCCCAAGATATATCAGAGGTAAAGCAGGGAGAAACGAAATCACCCCCACCCATCCCCCGTGCCCGTGCTCAATGTCCTGTTCCTTGTCGTTTCTGCTAGGACTAATGCAAGGGACGGATCCTGACCATCGGTTCGTCAGTTCGGGGGAGAGGAAAAGTCGGTGTGCGCCCCCACCCCTCCCTTACTCCCCTGGATCTGCCACTTACTAATGCCCATTCCCCTTCACTCTACAACGCACGAGCACCGAAGGATGAAACGCTTTTTCTGAACCCAACAACCGAGCGAACCGAATAACAGGAAATGTCAATTACCGCCTTTGTCCTGTCCTATGCTTTCCGTCCCTAGAAAACATAAACTGGTAAGCATCTGTGCAGAACATGGTCAGTAGATGTCCATACCAGACATACCAGACATGCCGGACATGCCAGACATGGAGCTCATCCCACTCATCGCGCTCATTTGGCTTTCGGCTGCGGAAAGAACAATTCCATAAAGGAGTGACCAAATAGCATAATTGCAGATTAGCTGGCGGAGAAAGCTCGAGCATTGGCACACACACACACACACACACAAAAAAAAAGAAAACACTCGTCTGTGTTAATTGTCGCGTGCCCATGCTTCTTCAATGTACAGTATAGGCCGCAGCCCTCAAACACATAGCCGGGCCGCATTTACCTCACCCAGTCTTTCCACCCACTAAGACCTCCACTAGACAGGTCCTGAAGGACGGCGCAGAAAATACCACCAAATACATCATATACAGAAAAAAAGAAAAAAGGAGCGGTGTAGGTATGTCGAGCCGGACGGTGTGTCCAACTGAAAGTCCAAATCCGCAATTCTTAACAATGTTCAGCAGCACTGAAATTATCTGCCCTTTACACACTGAGCTGTTACCTCTGATGTTACCATTGGTGCTTTCGAGCTTTCAACAGGTAATGCTATTTTTTCCTCTCCCCTGCCCCCACCCCTGCTGTAAGGGCTACCGGGAGAGATAGGCGCTCTCTAGGAAACTGCCGTACTGGTTGTAGCACATATCACTGGGCGCGTCCATGACCCAATACCCCCACCCTGGTGTAAGGGCTACCGGGTGACGTCAGGCGAGATAGGTGCTCTCTAGGAAACTGCCGTATTGGTCGCAGAACATGTCACTGGGCGCGCCCATGCCCCCACCCCTGTAAGGGCTACCGGGTGACGTCGGACGAGATGGGTGCTCTCTAGGAAGCTGCCGTATTGGTTGCGTCACATATCACTGGGCGCGTCCATGACCCAATACCCCCACCCTGCTGTAAGGGCTACCGGGTGACGTCAGGCGAGATAGGTGCTCTCTAGGAAACTGCCGTATTGGTCGCAGAACATGTCACTGGGCGCGCCCATGCCCCCACCCCTGTAAGGGCTACCGGGTGACGTCGGACGAGATGGGTGCTCTCTAGGAAGCTGCCGTATTGGTTGCGTCACATATCACTGGGCGCGTCCATGACCCAATACCCCCACCCTGCTGTAAGGGCTACCGGGTGACGTCATGCGAGATAGGTGCTCTCTAGGAAACTGCCGTATTGGTTGCAGAACATGTCACTGGGCGCGTCCATGCCCCCACCCCTGTAAGGGCTACCGGGTGACGTCGGACGAGACGGGTGCTCTCTAGGAAGCTGCCGTATTGGTTGCGTCACATATCACTGGGCGCGTCCATGACCCAATACCCCCACCCTGCTGTAAGGGCTACCGGGTGACGTCAAGCGAGATAGGTGCTCTCTAGGAAACTGCCGTATTGGTTGCAGAACATGTCACTGGGCGCGTCCATGCCCCCACCCCTGTAAGGGCTACCGGGTGACGTCGGACGAGATGGGTGCTCTCTAGGAAGCTGCCGCATTGGTTGCAGCACATGTAACTGGGCGCGTCCATGACCCCCCGCGCCATGCTGTAAGGGCTGCCGGATGACGTCAGGCGAGATAGGTGCTCTCTAGGAAACTGCCGTATTGGTTGCAGAACATATCACTGCGCGTCCATGCCCCCACCCCTGTAAGGGCTACCGGGTGACGTCAGACGAGATGGGTGCTCTCTAGGAAGCTGCCGTATCGGTTGCGTCACATATCACTGGGCGCGTCCATGACCCCCCATCCTGCTGTAAGGGCTACCGGGAGACGTCAGACGAGATGGGTGCTCCTAGGAAGCTGCCGTATTGGTTTCGGCACGTATCACTGGGCGCGTCTCTGACCCCCCACCCCCACCCTGCTGTAAGGGCTACCGGGTGACGTCAGGCGAGATGGGTGCTCTCTAGGAAACTGCCGTATTGGTTGCAGAACATATCAGTGGGCGCGTCCATGCCCCCTCTGCTGTAAGAGCTACCGGGTGACGTCAGGCGAGATAGGTGCTCTGTAGGAAACCACCGTATTGGTTGCGGCACATGTAATTGGGCGCGTCCATTACCCTGGTGAAAGGGCTACCGAGTGACGTCAGGCGAGATGGGTGCTCTCTAGGAAGCTGCCGTATTGGTTGCGGCACATGTAATTGGGCGCGTCCATTACCCTGCTGAAAGGGCTACCGAGTGACGTCAGGCGAGATGGGTGCTCTCTAGGAAGCTGCCGTATTGGTTGCGGCACATGTAATTGGGCGCGTCCATTACCCTGGTGAAAGGGCTACCGAGTGACGTCAGGCGAGATGGGTGCTCTCTAGGAAGCTGCCGTATTGGTTGCGGCACATGTAATTGGGCGCGTCCATTACCCTGGTGAAAGGGCTACCGAGTGACGTCAGGCGAGATGGGTGCTCTCTAGGAAGCTGCCGTATTGGTTGCGGCACATGTAATTGGGCGCGTCCATTACCCTGGTGAAAGGGCTACCGAGTGACGTCAGGCGAGATGGGTGCTCTCTAGGAAGCTGCCGTATTGGTTGCGGCACATGTAATTGGGCGCGTCCATTACCCTGGTGAAAGGGCTACCGAGTGACGTCAGGCGAGATGGGTGCTCTCTAGGAAGCTGCCGTATTGGTTGCGGCACATGTAATTGGGCGCGTCCATTACCCTGCTGAAAGGGCTACCGAGTGACGTCAGGCGAGATGGGTGCTCTCTAGGAAGCTGCCGTATTGGTTGCGGCACATGTAATTGGGCGCGTCCATTACCCTGCTGAAAGGGCTACCGAGTGACGTCAGGCGAGATGGGTGCTCTCTAGGAAGCTGCCGTATTGGTTGCGGCACATGTAATTGGGCGCGTCCATTACCCTGCTGAAAGGGCTACCGAGTGACGTCAGGCGAGATGGGTGCTCTCTAGGAAGCTGCCGTATTGGTTGCGGCACATGTAATTGGGCGCGTCCATTACCCTGCTGAAAGGGCTACCGAGTGACGTCAGGCGAGATGGGTGCTCTCTAGGAAGCTGCCGTATTGGTTGCGGCACATGTAATTGGGCGCGTCCATTACCCTGCTGAAAGGGCTACCGAGTGACGTCAGGCGAGATGGGTGCTCTCTAGGAAGCTGCCGTATTGGTTGCGGCACATGTAATTGGGCGCGTCCATTACCCTGCTGAAAGGGCTACCGAGTGACGTCAGGCGAGATGGGTGCTCTCTAGGAAGCTGCCGTATTGGTTGCGGCACATGTAATTGGGCGCGTCCATTACCCTGCTGAAAGGGCTACCGAGTGACGTCAGGCGAGATGGGTGCTCTCTAGGAAGCTGCCGTATTGGTTGCGGCACATGTAATTGGGCGCGTCCATTACCCTGCTGAAAGGGCTACCGAGTGACGTCAGGCGAGATGGGTGCTCTCTAGGAAGCTGCCGTATTGGTTGCGGCACATGTAATTGGGCGCGTCCATTACCCTGCTGAAAGGGCTACCGAGTGACGTCAGGCGAGATGGGTGCTCTCTAGGAAGCTGCCGTATTGGTTGCGGCACATGTAATTGGGCGCGTCCATTACCCTGCTGAAAGGGCTACCGAGTGACGTCAGGCGAGATGGGTGCTCTCTAGGAAGCTGCCGTATTGGTTGCGGCACATGTAATTGGGCGCGTCCATTACCCTGCTGAAAGGGCTACCGAGTGACGTCAGGCGAGATGGGTGCTCTCTAGGAAGCTGCCGTATTGGTTGCGGCACATGTAATTGGGCGCGTCCATTACCCTGGTGAAAGGGCTACCGAGTGACGTCAGGCGAGATGGGTGCTCTCTAGGAAGCTGCCGTATTGGTTGCGGCACATGTAATTGGGCGCGTCCATTACCCTGGTGAAAGGGCTACCGAGTGACGTCAGGCGAGATGGGTGCTCTCTAGGAAGCTGCCGTATTGGTTGCGGCACATGTAATTGGGCGCGTCCATTACCCTGCTGAAAGGGCTACCGAGTGACGTCAGGCGAGATGGGTGCTCTCTAGGAAGCTGCCGTATTGGTTGCGGCACATGTAATTGGGCGCGTCCATTACCCTGCTGAAAGGGCTACCGAGTGACGTCAGGCGAGATGGGTGCTCTCTAGGAAGCTGCCGTATTGGTTGCGGCACATGTAATTGGGCGCGTCCATTACCCTGCTGAAAGGGCTACCGAGTGACGTCAGGCGAGATGGGTGCTCTCTAGGAAGCTGCCGTATTGGTTGCGGCACATGTAATTGGGCGCGTCCATTACCCTGCTGAAAGGGCTACCGAGTGACGTCAGGCGAGATGGGTGCTCTCTAGGAAGCTGCCGTATTGGTTGCGGCACATGTAATTGGGCGCGTCCATTACCCTGCTGAAAGGGCTACCGAGTGACGTCAGGCGAGATGGGTGCTCTCTAGGAAGCTGCCGTATTGGTTGCGGCACATGTAATTGGGCGCGTCCATTACCCTGCTGAAAGGGCTACCGAGTGACGTCAGGCGAGATGGGTGCTCTCTAGGAAGCTGCCGTATTGGTTGCGGCACATGTAATTGGGCGCGTCCATTACCCTGCTGAAAGGGCTACCGAGTGACGTCAGGCGAGATGGGTGCTCTCTAGGAAGCTGCCGTATTGGTTGCGGCACATGTAATTGGGCGCGTCCATTACCCTGCTGAAAGGGCTACCGAGTGACGTCAGGCGAGATGGGTGCTCTCTAGGAAGCTGCCGTATTGGTTGCGGCACATGTAATTGGGCGCGTCCATTACCCTGCTGAAAGGGCTACCGAGTGACGTCAGGCGAGATGGGTGCTCTCTAGGAAGCTGCCGTATTGGTTGCGGCACATGTAATTGGGCGCGTCCATTACCCTGCTGAAAGGGCTACCGAGTGACGTCAGGCGAGATGGGTGCTCTCTAGGAAGCTGCCGTATTGGTTGCGGCACATGTAATTGGGCGCGTCCATTACCCTGCTGAAAGGGCTACCGAGTGACGTCAGGCGAGATGGGTGCTCTCTAGGAAGCTGCCGTATTGGTTGCGGCACATGTAATTGGGCGCGTCCATTACCCTGGTGAAAGGGCTACCGAGTGACGTCAGGCGAGATGGGTGCTCTCTAGGAAGCTGCCGTATTGGTTGCGGCACATGTAATTGGGCGCGTCCATTACCCTGCTGAAAGGGCTACCGAGTGACGTCAGGCGAGATGGGTGCTCTCTAGGAAGCTGCCGTATTGGTTGCGGCACATGTAATTGGGCGCGTCCATTACCCTGCTGAAAGGGCTACAGAGTGACGTCAGGCGAGATGGGTGCTCTCTAGGAAGCTGCCGTATTGGTTGCGGCACATGTAATTGGGCGCGTCCATTACCCCGCTGAAAGGGCTACCGAGTGACGTCAGGCGAGATGGGTGCTCTCTAGGAAGCTGCCGTATTGGTTGCGGCACATGTAATTGGGCGCGTCCATTACCCCGCTGAAAGGGCTACCGAGTGACGTCAGGCGAGATGGGTGCTCTCTAGGAAGCTGCCGTATTGGTTGCGGCACATGTAATTGGGCGCGTCCATTACCCTGCTGAAAGGGCTACCGAGTGACGTCAGGCGAGATGGGTGCTCTCTAGGAAGCTGCCGTATTGGTTGCGGCACATATCACTGGGCGCCATGACGCCTCCGACCCAGCTGTAATGGCGGCAGAGTGATATCAGGCAAGATGGCGGCTTTCTAGGAAACTGCCGTTATACCATTTTAGCTCACCATATTTGTACGGCTTGGACAAGCTATGGACAAGCATGTACAACAAGCCCTGTCATATTGAGCATGTAGTGAAAGCTGGACATCCGCTTTCGGTGGACAACCGTAGCAAACGCTTGCTCTCGTTCGAAGAACAATGCGTGCCAGTGCCTACACATGCGCGCAGATAGTCACGTGATACTCTCGGATTCTCTCTTGGCGAAAAAACCCGTAAAGGGTGCCGCGTTCAGGACACCTTATTCGAGAATATGTTGATTTGATTTTAAGAAAACTTTCATTGACACTTCGGCTCTCAGCTAATTAGTATAAACGAAAATACTGGCTATCAGCTTCGACTTCTCTTCACAACAATATTTTTTTAGAGCTTGGCGGTCGTTACGTGGGACAGTCTCTACCTGCTGCCCAACATGAGCGGAGGAAGCGCTACGCCGTGGTAGGGTAACAGCGCTTGAAACGTTGGTTTTGTGATATCCAGTGTCAATTACGTCAGCACCGCCGCAAGGCTTTGGTAGCTTATCCAATATCACTGCGCCGCCATTCCCTTGATATACTACCCAGTGTTTAAGTTCTCGACAGCGCGGCGTACCTTTGTGTTGATCGCGTTTCACTCTTCCTTTACGAAATAAAGTTCACGCACAGAGAGCACGACGTTGCAGTTGCTACGCCGTGACTCGAAGGCATACAACTCGCCATGATGTCTGTGTGTTTCTATACTTACGCCATCCCGCGACTATGATATTGGCGACGAGGATTAACCACTTTGCATCTTTGCTGTTCGAGTAGACCTGCATCTACAGAGCACTCACCGTCATGCCAGTTTACGGCAATATTGAGCAGTTCGACGGCGACGCTTCTGCGTGGACTGACTACCGGGAAAGGATTCAGCAGTACTTCGAAGCTAACAATGTTGCTCAGGACAAGCAACGCGCTGTCTTTTTGACATGCTGTGGAAAGCAGACATATACGTTACTTCGGAGCCTGCTTGCGCCTGCTGCACCGTCCGCCACGGCACTTCCCGCCATCCTGGAGGCGTTGGATAGTCATTACTCTCCAAAGCCGTCACAAGTGGTTGCTCGCTACAAGTTCAACACAAGGGTTCGTCAGGAAGGCGAAGCCGTAAGTGATTTCATTGCTGCGTTGAACAGATTGTCGGATGATTGCGAATTCGGCACATTTCGGGACAGTATGCTACGTGATAGAATTGTGTGTGGCATTAATGACGCCCAAATGCAGACACGACTACTCGAAGTGCCAGATCTTACCCTAGCCATTGCAAAGAAGACTGTTGTCGCAATTGAAGCTGCACGAAACGATTCCAGAACGCTGTCCACACAATCCGAGGGCACAGCTGCGAATTTTGTGAAGAATAAGTCGACAGGAATAACGTGTTACCGCTGCGGTGAGAAGCATTTGGCGACACAGTGCCGACATCGTAACACAGTTTGTCATAGCTGCGGGAAAAAAGGTCACCTGGCGAAAGTTTGCCAAGGAAAAGCAAACAAGAAGAAAGAACAGGGCGAAGACAAGAAAAAGTCTGACAAAAAGAAACCAGTACATGCCGTTGAAGATCCATCTGAAGACGAAGAAGCTACTTCTGTGTCTCAAGTGTTCGATCTCTGGAATGCGTCGGATCGAAGCGATCCGTTTCGCGCGCACGTCGTCCTGGATGGTGTTCCGTTGGAAATGGAACTCGATACAGGTGCTGGAGTATCTATCATTGGCGAAAATGTTCTGCGCAAGGTTCTTCCCCATGCAAAGCTTGAGACTTCCAACGTACTGTTGCGAAGCTATTCTGGTGAACTAACTCGTGTGAGAGGATGCGTGAACGTTCAAGTGAAGTTCCGTGACAAGCAGGAGTGCTTACCACTCTACGTGGCGCCGGGTTCTTGCCCAAATCTTTTCGGCCGCACTTGGATGAAAGCTTTTGGCATGGCTCTGACAGCAGAGGACACACACGTCTGCGTGGTCTCAACTGTTGAGGACGTTATTGCTAAGCATCAAGACGTTTTTTCAGATACTTTGGGTACCCTGAAGGATGTCACAGCGAAACTACAAATTCAGGACGGCGCACGCCCAAGATTCTTTAAAGCGCGTGCAGTACCGTTTGCTCTTCAAGACCGAGTCGCCGAGGAGCTACAACGTATGCAGCGTGAAGGCATTATCGAACCAGTAAAGACGTCTGAATGGGCCGCGCCCATTGTTCCTGTCGTCAAACGCGATGGACGTGTAAGAATTTGTGGTGACTTCAAGATTACCGTAAATCCCGTTGCCGTACCTGAGAAGTATCCGATTCCAAGGGTTGAGGAACTGTTCGCTAAGCTGTCAGGAGGAAAGAAATTCAGTAAGCTTGACCTCAAGGATGCTTACCAACAAATACTGTTGGACGAAGAGTCCAAGAACCTGGTGACCATCAACACTCAGAAAGGGTTGTATCGGTACGTAAGGCTACCGTTCGGTGTTTCTACGGCACCAGCGTTATTTCAACGAATAATGGAAAACCTGCTGCAAGATCTGCGTGGCGTCGTGGTTTACTTCGACGATATCCTTGTCACTGGAAAGGATGACGACGATCACAAGAAGAACTTGGATATTGTACTGCGAAGGCTTGAAGAGGCTGGACTACGATTGAAACTTGAAAAGTGCATTTTTATGGCCCCTAGGGTGCACTATTTAGGTCACATAATCACGGAAGCGGGGTTACATCCTGATCCAAAGAAGGTAGAAGCTGTGACGAAGGCGCCAGCGCCAACGAATGTGAAAACGTTGCAGAGCTACCTGGGGCTAGTGAACTATTACAGGAAGTTCTTGCCTGATTTGTCGACAGTACTGCATCCTCTAAACAAGTTACTGGGAGCAAATGCGCCATGGACTTGGGGCACCGAGCAGCAGCTCGCTTTCCAAAAAAGTAAGGACCTCCTAACGTCTGCTAGGGTCCTAGCTCACTTTGACTCCAAGAAACCTTTGGTGTTGGTATGTGATGCATCGCCTTATGGCGTGGGTGCTGTACTTGCGCACCGTGAACTGTCAGGTGAAGAGCTTCCTATTGCATATGCGTCAAGGAGCTTAATGCCAGCAGAATGTAATTACAGCCAACTCGATAAAGAGGCTCTGGCCGTAATTTTCGGCGTTCTGAGGTTTCATCAATACCTCTGGGGTCATTCATTCGAAATAGTGACCGACCACAAGCCACTGTTGGGACTTTTAGCGCACGATAAGCCTGTACCTAATAACTGTTCACCCAGGCTTCTTCGCTGGGCCCTGACGTTATCATCTTACCGCTACGAGTTGGTCTATCGACAGGGAAGCCGCATCGCACATGCCGATGGACTGAGCAGATTGCCACTACCTACTGAAGCTCTTCCAGTGGAACGACCAGCAGAGGTGTTCCTGTTGGAAGGAGTCTACCCAACTGTTTTATCCGCAAAGGTAGTCGCTCAAGCCACGTCAAGAGACGTCATTGCATCCAACGTTCGCCACATACTGTTGTCAGGCGGCAAATTACCTGACGTCACTGACTACAGGCCTTACCAAAGGCGTTTTGATCAACTGAGCGTGCAGGATGACTGTATACTTCTCGGAAATCGCGTTGTCATTCCTCAAGAGCTACGTGCAAAGGTTCTCGACTTGCTTCATGACAGCCACCCTGGTGTCACAAAAATGAAGGCTGTGGCCCGCAGTCACGTCTGGTGGGATACATTGGACGAAGATATTGCTGCGAAGGTACAGAGATGCATGACATGCCAAGAACAACAACGTGAGTCCAGGCGTGTTCCTATGACGCCTTGGCCTTTTCCAGAAAGAGCATGGTCGCGCTTGCATGTGGATTTTGCAGGCCCTTTTAAGGGTCATTACATCTTCATCCTTGTGGACGCATTTTCCAAGTGGGTAGAAGCCGAAGTTGTTCCATCACCATCCGCGGAGGCTACTATTTCTTGTCTACGTTCTATATTTGCGAGACATGGACTGCCCGATCTCGTAGTGTCGGATAATGGACCAGCATTTGTATCAGCAAAGTACACAGAATTTCTGAAGCGGAATGGAGTAAGAAAAGTCCTAATTCCTCCATATCACCCAGCATCGAATGGGGCTGCTGAAAGGGTTGTTCAAACAATTAAGAACAAGCTTAAGAAGGCAAGCACAGGTGATTTCAAGACGCAGCTATCTCGCGCACTATTCAGCTATCGAACAACGCCGCACGAGATAACCGGTGCATCTCCAGCAGAACTCTTGTGCGGAAGAAAACTCAGGACTGCTCTGGATAATCTCCATCCGGACATGCGCACCGCAGTGCTTCGTAAGCAACTGCGCAGCAAACTTTTGCGTGACAAAAGCGCTCGTTCCCACAGCGTCTATCGTCCTGGGGATCCAGTGTTCGCAAGAAATTTTCGACCTGGACCAACTTGGGTCCCTGCTGTTGTCACAAAAGCACAAGGACAGTCGTCTGCTGTTGTACAGCTACCTGGGGGAGTTATTTCCACCAGGCACCAAGACCATCTACGAAGGGATGCACAGCGATCAGAATCATCATCAGACAGCGACGCTGAAACAGCACAGTCGCAGTTGTCACCGAGTGTACCACCAGCTGATTTTCAACCTGATACCGTGGAGAATCATGGGTCATGTCCAGACGGCAGCAGCACTTCAAGTGATAGTGCGGTGACATCGTCACCTAGACGGTCTACACGAATCAAGCGTCCTGTGGACAGATATTGCCCATAGTTTTGCTGATGACATTTTTGTCTTTCTCGCTTTATTTTCCTATATAGCAAGTGCTGTAATGCTTATACGTAAGTCAGGTGTTCTGCTTTCTTTTCGGAGAGGGGAGGAGTGTGATATCCAGTGTCAATTACGTCAGCACCGCCGCAAGGCTTTGGTAGCTTATCCAATATCACTGCGCCGCCATTCCCTTGATATACTACCCAGTGTTTAAGTTCTCGACAGCGCGGCGTACCTTTGTGTTGATCGCGTTTCACTCTTCCTTTACGAAATAAAGTTCACGCACAGAGAGCACGACGTTGCAGTTGCTACGCCGTGACTCGAAGGCATACAACTCGCCATGATGTCTGTGTGTTTCTATACTTACGCCATCCCGCGACTATGATAGGTTTCATTCGTAATTTTTTTAGAGGGCTGCTTCCTTCTCTTCTGTGGTCAAGTGCCCTTAGTCCAAGGAACAGCGGAAACCGTAGACGCTCGCAATGACTAAGCAGAACCGTACCACGACTGACCACACCGAGGTGAACTTTCCAGCTAGCAGGCACGTGGCCGCACAAGTAATCGTTATCAAAAACGAACGACCAACCATGTTCCTAATTTCACACCTGAACCACATTAGGACTACACAGCTCGAAACTTGACCGCATCAAAAAGGTGGATGTGCCAGTATGCCGTGTGTATCGTTAATGAACGTACGCAATGGTTGCAAAGCAAAAAAAAAAAAAAAAAAAAACGGAACACTGCTTACCCATAATTGATGTTATCCAGCGGTGAGAGCTGATGTGCTCGGCAAGGCAAGGCAAGGGAAGGAGTGAGCAACCGAACGGGTGAACGAGACTCTGCTTCTGGTGGTGGTGGTAGTGACGTTTATTAAGAAAAGAAATGTGGTCTGCCTGCTCAGAATAATGGCGGCAAGTTACATTTCCAAGGGAGGGGAGTAAGGGAGGAAAAGAATAAGCAAAAAAGTTAAGAAAGAAAGGAAAGAGGAAAAAGAGGGGTTAGGGGGATGAAATTACAAAACTGACGAAAGTCCGGTGTCTTCTAGGAAGCTGAGGAGTGCGTCCCGAATTTTCCTTCGGGTATATCTTGACCCTTGAGGGTGCGTGAGGTCATTAGAAGAGCGTAAAGTCGTTCCTGTGCCCTGAAGACGTTGAAGTAGGGATTGCCTTTCGCTGTGATACCTCCCGCAACGAAGGAGAAGATGGCATATATCAGATAGTTCTCTACAGCTGCTGCAGTATGGTGACTCTGTTCGTCCGAGCTTGTGCAGGAACGCTGGTGTGAAGGCACTTCCCGTTCTCAGGCGATGTATAAGCGTGGCAGTGTGTCTCGGAAGTCCTCTGGTCGGACAGGCAGGTGCGTATTCTGCTGGAGTGTTTGCTGTTTGGAGATGAACCATGGTGATATAATCCCTTATTGCCGTGCGCGTGGCGTCAGGGTCAATAGGGGCAGGTAGGTTTGCGTCAAGTTGGTGCGCTGCTGCTGCAAGGTTGTCCGCTTGTTCATTGCCGACTATGCCCACGTGTGAGGGTATCCATTGGAGGTGGACATTATAGTTCAAGTCCTCGAGCGTTCGAATTAGGTCTCGAACTTGCCAAGCCACGGTGTCTTCGTACTTTGGGTGCTGGATCCGAAGAAGGGAAGAGCGGGAATCGGTGAGGATGACGGCTGGTTGAGGGGAAAGTGTTTGCAGGTTCCTCAGTGCGTGTTCTATGGCTATGAGCTCGGCAGTTGAGGAGGAGACGTTGGTGATGATGCGTCCACTCCAAGATAAGTTAAGGGCTGGGATGCAGAAGGCGGCAGTGCTTGATCTGGGCTTTTGGAGGACAGAGCCATCTGTAAATATCTTCAGGTGCTCGTCGAGTGTCGTCTGAATGAAGTCGGAGGCGATTGATTTTGCGACGATTGCGGAGGCTGTCTTCTTCCGTAAGTGTGGTATGGACATCCCGCAGCTTACTTCACGGATAAGCCATGGTGGTATTGCCTCAGGGGTTACAGGGAGTGGATCAGCTAACAGGGAGAAGGTGTGCACGAGGTTTGCGAAGCGCGAGTGTTTGTGCGCCTTGACGCGTTCAAGAATAGACTCTGCTTCTGCTTCTTCACGGGCTTTTGTACCATGCGCGTGCTGCTGATGACGGTAGTAATATGGTATTAGTGACAGTAGGATGTAGTAACAGTTGGAGTTGGAGTTAGGAAAGAAAAACGCTCCTACAAAACGCAATAGCCGGCTGCTCCAAAACACTCGATAATAAAAACCAGCGATAGTAGTAATGATGCGCTGCCTTCCTCTCAATGCAAAATGAGCAAGCAAAAATAACTTCAGCTATAAATATTGCGTTAAATATCTCTCGTAGCAAAACAACGACTTTACTTTGAGATTATGAATGCCGGAGTTTCATATATCGGAGCATACTGAACGGTCTGGATAGAAAGCGGGAATACATCTAGCAGATTTCGAGGTAACTCGTTTCTGTAACTAAGTTTCTTTTTTTCTTTTTCTTTCTAAGAGTTCTTTTCGACAGGTAACTTCTCGATCTATAACATCTAGTAGACGTCACTTCCGCTCCAGCGACAAATATGTGTTTCTTAGGGGAAACTGGCAGCGTGTGGTACCGTCGAAGAGGCAAGCGCTGCGGGTTTGGTGTAGCGTGTATGATGATCAATGCATACCATGATCCTTCAATTACCTACAGAAGATGATGGGCCTAAGAGATACCTCATAGTTATATTAGCCGTGTGCGACATTTCCCATAAAAGGGGTTGGGACAGGTCATCCTACGTTATCCTAGATAAACGTAAGAGGCGGTTCTTTGCACCAATCTGAACCTGCCCCGAAAGTTTCACAGCGAAAGGGCAATAGAAGCGGAGAAAATGGGCGCCGCGAATACTGAGACTCACGCGGCTTTGACATCACAGCGCACGACGCTATACCAGTGATGCAGCGAACGAGAAGTCACGTGCTTACGACTGCCAATAGAAATGGACGTAACTCTGAGCTCTCTGAGCTGATTCTACCAGCTCGTGTGGCTCAGTGGTTAGCGTGCTGGTCATGTCACTTCGGGACTGGGAGGTACCCGTGTTCGAATCCCGGTGCCGGCTGTGCTGTGTGGGTTTTCTCCTGGTTTTCCCTCAGACACTTTCGGACATATGTTGGCACAGTTCCCTTAGAAGTCGGCCCAGGACGCACTTTCCCCAGGGCGTCAGTCGTGACGTTGCCCACCTCTCTGAGGCCGACAATGGCGAGCCATTCCACCACCACGTAGGATTATTTTTTTTTCCTTGCTATTCTGGCCTGCAGTACAAAGCGTCCATGATGTATGTCCCTTCTTATGTGCCCTGGAAAGACTTACTCGAAACAGTAAGAGCCTAAGTACCTAAGTTAGAAGTACAGTTACTCTGCACAAATAGTAATTAGCGAAGTTACATGACGGGTAACTTTGTTACTTTACAGTTACTTTCCAAAGTGGCAAAAGGACGACTCCAAAATCTTTTATTCTAAATTAGTCCCTACTGCAATCTCAACTACTTGTGCAGGGTGCACTTGAATGACAGTTACTATACCTGAAGTTTGTCTCTGTAGTTTTATGCGGAAGCAGATTTCCCGAAGCGTCCCGAACAGCCGCTCACTTGGGTCACCAGACGGAGCCAGCGCTTCTTCCGTTTTGCATCGCAGTAATTGTTCCGTTTTACATTGACATTTCATTGTACATTCCATTTTCCATTCCGTTTACATCTACATCCAACTTTAATTTGAGCCCTTTGTCTACAATGTAAGCTTTGTAAGTCTGTGCGAGGGCACTTGGAACACATCCTGCTAGAGTCGTCCTAAGGAGAATTTCCACCAAGCAGCGCCCCCCCCCCCCCCCCTCACTCACTCTCTGCTCTCTGAAGCTCCGTAAATAAAGGAAACGCTCACCTACACGGCTGGGATCGTAAATTCTCTGGACTCCCGCTTTATATTGTCTGCCAATTCCCCCAGGACCTGCCCCTCGGCTTCCCCTCTCGCCCCCCCCCCCCTCCGAACGGCTCTGTAATTAGGGTTGCCACAAGGCCGGTTATTTGCTCGCTCTGCCGGTTGCCGGTAGGAAGGGGATAACGACAGCCTTTTGCCGGTATTTGTGGCTCAAGACCTTTCACAGAGGCTTTTGCGAGGTTTTCGCTTCAACATTCCACCACAGCTTGAATAAATCTGGAGCACAGACCCAACGTGGGTTTGATTGACGACATCATTGATTCAGCTTATGTTTCCTCGTATTCTCTCTGTCCCCTCCCCCCTCATCCACCCCTCACCCACTTTCCTTTCCCGCGAGCCTTTCCTCTTTCTCTCTATTCACCTCCTCTCCCTCGCCGGTATTTTTCACTACGAAAGGTGGCAACCCTACTCTGTATCCTGGCATAGTGAACTGTCACTACGGGTGGGGTCAAGTTGTGGATCTTCCTCCGAATGCGGTGATAGCTGCTCAGTTTCTACGTACCGTTTCCTTTGGAGCTACGGCCGGTCGTGCGAGCCACGATTAACAGGCAGGAACGGGTGGAGGAAGAAAATGTGAAAGAAAAAGCGTACAGCTAGTTACTGAAAAAGTTAGCTTACTAGTTACTAGGTGGTTGCAGTTCACAAACAAATGCAAAACAAAACCAAAGGTGTGAGCAGCCCGGGGCAGGGCTTACGGTGTGACATAGTGCGCCCAAGAAAATAAATTAAAAAAATAAGAAATTAAAAAAATAAATAAATGGGAAGAACAGGTGAGCGTCAGGGGGTTGCAGACGGCAGACGGAGAGGTGGTGGTGGTGGTGATCTAAATCCTGAAGACCTGTTTTGCGGTTAACTAATCATGAACTTCGCGGCGCTAACACGGAGAAGATACTAATCATGCATTGCCCTTCGAACGTCTCGGTACGCGCTTTGCCAGATAAGCACAAGATAGGCAATATCAAAAGCACCGTGCCATAAGGAGGTGGCGCCTGTTTCGCTACCCGAATGCCCTTGTCCACAGCGTGGGGCAGTCGGTGAGGTAGGGACGTTGCCCTCCGCATCTCAGATGAGCAGGACTGTGAATGAAGGTACGACACGGCAATGTCTTGGCGATACTGGTTTAATCTCCGCTTACAAAGTAAGCGAACTAAACGTTCAACGGTGTTCAAGGGCCATTGCTGTTGAAGCAGGTGAGGATATTGATCTTGTACTCTGTTCATATATTTTCTGCGTTTACATTCTCGATGGTACATGCACCTGTCTATTCGTTGCCACCCAAAGTTTAGGTGCATTATTTTCTGCATAGATAGTGCAATGATTTTATGCAGGGAGGTGAACTCGACTATAAATAGGCGCTATTTCTGGCAAACCGAAATTCAGACACTAATGTATCAGATCAACCTATTACTGATGTGCGGACATCACTCATGTGTGCCACGCATGATCATCTCTCAATGCTGATCAGACATTACTGTATCAGATCAACCTATTACTGATGGGCGGACATCACTCATGTGTGCCACGCATGATCATCTCTCAATGCTGATCAGACATTAATGTATCAGATCAACCTATTACTGATGTGCGGACATCACTCATGTGTGCCACGCATGATCATCTCTCAATGCTGATCAGACATTACTGTATCAGATCAACCTATTACTGATGTGCGGACATCAGTCATGTGTGCCACGCATGATCATTTTGGCCACTATGATGCAGTGCTGAAAGCCAAGCCTTCATCTCCACGATTTCTATGTGTGGCACGAGTGTTGTTTGTGGTATATGTGTCTGTGTGTGGTGCGTCCCCAATAAAATGCTCGTCGTTTTTCAAACAAGCACTCGATGTATAGCTTTCATACCAAGAACGATGGAACAAAAATGTTTATGCGTATGTCGATTTTTACGGCATATTTGACAAGTTTTTAGTGCATATTTATCCGCTCTCTACCGTCTTATATTCTCTCGCAAACGGTCATTGTGAGCAGGCACACGTGATTTCCCTAGCCAAACACTCCAAGGGCTGCTATCATGTTTCGCAGAAGAAGCGTGTCAACAATGACCACCAGGACTGGATGGGCAGTCGTCGGGTCGTTTCTTCCAATTTTCCAGTGATGGGCACACACGGAAATTGTCGTTCAGATAATCCTTGACGTGGAGAATATCCCTGTAGCCATCGCTGTAGGTGTCATTGCAGATGTTCTTTTCTAAAGCGTTGCCATTAATAATATCCTGCAAGCCGAACATGACGTAGCCACCGTGAAAGCCCTGCTGTCTTGCCTTGCACATCTGAAATGATGAAGCAGTATGTATATGTACCTTCGTATGTACCTGCTATGTACCTCCGTATGTCCTCCGCACCTGAAGCAATGTACCAGATCTGTTACAGTGTTCCACCGGTGGCGGTGCAATGTAGCGCGCGCTACACATCCGATATTCTTATATATTCTTAGTACACGGAAATCTCGTTACCTCATCTGGCACCCTTAGACTAACGCGCTATCGGATCACGAGAAAACCGATGCCACACTTAATGGGTAAGCAGAATTTCTTCTTCTTGAAGAAGAAATTATTCTTCTTGAATACGTCTTCGTAACAATAGTAAGTTTTTAGTATCTCATACGCTGTTGCCTTTGCGTACGTAAGGGAGAGCGTGCTGGTTCTGCCTTGCGCTCGCGCAGAACCATCTGCGCTACGCCTTATGTACGCGAACGCGACAGCATACGGTATGGCATAACTCACAAATATGTGCATTCATCAGCGGTGGGCAACGTACCTGGCATTATTGGAGTGCATTGTACAGTGCTGGACAAAAGTTTATGGAACACGCTCCGGCGCATTCCTTCCTCAGGGTGACAGGCCAGCAGCGAATGGTACCGTAAGGGGTACCGTACGGGGTACCTAGGCACATGTGTGTTCCGGAGCGCGTTCCGTGAACTGCATAGTACGCTGCAACCTGAGTGCAGTTCCATCACGTTTAGGCATTTGGTGGTTTCGGAAGGAAAATGCACCCAAAGTACACCGGTTGTGCACATTTGGAATAAGCACTCCTTGCAACCTTCATAAATATCGCAACAAAAAGAATATGTAACGTTATGTGGTTTTGTTATTGGCAGAAAAAAAAAGCGAAACAAAAAATCTCTGAAAAGTGTGCATTAAAAGTTACAAATTGCAACGTAGAGGGAACAAGGTAAAAACCAATAGAACCAGGTTGCAGTGTCTACCGCAGTCAAAGCCAAGTACCCATTCGCATATCTGTCCATTCGCAGCAGCATAAACGTCAACGGCCTGCCGTCAGTGCATTTTCTTGTGGTATTTTTACCTGTAGTTCATAGTACTTGACGGGAAAGTATACTACATAGAGAAAAGTATTCGACAGTATTCAGCAACATAGCATATACAAAGAATGGAATTTGGAGTGCAGTAGATGTACTCGGAAGTTTCATCTCAGTATTAATCCGCAAACGCCATGTCTATTCCTCCGCAAATCAAGTCTGCCCACCGCAAAGCAATGCCTATTATCGGTTTCTCACTTACATATTTATATGCACTATAGGGCTTGTGTGTCTCACGTGGTCCAACTAGGTGTTAGACACGAAAACAAATGCAACGAGGACCTCGTAGACTGCAACGAAACATGTAGGAGACTGCGTTTCTTCAGGTGCAAGATTCAGAAATATATACACAACGCGTTGCCCACGTGAGTATAAGATGGCAGGAGGGAAAAGCAAAAAATGAAGGAAACGTGTGTCGCGTTGTATACTCATACCACGCACCACGTGGTATGCACCTGTAAACAAATGTAGTCTTCCATAGATTGAGAAGTTACCCGTCCAAAAAAAACTAAGTTAATAACGAAGTTCTTCAGCCTGAAATGTAACTCGCAGATACCGAGTTACTTGAAAAAAAAAAAGAACGAGTTACTTCCAATTTACTTCGGGCACAAATACAGCATTACGCAGGTACAGCGTGCGTGAGCAGTTGAGTTAGACCTTGAGTTGCCTGCGGAGGAGTGCAACACGCTTAGATCGTTTTCGTTTATGTCCAACAATAGACCTCTCCCTGTTTGTAAACAAATGACGCCATAGTGTTCGACAGCGCCACAAATTTCGTAGAATATGACTACGCTCGAAGCTAGAGGTGTGAACAAGGTCGCGCCTGAAAGCCACGGTCTTGAGGGGATGACGATATGGTCCCTTAAAGGAACGCTTTTCCTGCAAAGGTCCTGCTTTTCTTTCAATGGAAGGCAGCTAACAAGTGCCCCTTCGTGGAACCCAGCCCTCTCCTTCGGATTTGTTTCAGTATGTCTATGATGACGTTTCTCTGGTAGAGGTCTATTCGAACGCTTTGCATCTTACTCCCTGTGGGCGCATAATTCTTCAGCTTAATTTCAATGGCAGCGGTTCTGACTTCTTGAATAAAATACTGTCATTGATTGAATATCACGGTTTATGACAAAAAATGCCACGGTGGAACCGGAGAGAAAGCAAGAAAATATGTCGACGAAAGCGAGTTAAAAGTAACTTGGAACTTAAGTTACTTTGGCAAAGTTATCTGAAAAAGGAACGAGTTCCTCTGAAAGTTATCACGGCGCAAAAGTACCGAGTTAAGTTACAAGTTACCAAAAAAAGGAACTTAGTTACAGTAACGACTTACTTGTAAAGAGTTACCTCAAACTCTGTAGTCTTCTACATGAAAGCTTGTGTGCAATGCTTGTTTAAGACCATGAAAAATCATCCGGAGACCCATAGCAACGCTTGGCACAGTCAAGCATGGTTGTGGTACGTACCTTAACTCTCATTGTGACGTTTGTGTCAATGGCGAGCACCCAGTTTACAAATGAACGCAGTAGCCGTAACACTCTCTTCTGGTCGATGACGTCCTGTGCATGTTCCCGGCAATGGTAGCATACGAACCTCTTCCCATCCGGTGCCTGGTCTTCGGGATCATAGCAGAGCTACATTTGAGACAAAAATGAAACATTTTGGAGAAACCACTTCGCATGTCCCCTACGATACGCGAAGCACCGTGTATGAAGGTTCACGACGTCACGCACAACAGGAGGCCAGATTTTGTTACGATCGCAACTCACGACGCAGCTCACTATGAATACAAGGACGCAATTGCTCCGGCACCAGCGATGCGACCCTCTTGGCGAATGTCTTTGCATTATTGCCGGCCATGTTGCCGTCGTGTTTCAGTATTGGGTTGAGGCTACGAGTTGCTGTCGTGGGCCAGAACGGTGCATTGAAGCGACACACAGATTTGCTCTTGTCCCGTCGCCGTGCGCTGTTTCCGTTCGAGGAACTCTTCTGTGGATCGTGGCCGCTTGCGAGGCCCTATCTCGTCTGACACACGCATTGGCGTCAGCGCCACTGCAGGGCGCCACTTACAAATCGGTTTTGCATTGTTTTTTGTGCGAATGTGAACAAGTGCGTACTACCGCTCCGTGTACGCGCAGTGCGGGTATAGCTACTTGCGCCGAAGGAGTGCACTACCGCTTCCTTTACACGTCACGCGGCGCTTGTATACCTCCTAGGGCCCTATTCAGAGCCGCTGTCGAGCGCCAGCGACGGTGTCGCTAAAGGAGTATCGGTAGAAGGCGATTACGAGCACCGGTAGCGACACTTGCCTAGTTTTGGTATTCCCACGTCCCTTTTAACGATAGTGCGCTTGATTTGTTGACTGTCGTTAGAGGTTAAGACGTATGGGAACGAGACGCCGCACTCTCAGCCAATAGCGTAGCAGGAGGATAATCACGTGGAATGCCTTGTTTTGGATACGTTTCGTTTTGGACGACGACGACGCGTTGAGGATTGAGAAGAAGTCTCCCGCTCAACATACGAATAACATAAAATTGTGTTGCAGTTCGTGATCGAGCACCGCAATTTATTCACGTGCATTTTGCTGGTGGTCTACACTGAATTGACCATTTCCATGTACGCGTCGCTCCTGGTGGCGAGACATAACATGATGAGAAGACGACGAAGCAATGATGACAAATTAACACATTAATATTTGTTTTGTATGGTATAGCCTGCTCCTGTGGAAGCACACAACACGTGATGCACCCCAAAAACCCCACGAAAACTTGTTAAGGCATATGGCACACCATGTTTTAATGCCAACTATCATGGCGACGCCCTACAGTTCGACGCAACGTATTACAGGCATTGCCAGCAGCTTCGAAGCGCATGTGCCAACACTGCCAACACCGGCAAAGAGAAAGATGTTGGGGACGGGGAGCGTGACACGTGAGGTCTTCGACGTCATCCACACGAAACCATCTTCCGCCTCATTCGGTGATGCTTTTACGGTGAACCAGAAGAACCATACACTGACATTGGTGCCTTTCATGTTTCGGCAGTTCACACATAGGCATTGCGAGAAAACGCTTCGCCAACTCGCATCACAGCCTACAGCATGTTTTACTGTCATCAACGAACATGGCGACCGCCGCCAGAAGTGGTTGGGCATGCGTATACGCGTACCCAGAAATGGTCCATTGGACAGAATGGACCATTTCTGAGTACGCGTATGCGCATGCCCAGCTCCCTCTGGTGGCGGCCGCCATGGCATGAAATGATCATGGCTGCTTTTGTACAGTGTAGGCTGTGATGCGACATAGTGAAGCCTTTTTTTCTGCAATGCCTGTAATGTGTTGCGTCATCGACTGCCGAAACTACGAAACATTCAAGCCTCTTTCTCTTTGCCGGTGTTGGCGCATGCGCTTTGAAGCTGTGTGTTTGCCCTGTTGCTGCTTCTCCGCACGGCAGGCGAAGTGGTATGAGCGTCACCATGACAGTTGGCATGAAAACATGGCATGTTATGAATAGTTTTCGTGGGATGTATCACGTGCTGTGTGCTTCCACAGGAGCCGGCTATACCATTAAAAAAAAGTATTCTGCATTATCCTCAAAAGATGCCAGCTACGCCCACGTGGTGTTCATTTGTTATCATTGCTTAGTGTCTTATCATGCCGTCTCTCGCCGCCAGGAGCGACGCGTACATGAAAATGGCCCGTCAGTCGCAATATTAAATTCCCGGCGAAGGAGCTGTCAGGACAGTCGACAAGTGGAAAGGTGTAAGCTTCAGGCAAACCTTTGCGTATTGTTCTGATAATCTGGATATGGATGATAGTGAGGAGCGCGAACGACACGTTCGCGCTACCGACATAGCTCGGAATAGGGCTCCAGAACCATAACACTTTTTCGGTGTTAGTAGCTAAAGAATGCTTCCCATTAAAACTGGTACGTGTTCTGGATATAGGCCTTATATAGGGAATGTAGAACTAACAGTGCCTTGAAACTTGAGCGAACAGAGTAAATGAACAGAGTTGAGAACTAACGAATATCAACCGGAATAAATCAGAAATAAAGAAGCGCATGCGACTACCTACGGATTCTCAAATGACCTTCTGCACGCGAGAAAATGGGAGGAGTCTTGTTGAAAAGCGTGCCATCAACTTTTCTGCTCCCACAGTTCCTGTGGCGCCATCTATCGTCCGAGCTGAGTTTTCGGCGCAGATTTCAGGAATTTCTGATAAGGCAGCCGAATAATGCTTTTGCATAAAAAAAGAAAAAGAAAAGCGAAAACAGTTTTGAGACGTTCAAATTATCAGAGTGCCCAGTTCAAGACAATACAAGACGCCTTGACCTGTCTAGTCCTCGTTTTGTTTCTCTTTTTTCTCTTCCAGATTGCTCTACCGTTCTAACTCACCACTCTCCTCGTCCTGTCAAGATTTTTAGCTATTACCATTGTAGTAGGAATGTATTCTGTCCTTCCTGCCTTCCCGCTGTCCTCTCTCCATCTGTCCACGGCTGTACACCGCTTATAGCCACAGTTGTTTCGCGGAGCTAACAGAAATAAAAAACCTTGACCACCCTACCCATATTTTGCAGCACATCTCCGCGTTTGAGACAAGCCACTGTGTGCGTCATACCGACACCGTGAAACGGTTGCACTCCAGTGTCACTGGATATTTTTTTGGGGGGGAATCTCTCATAATATTTCCGATTTAGGACATGCTCGGTCGTTCCTGACTTAGTCCTTGTCCGAAAAGGCCAGGCTGTTGTGAGGCAGTTACTGCAAGGCCCATTTTACTGTGGTACAGACTGCTGTCAAGCAGTAAGGATCTCAGCAACTTAGAGCCTTAGTGCAACACCAATAAATACGTAACCAAGACGCTGCAACATCATGAATGACTGCACTATAGTTACTAGTCACTATTTTTATTTTCAGTGTTTATGAAGTCACTCTACTAATTATATATCGTGAGGGATTTACTTGGTAGGGAGCAAGGCGAAGTAACTTACTGAGAGGGGAATTTACGTACGGTACCATTCGCTGCTAGCATGTGCATGTGCATGCGCTAGCTGTGCATGTCCATGTGCTGTGCATGTGCTAGAATGCGCCGGAGCGTATATTCCGTAAACGTTTGTCCAGCACTGTGCCAGCTGTTCTCGGTCCAGCATGTCTGGTAGTCATCTCAGCTCATAATTTCGCGTCCCGTCCGCGATGGTATCGTCCACTGTGTTACTGGTTGTCCGTTCGACCGCACGACCATGACTGTGATTGTCAGAATGTGGCTGTGATGCCAGATCTGCGTTGGCCGTGATGCCATATGGCTGGTTAGTCGGGCCTTGCTATTGTGAATGGGTGAAGTCTACACCCTGGTTTGCTATTACTGCTGGAATTATGCGTAAAATAGGCATGTCATTGTGTTCTCCTACCACTGACCTCGCGAAGGGGACATCCTGGACAACTCACTATAGTCGCTAGACGTCGGAAAACCTAACCACTATTCCAATGACAACCGGCGTTATGGCGTTATAGGATGACTTTCGGTGTGAGAACGATGCTCGTTACTTACGTATCGTAGGCTTGATGCTGAGCCACTCCATCGGCATAGTTTGTTGGTTGGTATCACCAGCGGCGCCATGACCTCAGGAACTGTGAAGGGTTGACTAAAAAAATCACTCCAGCGACCTCCCAAGTGAAACGCTAGCGCCTCTCTTGTTGGCGGCGGCAAGCGGATCTGGTTTCTGAATCCAAGACATTCCACCTTCACAAGGGGGAAAACAGGACTTCACCGACCATGTAGTAGAAGTTCGTCAAAAGGCAATCAACGACTGTGTAGTGTACACCGGCTTTCACCAAGGCCTGGTTAGTCGCCACTTGTAGCCAAGAGTAGGATGGCGTTGCGTCCCCCGGTTGAGCTATTACGAGTGACAAACACTTACGAACGACGCCTGAATGTGGGGCAGAGGGGCGTTTTCCCACACAGTGTGACCAGTTTCATGGCAGTTTGACGTGTTTGCTCCTGATAAATCCTTCAACAGTGCTGTGCGATAGAGCACCAAATCGGGTTTGGCTTCGCTGGATAGAAGAACGAGCTGGGTATGTTACAAGCGTGGAAATTACAGTCGACGGGTTCTTACTTTATCACCCGCTGAAACTTGGTCTTCAAAGTGTTCATAACAGTAGCGTCATTTTTCCCCTCGAACAGCGGCGCGGCGCCGAACAAAATGTACGCGTACGCATCTCTGGACCTTTTGAACTCTTCCTGAAGCGAAGCGATTTCCTGAAAAGCAACAATACCACTTTTTTTCGACTGTCGAAATGTGAGGTTTGTTTTGCGTGACAAGGAGACACGGGTCGCTCGCACAGGTGAAGTAGTGAGCCGCAAAACAGAAGGCATGGCTGCGACGAAGGTATTAAAAAAAAGAAACACACACACACACACAAACCGGCTTCACGTAATATGATAAAACTGGCCTGTATTTGGCTGCTGTCCATCAAAAGTTCAGCTTAGGTTAGAGTCTTTTCTTAGGTGTTACTTTCCTGTGACATCGGTATCGCTCTCGTGGATGTTAAAAGCATTTAACGGACGATATCCGAATGGAACACTCCCTCAGGATGTGTAGAAGACGTATTATTTTTGGAAGCATGATTCAATCATTACTCCAATGCCATGTTGGCATGACATTGGGTGATATATTAGAAATTGTTAGAACTACATAGAAGTATTAGAACTGGACAATGTCTGTACCGGCGGAGGTGATGTAGGCAGCAATGGCATTTGGCCTTGTCCTGTCCTCTTCACTGTGTTTTACATCTGAAGCTCGAGGAAATGTCACTTACATCGTACCATCGTTTATCATTTTACCACATACGTCTTTGCTCAAAGGATATGTGAGCGAAAAGTTGGAGCTTGTTTCATCGAAGACTAACTGTACCTTCAGCAGATTGATGATGTTGCTGATTTCTGCATCCGTGGTGGATGTCTTCAAGTCGAGGTCGAAGGTGGAGAACACTGTTATCTTATCCATCCAGTACGACCTCATCGCCTGCTTACCACTGGCGGATCTCAGCTGTTGGTAAACGGTGGCAGCAACGCTGAAAGGCAAACAGAGCCAGACTTTTTGCGGCGTCCTTTGATTTGCTATTCAGCGCTATTTGCACTTCATAACTCCGCGCAACGCATTTCACTGAATGTAGTACGGCAAGACACGCATGGATAGAGTAGCAATTTACGGGGACAAGCTTCGGGCGCAATCCTGGTATGCAAGGGAGTCTTGAATCTCGCGGCTCAGAAAAGCTACTCCGTTGGGAGGGCAGTTTGCTACGTAATGTCAGTCGACCAATAGCGAGACACATGCCCTCTTTCTTCCTCTCGTTTTGCAGTTATTGCCGCTCGCATGAAGCAGGGCAAAGAAACGGTCGCGTCGCTAGCAGGCGATCCAATGCGTGCGTGCGGCTGCGCTGACATTCCTTCTACCGGGAGCGCGGCCTATATAGTTCTCTATGATACGCGGAGCGACGCACAATTTGGTCACCACAGCAACCGTGCAGCACAGCGCACGCAAGGTGGTGGTGCTTCGGAAAGAGCTCGCGATTGTCGGCTTCAGAGGTGGGCTCAGCGTCCGAGGAAAACCCAAGAAAACCCCAAACAGCACAGCCGGCACCGGGATTCGACCCCGTGTTCCTCCCAGTCTCCACATGACTGACATGGCCAGCACACTAACCACTGAGCCACGCGAGCTTTTTCTGCATTCGCACACACTGGAAGGCAATAGTGTGAGCCAGCTTTGTTCTCGGTAGCCAGCAGGAACAGCTCGCATCACACAATACGTGAGTAGACTTCCTCTTTGAGGTAGAGAGGGTTCCTCTTCCTTCTCTCTCTCTCTCTCTTTTTCTCCGGTAGAGGCATTACAAAGTGGAGCAAACACATCGCAGCCCTAGCCCTACTACTTACGAGGCCGCTATGTCCATCCCGTGCTTTGTCCGTAGACTACTCCGAGCATTTGTAAGAAACTGTGAAAACAGTGCTTCCGAAGACGGGAAAGGCGACCATTGCGTAAATAACAGGATGTCACAGAGACCATCCGATGGAAAAAATGCTTTGTTTCTCCAATACGCAACACAAGCGATGGTCTTCTCCGGTACTGCAAGTTAAAAGCGATTGCAGAAACAACATCCATCGTTAACACAAGCATAGCAAGAGACGCGTACGGGGAGACTTAGTTGTGGTGGTTGTCGTGGTCGTCGTGGTCGTCGTTGTGCTCGCAGTAGTAGGATTGGAGCGGGGAATGTCGTAATTTTCGTCATAGGCCTTTGTATCTCCATCCCCTTCACCCCCGTCACTACCTGAACTGGACCGCAGTGCGCCTGTAATCATATGGTACATTGCATCGCCTGCAAAACCATCACCGAGGGCATGCACTTTGTACGCCTTGTGCTAAGAAATGCGTAGTATGAACAGCTCCCGTATGACTCCCCACAACCAGCGAAAGTGTACAGAATTGTTCGCGCGTCAGTAGCTGGTACAGCTTGGAACAAAAGTTCACTGAACACGGGACTGCTGTATTTATTCATCGGAGCGGCTCCCTGCTAGATATCGCGTAGAAATAGAATAAGAAACGGGTATGACCGACTTGTGGAACTCTCAGACCCAGGTTCGAAAACGCCAATATCACGGTCTTGTATGAATGCGTTGTCTCGCAATGTCTTCATGGAATAGTATACTCACCGGTGGCGACAGCGACGCCTAGTGCCAGCAGGAGAAGGCAGCAAACGGCCATCGCTATCACTTTCTTTTTTTTTTTTGCATTTCTGGAAGTAGTGAGCGTTATCAGCACGCAACATACCTGACGGGAAGCACGCTGCTGCACTTACTCATCACCTGGAAAATAAAGCAAATACATGTACTTTCCACCACGTACTTTTCTTTTCATGTACTTTTCGCATCAAGAGTACAACAATCCATGTTAGCACATCGAAGGTCTGATTATGAGCTGTGCGCAGCAAATAAAAACGAAAAGGCGGACTGGACTGGGACCGACCGAGAAACTTCGAGATTACCAGGTTTATACCCGGTCAGTAATGATTCGATCTGTCGAGCACTTCGGCTAGTCCCCCGGAGCTGAGACACATAGTAGCACGCTTACTTACTGTAAGAAATATTTATACATTTGAAGCCCCCAAACGCCCTTACAAGGGCAGCCCCAAGACAAATCAGAGCTAAAGCGGGGCGGAACGAAAACCCCCGTGCGCCTGTATTCAATGTCCTGTTCCTTGTTGTTTCTGCTATGACTAATGCTAGGGGCGGATCCAGACCCTCAGTTTGGGGAAGAGGGGAGAGAAAAATCCAGTGTGTACGCTCACTTGGATCCGCCACTTACTAATGCTGATACCTCTTCACCTCTACAACGCACGAGCACCGAAGGACGAAACGCTTTTTCTCAAAGCCGAACCGAATAACAATAAATGTCAATTACCGCCTTTGTCCTGTCCTATGCTTTCCGTCCCTGGAAAACAGAAAATGGTAAGCGTCTGTACATAACTTGGTCGGTAGATATCCATACCGGACATACCAGACATGCCAGACATGCTGGACATGCCAGACATTGCGCTCATCCCACTCATCGAGCTCATTTGACTTTCGGCTGCGGAAAGAACAATTCCATAAAGGAGTGACCAAATAGCATAATTGCAGATTAGCTGGTGGAGAAAAAGCTCGAGCATGGACACACGAAAAGACATACTAGTCTGTGACATACTGCGTGCCCATACTTCTTGAATGTAGAGTAGGATCCCCAAACTCCGCAGCCCTCAAACACATAGCCGGGCCGCATTTACCTCACCTACCCTTGCCACTCCTTAGACCACCCACTTAGACCTCCACAAGACATGTCCTGAAGGGCCGCGCGAAAGTAATTACCACAAAATACCACCAAATACATCATATACAGACAAAATAAAACAGTGTAAAAGTGTAAATGAAAAGTGTAAAAAGGTGTATGTGGAGCCGGACGGGTGTGTGTGTACGATACATGACTCCACTTCATATACAGACAAAATAAAGCAAAAAAGGAAAAGAAAATAAAGAAGAGCGGTGTAGTTATGTGGAGCTGGACACTCCACTAGACTCAGCAAGAGATATAAATAAACTGATCGTCCAAATCGGATATATATGTATTGGAGATATGAAAAACGATTCGAGAACGATTCTTCAACAATTATTATTGTATGACAATGATCAGCTGCGCTGAAATTATCTGCCCTTTACACACTGCGCTGTTACCACTGCTTACAGTACTTAGAGGAAAAGAAAAAAAAGCAAGAGAGAAAGTGCAAGCTGACTTTATTAACATTGATGCTTTCGAGCTTGCTAGCTTGCATAGGTAATGTTATTTTTCCCTCTCCCCCTGTTCCTCTCCTGTTTCCCGGATATGACGCCCGGAGAAGTTGCTGCTCTAAGTTTGTAACCTCAGTGTGAGAATAAAGACGAGTACATCTTAATCCTCCTATTTGTCACATTGTTATCTTACCGAAGTGCACGCAATGCCAGTTTGCTGTTGTTGAGGTTCATGAGCCGCAAGTGTTCACATGCATAGGGTGTCCCACGTAACGACTAACGATGGCCAAGATAAAAATAAAAAAAAACAAAGCTATATTCGAAACAAACTGCATGTTTCGCCGCCGCAGCTGATAACATTCCGTTTATACTGATAAGCCAATCCTAACTTGTCGACCGGAGAAGAAAACTGCGAGTGGACAGGTTGTGTACAGCAACGATGTCCACCCTATCTCTACATGCTCTGCAAGACAGGCCCAGGTTAGCCCTGGGATTAACAGCAGTGGATGACGTGCGCGTTCATGACGCCCCCACCCTGCTGTAATGGCGACCGGGTGACGTCAACCAAGATGGCTACTCTGTAGGAAACCGCCGTATTGGTTGCGGCGCATATCACTGGGCGCGTCCATGACGGCCCACACCCTACTGTAATGGCGACCGGGTGACGTCAACCAAGATGGCTACTCTGTAGGAAACCGCCGTATTGGTTGCGGCGCATATCACTGGGCGCGTCCATGACGGCCCACACCCTACTGTAATGGCGACCGGGTGACGTCAACCAAGATGGCTACTCTGTAGGAAACCGCCGTATTGGTTGCGGCGCATATCACTGGGCGCGTCCATGACGGCCCACACCCTACTGTAATGGCGACCGGGTGACGTCAACCAAGATGGCTACTCTGTAGGAAACCGCCGTATTGGTTGCGGCGCATATCACTGGGCGCGTCCATGACGGCCCACACCCTACTGTAATGGCGACCGGGTGACGTCAACCAAGATGGCTGCTCTGTAGAAAACCGCCGTATTGGTTGCGGCACATATCACTGGACGCGTCCATGACGCTACCCACTCTGCTGTAAGAGCGACCGGGTGACGTCAAGCGTGGTGGCTGCTCTCTGTAAACTGCCGTACACTCTAAAAACAGCACTTCACCACATGGTACTCTGTGCGCCAACCATTGCCAAGAACGATAGGGTTATTATATGTGGGCGTACCCCCTTTTTGTGGCAATTATCATATACCTAAATTGCCACAAAAAAGGCAGGCGCCCACCTCTCTCTTCGAATCAGAAGCGACGACCCTATCATTCTTAGCAATGGATGGAGCACAGCATGCTATGCGGCGAAGTTCTGTTTGTAGAGTGTACTGGTTGCGGCGCGGCCAGGACGCCGCCACCCTGCTATAACGGCTACCGCACCGTTAAAACAGAACTTCCCCGCATAGCACGCTTCTAGCCAACCAACAACCCAAATGATATTATCTTTTCTTCGGATTCGATGAAAATTGGAGGAGGAGTCTATCTGGGACACTTTATGCATGTCCGAAATAGGCTCCTCCTCCTGTTTTCGACAAAACAGGAGACAGAATCATATCATTCCAGCCGGTGGTTAGCTAGAAGCGAAGTTCTGTTTTAACAGTGCAGGTGTCGTCAGGAAAGATGGCGGCTCTCTGGAAACTGCCGTTTTACCATTTTAACTCACCATAGTTATACGGCAAGGACAAGCCATGCACAACAAGCCCTGTCATGCAGAGCATGTAGTGAAAGGTGGACATCCGATTGCTGTTGCAAACGCTTGGTTTCGTTCGAAGGTCGATGCGTGCTAGACTGGCTAGACGTTCGCGCAGACAGTCACGTGGTACTGTCGGGCTCTCTCTCTCTCTCTTGGCGAAAAAACCCGTAAAGGGTACCGCGTTCAGGATACCTTATTCGAGAATGTGTTAACTTGATCTGATTTGAAGAAAAAATAAAATAAAATAACCTTTTCATTGACACTTGTGACTTTCAGGTCACAAAAAAAGTTCGTTAAATTAATTTTAAGTAATCAGCCAGCATTTTCGTTTATACTAATTAGCTATCAGCTTCGGCGAGTCTTAACAACAATGTACCCTTTCCTTTTTTTGAGAGCTTGGCGGCCGTTACGTGGGACAGTCTGTACCTGCTGCCCAACAAAGGCGAGGGAAGCGTTACGCCATGCTAGGGTGACAGTGCCTGAAAATCTTCCGTCTGTTCTGTGGTCAAGTGCCCTTGGTCCACAGGATAGCTAATTGCAGGTGAGGTGAACTTTCCAGCTAGCAGGTACTTGGCCACACAAGTAATAGTTGTCAAAACCGAACCACCAACCATGTCACCACCTAACCACCAACCACCTAATTTCACTCCTGAACCACATTCAGACTACACTACTTGAAAGTTGACCAATGGTTGCAAAGGACGAAAACACTGCTTACCCATAATGGATGTTATCCGGCGGTGAAGGAGTGAGCAACCGAACGGGTGAACGAAACACTGCTTCTGCTTCTGCACGGGCTTTGGTACCATGCGCGTGCTGCTGATGACGGTAGTAATATGGTAGTAATGATAGTAATGATGTAGTAATAGTAGCAATAGTTGGAGTTTGAGTTAGGAAAGAAAAATATGGAGATAGTGGTTCCTACAAAACACAATAGCCGGGTGCTCCAAAACACTTGATAATGAAAATCAGTAATAGTAGTAATGATGCGCTGCCTTACTGTCAATGCAAAAACACACGAACTTATTGCAAGATAAGTTCAGCTGTAAATATTGCGTCAAATATTTCTCGCAACAACAACAACAACAACAACTTTATTTTGAGATGATGAATGCAGGAGTTTCATATATCAGAGCATATACTGAACGGTCTGGGTAGAAAGCGGGAACACATCTAGTAGACGTCACTTCCGCTCCAGGGGCAAATATGTGTTCTTTTGGGGAAACTGACAACGTCTGGTGCCGTCGATGAGGCTGCTGTTTTGGTGTAGCGCGTATGATGATCAATGCATACAATGATCCTCGTATTACCTCCAGAAGATGATGGGCCTAAGAGATATCTCGTAGTTATATTAGCCATGTGCGACATTTCCCGTTAGAGGGGTTGAGACAAGTCATCCTACATTATCCCAGATACACGTAAGAGGCGGTTCTTTGCACCAATGTGAACCTGCCCTGAAAGTTTCACAGCGAATAGGGTAATAGAAGCGGAGACAGCGAATGCCGAGACTCATGCGGCTCTCACATCACAGCGCACGCCGCTGCCAGTCATGCAGCGAGCGAGAAGTCACGTGCTCACGGCAACCAATAGGAATGGACGTAACTCTGAGCTCTCTGACGTCCGCGATTTACTCGGGAGTGTGTCCGAGGGCTTGTATCTCGAGAAGTAAGACACGTAGGGTTCTTTTTTACTTCACTATTCTGGCCTACAGTACAACGCGTCTATGATGTAATATGAACCACATCTATGAAAGTGTCTCAACCCCTTTAAATCTGTGGCAAAGGCCAACGAGAGCGTTGATGGTTGGATCAAGCGTCACAATAAGGCCACAGCCTGTAAGCCATAGATACAGTAAAGCTGACTAAGCTGGCAAAGTAATGCGGGCAAGAAATGGCAACGAAGCCGTACCCACGACATCCTGACGAGGCACATTACGTGATCATTCCCTGTAGCAGCCTTTCCTATACAGGGTGTCCCAGAAAACGTGTCATTGAATTATAATTAAAAATCTACGCCACCTAGAATCATGCGGTCAACAGCATTTGTTCTTATTAGGTTTTTGCCACCTCCTAATGTGAATGTCATGTACTCCAAGTTTAATTATGTAAATATTTGCGAACTGAACCCGGAAATTTGCAAAGTAAGTCACTTTTTTACCCAACCAATATGAAGAGCGTACCGAACTCACTCAAATTCATGATAATTCACAGTGATATTCACAAGCTATCCCATCGGAAAAAATAGCCGAATATCATGCTTTTCGGAGCACCGGACCATAGCGCGCGATGACTTTTTGAGCGCAATCGCTCTCATGCGACAAAGGAGGTTCTGTAACCAGCCCACAGAGTGATAATAGAAAGAGTAACAGTTCCTAAAATTGGGGGAGGGAAAGCATTATCCCAGCGAAAGTCGGACGTGATAAGCCGTGCCTGTTTTCTCTCTTTCTGCGATGTCGGGGAGGGCTGCGTTTCCAACCTCCTTTCGTCGGATTGACAAAGATTGCGCTGAAAAATTGATCGTGCGCTATTCTGTGAGACATCCGTAGAGCATGATGTTCGGCTATTTTTTCCGATGGGATAGCTTCTGGATATCCCGGTCAATTATCATTAATTTGACTAAATTAATGCGGCTTTTTTACCATGTGATCCCTAATAAAATGCTCATTTTTTAAAATCTGCATTCGATGCATTGCTTTCATACCAAGAACGATGAAACAAAAACGATTTTTTACGATTTTATATTGTTACAAGGTTTCCGTCCATAACCTTAGTCCACAAGAAGTTGTCCGTCGTAGTCCTTGTAACAATATATTTTATATTCCTCTAGCCAAACACTCCAAGGGTTCCTATCATGTTTCGCAGGTGTCAAAAATGATCGTCAGGGCCGGAATTTATTTCACGAACAGTCGCCGGAACGTTTCCTCCAATTTTGTAGTGTTGGGCACACACGAAAATTGTCGTTCAGGTATTCCTTGACGTGGCGAATATCCCTGTAGCCATCGCTGTAGGTGTCATTGCAAGAGTTCCCTTCTAGAACACCCTTGTAGATAATGTCCTGCAAGCCGAACATGACGTAGCCACCGTGAAAGCCCTGTTGTCTTGCCTTGCACATCTGAAATAATGTAGTAGTATGTACCTCCATATATCTGCTATGTACCTCCGTATATCCCCCCCAGCTCGGTTACAATGTTCAACTGGTGGCGGCGCAATGTAGCGCGCGCTACACATATATTATACTCCGAAATTCCGTTACCTCATCTGGCGTCCTTGATCATAAGAAGACTTGCACTACGCTATTGCACACTACGTTACACTTACGCGCTCGTGCTGTGTTTCTATACTTCTGAAGTAACGTATAATTTTGCATGCCCATGCGCATTAACATGGTCGAAATAATTCTTCAACGTTACTATAACCGATTTGCTCCACCTTCCCCTAGCTCGATATACCTACTTTGATCCTCTACGCCTGTGTACGACGGACCAGATCTTTTCGGAACGGAGTTCGTTGTCTCATGCTACACCTGTTGTCTACACCTGTTGTAGCTCTTTATTCCGGAAGTTCACGCTGATTGTCAATAAGATCTTTTGCTTGGCTGTACATTTCAGTCGAGCTGTACATTTCAGCACCCCCCTGGTGGAGGTGCTCTATCCCCGCCTATACAAACAGGTGAACCTGGAAATTGCGAAGCAGATTTGCTATCACCTGATAGCTGCACCACCCATGTGGGAAATGTACAGCCGAGCAAAGCAGTATGCAGGAAAGGTACTACAGAATTCTTCCTCCACTCCCTCTTCGTATAACAGTTATTAGTGCAGCTATCAGCGATTGGCAGCGTACCTCGGACCTGTGCCAAGTACCTGACGCCATGCCGGTATACGACATGCAGTACTATAGGGCAATGTGCACTTGAATTCAGTTCATCACGTTTCACCGCATGGTGAAAAAAAAACAAAACAAAAAAACGCTGAAAACCAACAGCACTCCTTGCAGCCTTCAAACCGCCATGTTGTCTGCCATGGCAAAGGCAATAGAAAAATTGCAAAATTGTGAAAATAAAACGCTTCGTCGAACACGAATATTTTTCCATTTTTATCAGTCTGTAGTCTAAGCTGAGTACCTGTCGGGAAAGTTTTTTTTTTAATTGCGTGTTAGCGCCGCGAAGCAACTGTGGCTATGAGCGGCGTACAGATGTGGACAGATGGAGAGAGGACAGCAGGAAGGAGTGGGGGGACAGGGGGATTAGTATGCGTCCTGGGCCGACTTCAGGGGGAACTGTGCCGACATTCGTCTGGAAAGTCTTCGGAAAACCCAGGGAAAACCTCAGACAGCTAGCACAGCCGGTGGTAGGATTCGAACCCACCACCTCCCAGTCTACAGCACGACCTTGGTTACCGCCAACGAGCGGACGCCTTAGCCCACTCGGCCATGCCGCTGGTGTGTCGGGAAAGTGATAGAGAAAAGTACAGTGGTAGTATTCTGCAGACACATAACCGACGTGATTAGACCTTCGGCACATAGCATATGCAAAGTGCGAAATTTGGATTACAGTAGTATTTTCCCTTCAGTGCATTTATCTGCAAACAAATATTCGTTCCTCTCCGCAAGCCAAATCCGCAAAGCAATGCTATACTGCCGCTTTCTCGCATGCATATTTGTATACGGTAAGACTGAAGTGACTCATGCGGAAGTGCTAGAGACCATAACCAAATGCAGGAAGAGGACCTCGTAGATTCCTAAAAGAGATTTGTAGTGGGAATACCCCAGTCAGTGTTATAGCTAACATATGAGCCCCTGAGCAACAGGTTACAGGGGTACGTTACTCACACACACACACAAAATGAGCACACGGCCCTGAAAGACCGTGCTCTAATCGTCCCCCCCCCCCCCCCCAGCGACCCATAACGCTCCGGTACAGTCAAACAAGGTGGCGTACGTACCTTAACTCTCATTGTGACATTTGTGTCAACGGCGAGCACCCAGTCGTCATATGCACGCAACAACCGTAACACTCTCGTCTGGTCGATGATGTCCTGTCCACCCTGACAGTGGTAGACAACGAACCTCTTGGTAGAGAAGTCTTTATCATTGGGATCATAGCAGAGCTACATTTGAGAAAAGAAAAAAAAAGTCGAAAATTTAATAGTCACGAGGGTGTATGCTTCCTATCGTGAAGGTAATGCTACACTCTTAAAAATGAACTTCACCGCATAGCACGTTCCTAGCCAACCATCGTCTCGAATGATATTTGCCCTGGTTTGTTGAAAACGGGAGGCGTACGCCTTTTCTGTGACAATTATGAACAGCGTAAGTCACAAAAAAGGCGTACGCCTCTCGTTTTCAACAAATCAGTGCAGATAAAGGTATCATTCGAGATAATGGTTGGCTACACTCCTAGAAATGAACTTCACCACATAGCACGATCCTAGCCAACCATCACCCCGAATGACAACGTTCTCACCCCCTGATTTGTTGAAAACGGGAGGAGGAGCCTATTTTGTGCCCATTATGCACGGCACAAAATAGGCTCCTCCTCCCGTTTTCAACAAATCTAGAGCGAGAACGTTGTCATTCGGGGTGATGGTTGGCTAGGATCGTGCTATGTGGTGAAGTTCATTTTTAAGAGTGTAGGAGCGTGCTATGCGGTGAGGTTCATTTTTAAGAGTGTAGTACAACAAATCATATCCACAGGGGTAAGTGTTGAATCGCTTGACTGATCGCTGACGAATTAATAGTTACATTCTATTATGGGGGTTCCCTGTCATTCCCAGTTCACGATTGGCACTCGTTTCACCGCATAGCACGCTCCTAGCAAACCATAATCTCGAATGATATCGTTATCTGCCCTGATTTGTTGGGATTTGCTGCTGTCTCCTGCTGTCAGGTTCCTGCAAAGCCGACGGCATGCTCACTGAAAGCAACAATATTCCTTGACGAAAAGGTAGTGTTCTTGCTGTAGCGAATGTAGCATACTGTATATGATTGCTTCTTATTCACATAATGCATTTCTAAATTTTCAGCCTTGTTACATCGAGATTCTCTCTCTCGCACATAATATAACACATATAGCACACAAATATTTAGCGTACGTATAGACTACTACAAAATAGCGGATAGCTCAATGACAACAAAAAAGAAAGAAAGGGAGCCGTTTTACAAACCAAGGACGAGCAGATAACGCACGCATCCAAGTCCGTCGAGTTCAACCAGGGATCGGAACCGTTATTTTTTTTTCGGTTCGGTTTGGATTCAGGTTCAGGCATATTGGTTCGGTTTCTGCAGCGCAAAATGTCGGTTCGAATTTTGAGCAGATTGTCATGAGTTTTGCAAGAACATCCTTACGATTCTCGAATGACACAAATGTACTTTTGTTTGTTATTGCCGACACAGCAGTGGTCCACAGCGACACTGCGTGTTACACATGTGCATTTCAGGTCCAACGTTACGGTACCATACTTTACTATCTATACGTTCAGTCATCGTATAGGTCCTGTTACATCCTGCTCAGGGACTGGCCATTATTTTCAGAGCCCAAAATGAAAACAAAATTTGGAGTTACTGGACGACAAAAATCACGTACAAGGAAGCCCGCAACTGCCACAAAGAAGGTAAAAATTAAAACACGACACAACGAGACAGGCAACGGCAGATGTCCATTTCCTTTCTAATAGCGGATTGTCTATAGACTGTTGGTGCATCACCCATTGACAGTCCAAAGAAACGATAAATGGTAGTCGAAAAGATGTCGAGAGACTTGAAACAGGCAGGTTATATATTCAATAGTCCAAAGGAAGTCTATTGAGGAAACTTATTTTTTTGTAAGGGACGGCCCCAACCCACCCCTCCACAATAGACACATTATTCTGAGCACCATTTTCTTAGCCTGTCACGAACTGCTACTGGCAACCGGAATAATAAGTTGTGCAGAATGTGAGTATACACATCCATTAGGCAAGTGTTTATGGGCTATCAAGGCTGTTTTCAAAACAAGAAAAAAATTTGTTCAGAGATACTTGGAAATGCTCTACAGATGTCGTATCGCGAACTTTTTTTACACGATTTTAGTGCGTGAACTGTAATACACAAAAATGGACGGGCTAGAAAGTATCGTTGAAAGGGAAAAAAGCATGCTGGCAGGAGTGACTGTTCCTACTCACTAGATTGTGCGCGTTTGATAGGCCTTGGGGGCTGACACCACGCACTCTTTCGTGACGCATAAAAGCGGGCAGATCATGGTATAAGGAAGTCTTAAAAAGGTGTACGTGTTTAGTGTGTCGCTGCTTCGTGTAGCTGTCCAGACATTTAGGACATTCCAGACAAACAGGCCCGCAGCGAGACGTCTTACGTGTCCAAAGACGTCACCTGCCGTTTTTAGCTCTCTCCCCTCGAGCCGTTTTGCGACCCCAAACTGAATCTATCCCGAACCCCTTGGGGTCGCGTCTCAGTTTGGGAAGCACTGCTTTATGGCATAGGATGACTTTGGGCGTCAGAACGTCCTCTGCGTTCCTAAAATACTATCGATGCTAAATACTTACGAAGCGAAGGCTCGATCCTGAGCCACTCCACTTGCATACCTTCTGGGTTGGTATCACTAGCGGCAACTTGAGCTCAGCCGACGTGAAGCGATCACTTCCAAAATTACTCCAGCGACCTCCCAAGTGAAACGCTAGCGCCTCTCTTGTTGTCGGCCGCAGGCTGATACGGTTCCTGAATGCAAGGGCCTCAACCTTCACGAGAGGGAAACAGGATGTCACCGACCACGTAGTATACGTTCCGAAAAAGACAAGCAACGGCTATGTAGTGTACAACGGCTTTCACCAAGGCATGTAGCAAGGGCCAAAGGCCTATACACTCCTGTCGCTACTTCTAGCCAGGGGTTTAAAACCTCGTTCGCCTTGCTTCCCTTGGTTTGTGCTATTCTTAGTGAAAGAAAACCTTACGAATGACGCCTGAATGTTGGGCAGAGGAGAGTTTTCCCACGCAGTACTACCAGTTTCGTGGCAGTTGGGGTCGTTCACTAAAGTTCGTAGGAGGGCTGTTCTGTAGAGCACCAAGTCGGGTCTGGCCTCGCTGGGAAGCAAACGAGTGAGGCAAGTTACAAGAGTGCAAGTTATAGTCACCGGAGTCGTACTTTATCACCCGCTGAAACTTTGTCTTCAAAGTGTTCGTAACGCTGTAGTCATTTCTCCCCTTAAACAGGGGCGCGGCGCCGAACATAATGTACCCGTACACATTTCTGTATCTTCTGAATTCTATCTGAAGTGAATCGATTGTCTGAAAAGCAACGGCAACACATGTTTACGTTCGTAACATATTACGGACCCGCCGCGTTGAAACAAAGAATCAAGCATCGTGCCATCATCGAATTTTTGTCGAAAGAGGGAACATCGCCGCCAAGTATTCCTCAGCGCGACGGGGACTGTGCGCTGTCGCGTGAGACTCAAAACTGGGCAGCTCATTAGGCATGGCAGGGTGTCTTTGGGATACGACCCACGGAACGGTATCCGCGAGAGTAAGGAAGAGAGCATGGCCTGAAAACTTTTTCGACACTTTTTTTCCTTTTGAGGGTTGAGGATGGTGTTCTGCTAGCTTATTATGATAACAGAAGCCCCTTTTTACGTCCAAGTGCTGGTTCGCTTACGCGAAACCATCGTGAAGAAATGCGCCAGGGAAATTTGCTGCCAGGGATTTTTCGCTGCTATATGGCAATGCCTCACCCCACACGTCCCACGTGGTACGCAGACGTTTCGGTGCAAGACAGTTTGGTACAGCACACTTCCATACAGGCATCTCGTTACACGTACTCGGTATTTAGTATGTTTCGCACTAGTGCATACAACTCCCAGTCCACTTGATCTATACCGTTCAGCCCGCCTGTCTTCACCGGTGCGTTTTATGCGCTGAAGGTTTTACGCCCCGTGCGGTTCCAGCTTAATAGGCGTGCCAATGAACCGCGTCTGCAGAAACACGCGTACTTGGTCAGAGGATATCAGAGAGGAAACCTGGAGATTTCGCGGTGTACGAACGTACCTTCAGCAGATTGATGATGCTGGTGAGTTGAGTGTCACTGGTGGATGTTGTCAGGTCCAGGTCAAAGACAGAGACAACAGATATCTTACCCGTCCAGTACGTCTGCAGCGCCCGCTTACCGGTGACGGACGTCAGCTGCCGGTAAGCGGCGGCAGCAGCGCTGAAAGTCAAACAGAGTACTGCTAGAGAACTTGTTGCTGCGTACCTTAGCGCTATTTCTGATTCAGCGCTACTCTGAATCTTCCTTATTGGGTACAGGGAGCCTACACAAAGTCAAGCATATAGTGTCAGCGAGCAGTGGTGGCGTTAAAGAACGTGCCGCGCCGGGGCTGCAGAGTTCCGTGCCGTCGTCATAGCTGAGATTGGTGCCTCCTTGGCCCTGGGGCAAGCCCCGGCGCTAATACCGTCACTGTTTCCGAGGCAGAAGAATACAAACCGTTTATTCAGTCTACTCAGCCGAGCATCCAAGCTCGAACTGGCTCACGCTCAGTGAGCTGCGTCGGTGTCGGTGCAACGGGCACTTACATTATGCCTTACAATATCCGAAGCACAGTGGTGGTCTAGAAATTCTACCACTCCGTGTTATCACCCTTGCCTCCACGACAGTTCCAGCATGGTTTCCGCCTATTCGATTGGGTGAAGGTCTTACCATACCGTGCTCAGTCCCTAAGAAGTTGAACCTTAGCTGCTGTGCAGGGTAAAGCACGGGCCTGAACAGCGCGGTTTCAACATGCATGAAGGCATTAATGTGGTATTTGATGGGAGACCTGCCTGCCTTGTATTTTAATGACGGTTACATTTTTTGTATACTAGCGTGCACTTCCAAGAAGGCTCCAAAGCAGATTTAGTCGTGGGAACCGATGTCTGAAGCAGTCTCCCCATGAGGAGTTCCCCGGGCGTAAACCACTCTGCACCTGGTGTCTGTTCTGGGTCATTTCTTCGTGAGATTTTTAGCTGTCTGAACAGCCCTTTCGGCTTCTTGTTACTTTGCGGATAGTAATGGCTTGATGTCATCATCCCAATTCTCAAGTCGAAACAAAACCTCTTGATATCTTGACTGTCGGAACTTGGGCAGTTGTCGAGGCGCACGATATGTGATATTCCATAGCGTGCAGGGCTACTTTTCGGCTTACGGATGATGCAGTCAGTCGTAGACGTCCATAGCTTGTTCATTTTCAAGAACCTTGAGTAGAAGTCTACTACGGCTAAGCAGAGTCGACCGTTTACAGGGCTTATTTGGTAAGTCAGTTTGCAGAAGAGTCCCGCTGGGGAAGGCTTGAACTGCTGGCGAACTAGACACTGTACATTCCTGCTAATTCCAAGCCACCACACCGCATCACATGACATTACTCGACACCGCACAATTTCTTCGTGTCCTGCATGGAGGCGTGCCAAGAACTTCCTGCCTAAGCCTCGGGTGTATCACGATCCTCGAATCTCATATTAGCAAGCCGTGTGAGGCTGACAGTTCCGCAGCAATACTCGCGAACTTGTTGACATCTGTATGTAGCATGCAGTCTACCTTCGGCCTCTGGCTTTGGCGGTATTAAAGGACCTTTAACCCGACTGAGCGAGCCTTCATCTCTTTCCGTATGTGTTAAAACATCTTCGGGGAAGCTGGGAGCTGTTCCACTGCTAACGTCTCGTATGCCTGTATCTCTGCCTCCAGCCGACGGTTTGTTGCTGCTTGTCCTGACGCGCAAGAAACCGTACTCAAGGGTGCGCATGCGAAATATCTGCATCCGTGGTGCTCACAGGCCCATGTTACAGCCAGACTGGGCATATTTCTGTGTGATGCTTGATAGGGCACGCGGAGCGTACGTAACAGGTAGACTGTATCCTTCTGTACACCACTGGAGCAGTACAACCCTGAGGTCGTAGGATGATGCGTCTGCTGATACTGCCAGTAGTAGGACAAAATAGAAGTCTTAGACAAAGCCGCCTTAATGTCTTGAAATGCTTTGTCTTGAGGCGGTCCTCAGGTCCACCTCGATTCCTTGAGGTGACGCAGTACAAATGTGAACCAGCCACAAAAGGGAAAGGTCCCTGACTAGGCGGCTGGCCATTTCGTTTCGTCCGCTATTCCTGGCAAAAACTTTGCAAGGTGGTTCCAGGGTAAGACCCGATGTTCTGCCGTATTTTCTGGAGACCTCATCTTCAAAATGGCCTCAGTCTTCGCCGAATCTGCAGAAATTACCTGCTCATCAAGGACATGTCTCAACAACAGCTTTCATCGCCAACACAATGATGATACTGAATGTTCCAAGAACGTCATATGAAACTGACACTTCTTTCACGTCCCATAGCTCCAATTGATTGATGGCAGTCGAAGAAAAGATACCAGCTATGGAGTCAAGCAATCTGTTTGTCCCTGTACCTTTAATTGCCTCACCCACTGCAACGTAGCGCTCCCATAGTCCTATAGCCGTTGCAGCATTGCAGTACTTTTTCCAGCTTGAAATGCATGGTCTATTCTATCGTGTGCAAAACGAAAAGCTTCGTCCATGTCGCAAACTACGCCGTCGAGACATTGAGGGATCCCCGTACATTTTCCTCTGAAACAATCCTGGTGCGGTTGCGATACCAAGTGGTACAATCTCAGTAATTGAAATCGACCGGATAGACTATTGTAGTAATTGTGTGTGTGTGTGTCTGTGTAGTTATATCTACAATTTGATATCTCAATGGGTGCTGTTTTCACTGCTAAAGGGCACTGTTCGTGCATGTTTCACATGCGTTGTGTCGCGTTCTCTCCCTCTAGCAGATAAGGTACGGAAAAGTACGAATCTGTGGGAGCGGCGCACATCTTTTTGCTCGCTGCCAGTCTCGCGGTGCTGCTCACCGGTGATGTCCAGTGACTTCGTTAGCGACAGTCACAGGCAATTATGACATTGGCGACGAGGATGGGATCTGTTGCAGTTTAGTTGTGTTATCAACGGTTTCGCGTCATTTCGTTATCTGTCCAGTATTAGCCTTTCCTTTTGGAGAGGGAAGGAGTGTCATATGTACAATTTGATATCTACACTCTTAGAAATGAACTTCCCCACATAGCGCGCTCCTAGCCAACCATCACCCCGAATGACAACGTTCTCGCCCCTGATTTGTTGAAAACTGGAGGAGGAGCCTATTTTGTGCCGTGCATAATGGCCACAAAATAGGCTGCTCCTCCCGTTTTCAACAAATCAGGGGCGAGAACGTTGTCATTCGGGGTGATGATTGGCTAGGAGCGTGCTATGTGGGGAAGAGTGTACATGCGTGCTGTTATCACCGATAAGGTGAACCGTTCGTGTATGTTTCACACGTGTTGTCACGCTCTCCCTCTGTACCAACAGATATGATCCCTAGGGCGGTGCACATCTTTTCGCAAGTTGCCAGTTGCCAGTACAACAGTATGTAGTGTTACTCTTGCGCTGCTGGGGGAATTGCCACCATCCAGCATTGTCCAACTCGTTGAATAATTTTGGTATAGAAATTTTCCTCGACGGGCAACCTCTCGCGAATGACTAGGCCGTTTACTTCACTGTGTTCAACACGGATTCTTAGCTCCTCATTTTTCTTTCCACTCGATTGCGTGGTCAACCTCCTTGATGACGCCCATCTATGCCTTGCAGCGCAGGTTGTACAGCTGGTTGAAGCGGGATAGGGACCTGTCTGGGATAAGACGCTGTGGCATCAGCTTTTATGGATATCCCGTGCACTGGGCCTTCATTTCAGAGTGCCGAGAACAAACGTGGATGTGTTCCCACATGTCGTGAGTAGGTGTGGCAGGACGGCAAGTTCCCGTATGGCTGGTCGTTCTAGCGGGGGCAGTCCGACGACAGCCACTTGCTGTTCCGTGATTCGGCCTTTCCAGCCCATTGTAATTGAAAATTGTCCGAGGGTGTACATATCCTACCTCCCAGCTCCAATGAGTCTGGGGCATCCAACTTGCCCATTGGTTTAAGGTGTCTGTCCGCTGGGAAGACAGTCACGTCGCCTCCAGTGCCTACCAACGTCATACTGGCAGGGATTGTGGTGTGACGCACAGTGCTTCTGTTCGCGGGCCCCGCAAGTCTCCAATGAAGAACGCCAAGGTTCATTCCCACTTGGTTTCTCTGTGCCGCGCGTCTCGCTAAACGGAGCATGGAGTGCCTCGAAAAAGGAGTAATTAGTAGTAGAATCGGAATATGTCAGAAAAGTCGATATTGTATATGGTCAAGCCCCGCACTCTTAAAAATGAAATTCACCGCATAGCACGCTCCTAGCCAACCATTATCTCGACTGATATCGTTATCTACCCTGATTTGTTGAAAACAGGAGGCGTACGCCTTTTCTGTGACAATTATGAACAGCATAAGTGTCACAGAAATGGCGTACGCCCCCTGTTTTCAACAAATCAGGGCAGATAACGATATCATTCGAGATAATGGTTGGCTAGGAGCGTGCTATGCGGTGAAGTTCATTTTTAAGAGTGCGGAATACATACTCGCACAATGACTACGAGCACTGTGCGCAATCCTGGGACGCGAGAGAGCTTTCGAATCCGCTGCTGAGAAAAGCTGTTCCCCCAACTGCTCTGCTATCGTCACGCCAGTCGCCAACTAGTTATTTTCGCAGTCTATTTAATACCGCCCACCGCTCGTATAAAGCGGACCAGTGGACCGGTAGCGCCACTAGCAGATGATTCCCGACTGGTCTCGGTAGCCGGTAGAAACATCTCACCTGACTTTACGTCACAACACGAGTTCTTTCAGGGCGCTTTGGGGTGCTTCTTGTGCTTTGCGAAGAGGCAGTTTCCGGTAGAGAAACGGTGCAGAGCGGTACAAAACGGTGCAGACACACCCGAACAAGCAGTTCTCGAAAAGTTTCACAATTACAAAAGCCCAGGCTACTTACGAGGCCTCTATGTCTATCCCATGATAAGTCCATCGATAACTCTGAGCATTTGCAAGGAACTGTGCAAACAGTGACTCTGAAGACGGGAAAGGCGACGACTGCGTAAATAAAAGGATGTTACATAGGCCATCCGGTGGAAAGAATGCCTTGTCTGTCCAACGTGCAACGCAAGTGATGGTCTTCTGTGGAACTGCAAGTTACGAGTGACTGTAGACGCAATATCAAAATATCGCCAGCACAAGTAGCAACAGAAGCGTACGGGGATACTTGGTTGTCGTCGTCGTCGTCGTCGTCGTAGTTGTGGTGGTCGTCGAGGTCGTGGTTGTTGTCGTGGTTGTGGTCGTCGTCGTGGTAGTTGTCGTGGTAGTTGTCGTGGTCGTCGTCGTGGTAGTTGTCGTGGTCGTCGTCGTAGTTGTCGTCGTAGGATTGCCCGTGCCGAAGTCCTCGTAATTGACAGTTTGATCTCCGTCCTCGTCGCCCCCATCGCCCCCTCCGCCCTTTGAACCGAACTGCAAAGCGCCTGTAATGATATAAATCACACCGTCTGCAAAACCATCAACAAATGCATGTACTCTGTGCGGCTTGTGCTGATAGATGCTTAGTATGAACAGATCTCATATGGCTTACCATGGGTCGCTTGCATAAAAGTTGAGTACAAGTCTCAGTAATCATTTTCAATAGCCTTGGCAGTACAGTGATCACGCGCTTCGTGCACGTGCAGGAAGCTCTGCCAGGAAGGTCATTGAGAATGTGAGAGCAGAGTTCGAGGTAGCTAGTTACTCTAACTAAGTTCCTTTTTTTGGTAACTTGCTACTTAATTCGGTACTTTTGCGCCGTGGTAACTTTCAGAGGAACTCGTTCCTTTTTTAGGTTACTTTGCCAAAGCAACTTACTTCCAAGTTACTTTTAACTCTTTTCATTCACGTCCACATATTTTCTTGCTTTCTCTGCAGTTCCTTCATTGTATTTTTTGCCATAAAACGCGATGTACAATCAATGACAGTATTTTTACTCTGGAAGTAAGAACCGCTGCCATTGAAATAAAGCTGAACCATTGTGCGCCACAGGGAGTAAGCCGCAAAGCGTTCGAATAGACCTCTACCGGAGAAACGTCACCATGACATTGGTAGACAGACTGACACCCAAACAAATCGGAAGGAGAGGTCTGAGTTCCACGAACGGGCACTTGTTCGCTGCCTCCCATTGAAAGAAAGCAGGACCGAAAGTCGCGTCCCTTTAAGGGACAATATCGTATTCCCCTCAAGACCGTACGTGGCTTTCGAGCGCGACCTTGTTCACCTCTAGCTTCGAGCATAGTTCCCAAATATGTGGCGCTGTCGAACACTATGACGTCATTTGTTTACAAACAGGGAGAGGTCTATTGTTGGACATAAACGGAAACGATATAAGCGTGTTGCACTCCTACGCAGGCAACTCCAAGGTCTAACTCAACTGCTCACGCGCGCTGCACCTGCGTAATGCTATTTTGTGTCCGAAATAACTTGGAGGTAACTCAGTCTTTTTTTCAGTAACTCAGGAGCTGTCAGTTACATTTCATGCTGAAGAACTTCGTTATTAACTTGTAACGAGTTCTTTTTGATGAGTACTTCTCAGCCTATGTGTGAGAGGGACTCGTACTTATCTTTTGTGCAGGCGGGCTATGGTGCGAGCTCTCCATACAAAGCAAGTGCGGCAATTGTTCGCACAGCAGTAGCTGGTAAATGCTGTAGCATATAGGAACGTTCTCAATCTCGGAAAATACAGAATTGCCGCTGTGGGACTAGCGTGAAAGGGAGCCTCTCTCCAAACCCATCTCGTGGTATCAAGATGGCGACCATGCAAGGCTCGAGGACTGTTTGGGGAACCTCACGAATTACATGCAGGGGCAAAGCGGAGGACGAGGATTTATTCCTCGTGTATACGACTACTTCGTTAAAGTCAACGAGAGAGAGGGAAATAGAGGGATAAACCGGCAGCCATATTTGAAGCCGCCCTGGATGGCGCCATGTTGACCTCACCTTGTCTTGTTTGCAAATGGCGGTCTTTGGTGCGCGTTTTTGCGCGCGTACTTTTCGAAAATCCGTGGCATTTATCGGTTCCGTAATGCCTCCCAACAATTTAAGGAACCGGTTTTATAGCCAATCCAGCTGGATGTTTTCGCGCAGAAAAAGTTACACTGACTCCAGTGTGCATGTCCCACGGCCGCTTCAACCCAACGTGCGTCGCGCACTCGCGTTTCATTGTTCCTTCGGTTAGGCTCTTCGTTCGTTTTTGCCTTGAGCGAAGGAGTGCGAGAGGCCTCCTTAAAGCTTCAAACTTCAAGGGGAAATGCAAGATCACAGGCATCCAATGTATTGCCCCGTAGACGAAAGCGTGCTGGGCGAACACAATGCATCCTGGACAGGTCACAGCTAACGTCAAGGCACACGTGACCTTAAAGATGGCGGCTCCCGTGTAAACAATGCGGTTTTATGTTTCCGCGCGACGTTTAGGATCTCTTTCGATCACGGTAATTATTTTTATCCGATAATCTCGCAGTAAATGGCGCAGTTTTGCACATAAGGCCTCGTACTGTTGACTTCCAAAGATGTGATGACGACCGCGCGTTAAGACCCATTGCGCCGATGCGATGCAAGGAAAAATGGTCTACCATGGTCTACCATTGTTGCGGAAGAAGCACCGCATAGTTTACGCTGGCAAAATACGTTCATCTCTTGGCTTTATGACGACGGAAATATGTCGGTAGGCGGCAAAATGGCATGTAAACAAAGTCCCACGACCTCAAAATGCCGTTTTCCATGACATGCGACCAGGACAAGTTTGCAGTTATGCCAAAAGCACCCGCTCGAGGGCAGTTACAACAATGGCGGGTTTGTGTCAGCCCTGCGTGCAGGATGGTTGCGCGCTCTATACGTATATCTCTATTTCGTCGGTTGAAACATTCGACTACCAGATGGGCTGCTGCCCAGTCTCACATGGATGATGATGCACGTCGCCATAGTCGAAATGAGGAGGGTCCGTTTTACTGAAACACTTCAAAAAGCGTTTCGTACCCCATTTCTAAGACGTTACCCCCTCTTACGTTTTCATTGTGGCTACGAATCAGCGTTGTTCCACAACGTCTAAGTGGAATAGTATACCATAACCCGCATGTGTAAGCAGAAATAGCGTACTTACCGGTAGCCGTAGCGATGCCTAGCGTCAGAAGGAGAATGCAGCCAACCGACAGCGCTATCATCAACATTCTTTTTGATTTCCTGGAAGTAGTGAAGGTTCTCAGCCCGAAGGATATCCCGAGGGAAAGACGTAGCTTACTTACTCTTCACCTGGAAAAGAAAGCTAGTAAAATCACTAGTACTTTCCACCCATCCTGATAGCCATTGAGCTCTTCGCATAATGAGTGGACTGAAGAAAAAGAAGAAAAAGAATGACACGAAAAAAAAAAGAAGAAACAATGAAATAAAAAAAAAATCACAACGATGTTAGCACAGGAATGGGCTGGTTATGAGCGGTGTACAAAGAGAAGGAGGGGGCTAGACAGAGACCGAAAAAAGCTTCGTGATCACCAGCGCTATACCCACTCTCTTAAAAATGAACTTCACCGCATAGCACGCTCCTAGCCAACTATAATCTCAAATGATATCGTTATCTGCTCCGATTTGTTGAAAACGGGAGGCGTACGCCTTTTCTGAGACTAATTATGAGCAGCATAAGTCACAAAAAAGGCGTACGTACGCCTCCCGTTTTCAACAAATCGGGGCAGATAACGATATCACTCGAGATGATGGTTGGCTAGGAGCGTGCTATGCGGTGAAGTTCATTTTTAAGAGTGCAGGCAGTGACGATTCAGTCTGTTGAGCACTTGGGCGAATTGCCAAGAGCCGAGAAACAGCAACACGCTTACTCCTTGTTTACTACATTTCGTGGGGGGGGGGGGGGGGGGGAGGTGCCATGGGAGGGAAGCCCCGATGCAGTCACCCCCTTCACGACGGCCTCTTCAGGGGCAGACATAGAAATGTGAGGGGAAGTGAAGCGCGGAACGGAAACCCCTGCGTGCCCGTGTACAATATCCTGTCCCTTGTTTCTGTTCCTGCTGCACTCTTAAAAATGAACTTCACCGCATAGCACGCTCCTAGCCAACCATCATCTCGATTGATATCGTTATCTGCCCTGATTTGTTGAAAACGGGAGGCGTACGCCTTTTTTGTGACACTTATGCTGTTCATAATTGTCACAACAATGTCGTACGCCTACCGTTTTCAACAAATCAGGGCAGATAACGATATCATTCGAGATGATGGTTGGTTAGGAGCGTGCTATGCGGTGAAGTTCATTTCTAAGAGTGTACGTCGAATGAACAACGAGGGACGAAACGTTTTTCTCAGAGCTGAACCGAATGACAAGAAATGCCAATTACCGCCTTTGTCCTGCCCTATCTGTTCTGACGACATCCCTGCAAAAGAGAAAATAGTGAGCGTCTGAGCCTTGCAACGTGGTCAGTAGATATCCATACCCGACATGCCAGACATGCCAGACATTCCAGACATGGCGCTCATCCCACTCATCGAGCTCATTTGACTTTCGGCTGCGTAAAAACACAATTCCGTAAAGGAGGTGACCAAATAGCATAAATGCAGGTAGCTGATGGAGAAAAAGCTCGAGCACGGGTACACGATAAAGACATACTCGTCCGTGCCCATGCTTCTTCAATGGAGATTAGGGCCCTCAAACTCTAATAGCCGCGGGCTGCGTCGACCTCTACATCTTGAAGGGCCGCGCAAACACAAAATACCATCAAATACATGTACGTACACACAAACAATAAAGAAAAAAAAAGAGAGAGAGAGAGGAGAATCGTGAAGCCGGACGGTGTGCGTGTGTACCACCCAAGCAGCACAATGTACTGAAAATCGAGTGCAATAGGGGTGGACGATGTGTGTCTTATCAGCGTTCTTTAGTTTCACGAGTATGTGCCGTCTTCGTAAGGGTAAAACGTGTGTAACTTTTACCACATAACTCAGTTTCTTCAGTTTCCCTTCCGATTGATATTGATAAAGTGGAAACAATATATTTACAGTAACAATATGATTGCGTGGCGCTGTTTCGTGGAGCTCGAAAAAAGAAAGAAAGAAATAGTCAAAATTAGATGTCAATCGCCAAAAGAAGAAAATCGAAAAATCCTTTCCATTTTACCACTTTTGGTGGCGCACGCCTTTCAAGGCAGTGAACCCAAAATTTCCACTACAATCTCGAATTCTATTTCCTTCATAAGAAGGAGTAAAACAATAGAAAGCGCAGACGGTAATTCGCAGCTGCCATTCATGCTAAGGGCGGTGTTTCTACGGGAGGCGCTGTTAGGAGGCGTAGGGTGCTCGAATGCGGTTGATTTCCGCAGAAATAATTTCCAGCGTGTCATTGAGTGTTGCAAGAAGCATCCAGGCTCTTTCTTCTTTTTCATGAAATACAGTGATGAATGAACACCGTAGCTGGATCACTCCTTGTGGATTTGCCTATCTGTCAATGCAGCCGCCGAGTACTACTCCCAGCACGTTTGCGGTTGTCTCCCGCATGGTGGCGAGGCGGTCGCTTTGCACACCGTCTACATAAAAAAAAAGAATAAAAGAGAGAAAGACAGAAAGGGGGAGCTGACTGACAATGGATGGTTTCTAGCTTGCTACTTCAATACGTAATGCTATTTTTTCTTTTTTTCTTCTCCTCTTCCTCTCAAAATTCCTCTCGCAAATGACGCGAGAAGTAGTTGTAACCTTAGTGGGAGAATAAAGACGAGTACATATTAATCCTAAACTGTGGCCAAACTGTTGCGGGTCATGAGCCGCAAGTGTTCACTTACATAGGGTGTCCCACGTAACGGTCACCATGTAACCGCATGTTTCGCCGAAGCGGGTAACATTTCATTTATACTAATAGCCAGTCCTAACTCGAATGTACAGGTAGCAGAAAAAAAAGGACAACAGACAGGTAGTCGTCAGGCTATCTCTACATGCTCTGCCAGACTGGTCCATGTTAGCCTCGGGATTGACAGCAGTAGATGACGTTTTTGATGGAAAGATGTATAATGCGCGTGAAGTAGCGGTTCCAGAGCGTACACTGTTAAAACAGAACTTCACCACATAGCACGCTCCTAGCCAACCACCATTCCGAATAATATCATTCTGTGTCCTGATTTCTTCAAAACAGGGGGGAGGCGCCTATCTGGGACAGATTATCTTGTCCCAGGTAGGCGCCTCCTCCCATTTTCGTCAAATCAGTACACAGAATGATATCATTCGGAATGATGGTTGACTAGGAGCGTGCTATGCGGTGAAGCTCTGTTTTAACAGTGTAGGGAGCGCGCTCCTTTTCTGGAGCGTGGCGTTCCTGACTAACTCCCATGCTCCAGCTTGGGAGGTCGGAGCGCGCAAGGGGTGCTCTGGTACCGTGACGTACGGAGGAAGGGGACGCCGGAAAAGCAATGATCGCGCTCGTGGCTCTGAAAGACCATTTAGTAAAGGCACCGTAGTACGAGGGAGAGTACACGGAGCGCGTTGAGCCACTGCTTAATGTGCACCTTGGACAACATGCCGTGTCATACAGAGCGTGTAGTGATCGGGTGGGTATGCGTTTGCTCTAGCAAACGCTTGACGGAGTTCTAAGAGCGATGCATGCTACACTGGCTAGACGCACGAGCAGCCGTCACGTGGCACCCTTGAAATTTCTCGGGCTTTCTTTCTTATTCAGGAAAGAAGACACACCACGCTGAGGACAACTTATTCGATAATGTCTGAACATACTCTATAACTTATTTGGTTCTCAAGTGAATAATAAAAAAAGTTTGTCAATTAATATTAATTAGCTAACAAATACTGGCCATCAGCTTCGGTGACCTAACATGCGCCGAGCTTTATTCATGAAAACATCTTTTTAGGGTATCTTTGTGGGAGTAGCAGGATTCGTCAGGTCAAACTCAAATCTTCGTTTCTTTATTTTTATTACGTAGGATACTCTGTATACCTGCTGCCTAACATAGGCGTGGGAGTTACACCGTGCAAGGGTAACAACAGTGCCCGAAAATATGGTTTCATTCCTAATTTTTTGAGGTGGCAGCTTTCCTTCTATTTTGTGGTGAAAGGCCCTCGGGCAAAAGAAACGTAGACTTCGGGCTGCGTGTTTAAAACACCGGAGCGTAGGGTTTCTCCACCAGCAGTTACTGAAGAAGCTCTCAATGACTAAGCGGAACCACAGCACTACCCACTCATAAGGTGAACTTTCCTGCTAGCAGGTACTTCGCGGCACAAACAATATTTATCAAAAAGGAACCACCGAACCGTGCTCCTAATTCTACTGCTGAACCACATTCATACAACACCACTCGAAAGCTCACTCTCGGTAAACCTGTGGGGATGTGCCAGTATGCTACGTTTAAAGGCCCATCGTTTGCAAAAACAGGCCGACCTCTTGTATAGGCAATGGTTGCAAAGCACGAAAACGGAACACCGCTTACCCATAATTGATGTTACCGGGCGGTGAGAGCTAACGTGCTATGGCAAGGCAAGGCAAGATGTGGTAGCGAGCAACCGAACAAGTGAACGAGACTCTGCATCTGCTTCTTCTTCGTCGTCGTGCCACGGAGAATGGCCATTAGCCACAAGGGAGATCGGCCAGGGCTATGCTTCTTCGCGGGCACACTGAACGGTCTGGATAGAGACAGCACCACCTATGTGCAGAAACACTGTGCGCTGGTGGTGGTGGTGGTGATGGTGAAAGGGCTTGCCGTTGTCGGCCTCACGTATGTGGGCAACGTCACTGTGCGCTGGACGACGTGAAGTAACTGTTAATAGTCAGCCAATCGGGATCGTGTTCTCAACGGCCGTAGCCAATCATGAACGTGCTTTCAGCGGTCGTGGCCATGGAGAAGAACCATCGTCGTCTGCGAAATGTTTTTTTTTGTGTGTCGTTCGAACGTACTGCGTGTGTTCACTTTTTGAGTATCCATCTTAGGGTTCGAGCCCTATTTCTGCTCCTTCTCTCTCTACGAAGATTGAGTGTCCGCTTGATGTATGCAACATGACCCTGGAGCCCGTCGTGCTATTCCATGTAAGACCAATAAGCTGTGCGCCACTGTTTTGAAGAAGAGCAAGTAGGAGGCATTCGGCGCTTGTGGAGTGTAGTGAAGCAATCCTGCATTAAAGCTGTTCGTTAGCGTTCCTGGGTCCTTTCCCTACGTTCTTGGTGCCGCAACCCGGGAAGCGTAGCCTCACTCATTGACAGAAGGATTCCAGGAACGGGAAAATGGTATATAGTAGCATTAGCGTAGTAATGATTCCGGCTGTTTTCAGCCAAAACAAGAGCCGCACATGCACTGTGCATTCTCTTGCAAACTTCAGGATCGCTACGCACGTGTGTTAAAGACAGGCCTAGCTTGTTGGGGTGTCACCAGGTGCTGGGGGTGGTGATACTGCTACTCACGACTACCGCACGAAGGAGAGATGGCGGGGAGACCCGTGTCCAGGGTCGGCGTTCGTACAGGGAACTGTGCCGTCCGGATAAAAAAACAGGAAAAACACACAAATGGCATCGCAGGAGTACGAAAGGCGGAGGTCGGCGGCGCCGCGGCTTCGGGCATCCAGCGCTGGCTCCGGATGCATAACAACGATTTGCCGTCGGACCAAGAGCTCGTCAAAATTTTCACGCTGGGTGCTGAAAAACAAATTGGCAAAGTCCCGTTACCGGCGATTGGCCGAGGGCTCATCCAGCACCGGCAGTGGATGGAAAGAAACGATTTGGCGTCGATTTTGATGAGTACGATGGCTGAAAAATGGCAAAGTCCCATTACAAGCAAATGGTCGAGGGCTCATTCAGCGCGAGACGCTCGAGTGCTTATACAGCTCCAATCATCTTATTTTACTATATATAAGGGGACCACCAGAGCACGCAGAGCCTGGCGTACCAGCGTACACTCTTAAACATGAACTTCACCGCATGGCAGCCTCCTAGCCAACCGTCATCTCGAATGATGACGTTATCTGCCCTGATTTGTTGAAAACGGGGGGGGGACGCCTTTTTGTGACAATTATGAACAGCATAAGTGTCACAAAAAAGGCGTACGACTCCCGTTTTCAACAAATCAGGGCAGATAACGATATCATTCGGGATGATGGTTGGCTAGGAGCGTGCTATGCGGTGAAGTTCATTTTTAGGAGTGTAGCTCAAGCTGACTCAAGGCACCCTCGCTGGATTCGAAAACACGATTTGCCGTCCGCTGAGGGGAGCACGGAAGGCGGAGCTCTACGACGCTGCGGCGTCGTGCATTCAGTGTTGGCTCCGGATGCATAAAAACGATTTGCCGTCGGGCCCAGAGGAGGCGGAGCGCCGAAGCATCCAGTGCTATCTCTGGGTGCTGAAAAACAAATTGGCAAAGTGCCCTTAGCGGCGATTGGCCGACGATTGGCCGACAGCGGTATAAAAGGCCGATTCTAAATTCCATCACTCAAAATTATAATATTTTAACGCGTAAGAACTGGAGCTGCAGGCGCCCTTAGGGCAGCCACCTAGCTCCAATACACCACAGTCCAGTTAAACTTGTCATACACTCTTAGAAATGGACTTCACCGCAAAGCACGCTCCCAGCCAACCATAATCTCGAATGATACCGTTATCTGCCCTGATTTGATGAAAACAGGAGGCGTACGCCTTTTTGTGACAATTATGAACAGCATAAGTGTCACAGAAAAGGCGTACGCCTCCCGTTTTCAACAAATCACTGCAAATAACGATATCATTCGAGATTATGGTTGGCTAGGAGCGTGCTATGCGGTGAAGTTCATTTTTAAGAGTGTATCTATGGCCGACGTTGTATTCGACGAGGAACGAGAAGAACGAAGCCTCTAGCTTAAACGGCCACTGCTCCGAGGACGAAGAAGAAGAAGATGCGGGTCTCGGTAAGTGCTCTGACTTCCCTGCTATCTTTCGGGGCCTCACACTCGGGGAGGTGGAACTGGGCTGTGGCGTCCAACATCGCCGGCTTTATTACGTTCAACCGTCGTTTCTAAAACCGCAACTGCTACTTGCGCGTGCCTTCCTCCCATTTATCTACAGGGTTAGTCTAGCAAACGTTACACATTTTTATCGCATCGTAAAAATAGAAGACGTGGTTTATCCAACCTCACAAACTTTGCCTACTGGCAGCTATTTGTCTGAAGTTTTGTTGGATTTTTTTTGCGAGCGTTATGGTCCTGTGGAAGAAAAATTATAAATCAAGCAAAATTCCACTCCATGCATTTTCTATGGCCTATCTCACTCACAAGCCGCCATTTTCTCCTGTGTGCGCTTCATTTTCATTGCACCACACACAGGTGGCACCAGCATACAGAACAAGACTGGAACAACATGGTTGGTGCATAACATCAGAATTGGCATGTAACATCGTTGTAGGCAGCGCCGCCTGTGTGAAGTGATATGAATGTGAAGCTGACACAAGAAAAAATGGCGGTGTTTGTGTGGAATAGGCCATTGAAAATGCATGGGGCGAGATTTTGCTTGATTTTTAATTTTCTTTCTACATGACCATATCACTTACAAAAAATTTGAATGAAACTTCAGAGAAGTGGCTATCAGCCTACAAAGTTTTGGATGGGCCAAACCCAGTCTTCTATTTTTATAGTACGGTCGAAATGTGTAACGTTTGCTAGAATAACCCCGTCGGATGTCGTGCTTTAGCCGGCTGACTCGCCGCTAGCTCTTTAAGCACTACCACACGCACTACACCACCATCACCTGCCCTGGCCAATCGCCCTTTGTGGCTAGCGGCCACTGCCCTCCTGGCTGAAGAAGAATCTCTGAAGTGCTCTCTTGAACTGTCTCAGCTCGTAACCGAACGTGAAAGGAAAAGGGACACCTTGGAGATAGGCTACGGCAGCGGCACTCCGGCGGCACCGCCTGGAGTACTGGAGGAACCTACAATCTTATAACTTAGCACAGAACGCCACATAGGACGTTCCTTGCCCACTGCCCTCCCAAACGACAGCGTTCTGTACCCAGCTCTGTCGAAAACCCTAGGTGTGCCTTTTTGTGACACCTATGTAGTTATGACAGTTGTCACAAAAAGGCCTAGTGATTTTCACAAATCAGGAGTGATAAGAGTATCATTCTGTCAACGGTTGGCCTTCAGCGTGCAGTGTGGTAAAGTTCCGCTGGTAGAGGTGCCGTTGCAGTAGTTGGGCAGAGCTTGGTTCTGCTGATAAATCTCGATAGGCAGCTGAGGATATCGTTCAGAATCGGAGAATTATCGTAATTTATTTAGTAGATTATTATATATTATTAGACCAAATAAATTAGACTGCATAATGGATTATTAGGGTTTTTCTATTGATCTGTTAGAGCTAGTTACAGTGGGGAGGGCTAGAGGACAATAGAAGGGCAAAATATTACAAGCTCAGGTGATGAATAAACAGAATTACCAACAGGAGGACACAAACCACTAATAATAATTACGATTCCGGCCTTCCTGATTTAATCCCAAAACGTCCGGAAAACATACGGTCAAAATTTAAAGCAAATCGGATTTACTCGAAAAGGTCCGCCTTAGGGCGTTTCAGTAACGAAGAGCTCAGTAAGAAAAGCCTTATGCAGGGATGCCGGGATTTGTTTCCTGTTCTTTCGACATTTAATGCGGGTGAACCCCGTCCTTGCCTAGACATCAGAGGCATTGCTCAGGCGTTGCCTCGACAACCCTTGACCTGGTGACTCTTCAACATGTAGATATTTGGAGGTCATTTCTGCTATTGCCCGGGTCTACTTGCAATGCTTTTATTTTCTCAGATCCCATTTACTCCCCTTATTAGTCCATTGACCCTGATATTGGCTCCCGGCACTGGTACTACACTTCACAAAATCTCCGTGCATTTATTCCAGAAATGGAGAATGGCTGTGGCAATGCATGTGGTACCCAAAGAGGACAGAAAACTGCTTTTTTTGTCTGTGTGTGTGTAGAAGATAGTATCACCGGGAGGTAAGGTACTCGGGTTCGAATCCGGGTGCCGGTTGTGCTGTCTGTTGTTTTCCCTGGGATTTTCCTCAGATACTGTCAGACAGATATCGTCACAGTTCCCTCAGAACTCTGCCCAGGACGCGCGTTTTCCAAGAGTCACAGTCGTCCCATTTTCCCAGTCGTGGCGACAATGGCGATATCCTTCATTACCGCCAGCACCACCACTGCGAGGAGCAGTTTTGACGGGGTGTGTCCGTGCGTATTCTCATTTTAAATCTGATTTTGTATCTTTTCACAGTGATTCGATATGTAAAACTTGCAGTTTCCAAAGCGATCCCCCGAAATGCTTTCGTACAGTGTTCACGTGGGTATTGCGGGCGTCGAGCAAGCTTATGTATATTTAGCGCTGCAGAATACCGAAGTGTTTTCCACTGCATGAGAGTTGAGGTTTTCCCTTGAATTTCAGCAATCTGAGGAGCCGCTCCAAGTTCGCATCAGAAACAGGCGATCTGAGTACAGAGCTAAGATCTTCATAATGTCGATGTCGTTTTGCATCACCATCTTCGTCTTATTCACCATTCCCGTGGCCATCAAGAGTCGCACCTCGCGGAAGAGACCAAACGACGACGAATCCACGACAACCAACGGAAATTTGTCCTTCGTCTTAGGGGGCGAAGCGAATTCTTCGTCAAAGAATAGCGACAGGCATTGTGACACTGAAGACTGCCTTCGCTTCCGTTGGCTCGTGGACACGTCCCTGGACAGTGCCAAAGATCCTTGTCAAAATTTTCACGCTTTTGTCTGCGCCGGACTCGAACAGAAGTCCCTCGGAATATTCCCCAGGTCCTACGGAGGAATGATTGGCGCGACCTCTAGGAACCTGAGAGATTCGTTTCACAAGAAGCTTTCTACCGCACAAGTCCCGCCAGAGAAGCAAGATGCATTTCAAAAGGCAGCTGCTGTCTTCCAAAATTGTCTGAAAGTCAAGAAGGAGCAGCGCAAGAACAGAAAGGAGATAGTAGATTTTTTGAAACTACACGGCCTGTCATTTCCGGATGAATTAAGGTTCGACCCACTCGATATTTTGATACGATTTGTAGTGAAAATCGACATTCCTCTACTCTTCAGCATGCAGCCCGCACTAATTGGACGCCCCCCACGGGTCCTGATTCAACTGACAGTTGCACCATACTTTACGTCGGAAAAGTTTAGTGGACTACAGAGAATAGTCGACGGCCGTTATCATAAATTCATCTCCGAAGTATTATCGACAATATTTTCAACGGCAGAAGATAAAACTCGCATCGGCGCCATCGTGAAAGCAGAATTGGAAGTGATCAGCGCGTCCAATGTAAGAGACTTTGGGAACGACACAGTCATCGTAGCACCCCTCGCGTATTTCGGGTTTTTGCAGAACAGTGAACTCTCGGGATCTAGATGGAAAGACACACTGGCACGCCACACGAATAATCGTCTTCCTGGACACTTCATGTTGCGGGTGAACACGCATCATATGAAACTTCTTCATTTTTTGTTCGATAGCAGCAGTGACTTATCAGATAATACTCTCAAGATATTTCTTGCCTGGAGGACAACGCTCTATCTCTACAGGACTTGGATTTCTGTCTTGGAGACATCTTCCAAGGAACGATGCTTCGGCACCGTCTCTTCAGTTTTTCCTCTGGCTGCAGTCTCCGAAGTGCTTTCTCAAACTGTCAATAAAACCCGGGTCAGTGACGTGAAAAACATGACCGAAATCATCGTCCAAGAAATCGCGAAGCTCTTCACGACATCGACTTGGCTGGACGATGAATCTCGTAACGCGTCGTTGAAGAAGCTGTCATTAATGAAGAGATGTATCGGATACGACCTAGGCCCCAACAGCCGATCGATCGAGGAACTGTACCCGGATTTTACAGGTCCCTACATCGCCGACTTCATTGCTATAAGGAAAGCAGTCGCGGAGCTCCGATGGCAGAACCTCTACGGCGGACTAATAAAAAACAACCAATGTATTTCTCCGCCGGTTCATGCGGGCAAAGCCTTTTACAATACAGAGGAGAACACAGTTTTTGTCCCAGCTGGCGCCATGGTTGGACCCCTGTTTACGTTTGGAGCGCCACCTGAAGTGAATGTGGCAACACTAGGAAGTCTATTGGCCCATGAGATCATGCGAGGTTTTGACGACGTCGGAAGGCAGCATGATGGCTTCGGGAAGCAGACTCGCTTGTGGACGAAAGAAAGTGAGGCCGCCTATAGGAAAAGTGTTACTTGCTTCAATGAAACCACGGTGCAGCGCGGGAAGCATAGGGAATATAGTAAGGAAATCCTTCTGGACTTATTGGGACAGAGATTTGTCCTGAATGCGTACAGGAGCGCATCTGAACGTTTCAATCTCCCACTACGACCCGTTAAAGGACTGACGAAAGACCGGCTCTTCTACGTGTCTCGGTGCATGATTTGGTGTGGATCCCCGGGATCCCACCTGCAAGAAAGGTGTAATGTACCTCTAATGTATTCTCCCCATTTCAGTGAGACATTTCACTGCTCTTCTGGTGCTCCAATGAATCCACAAAAGAAGTGTATATTCTGGCATAATGAGAGATAAGACAGGAATAAATACATTGAGAAGATATTCGCTAGCGTGTTATCTACTGCCGTTGATTCGTACGCGTAGTGATAATCGTGCTTGTTCCGGTGACCAGCTTTGCGGTTTTCTGAAGGACTACCGTAAAAAGACGGAATATTCACTTGCGTCCACTATTATCCCCGGGAAAAATGCATAAGTAATCGTGTGTACTTTATAATGTATCTCGCCGTTTGAGAAGACTTGAAGCTATAATGGAACTAGAGACTAGAAAGTATTAAGCCATAGAACAGCCTGCTCCGCTCATCTCTACTGCTGGACTCAGAACATTCGAGCTCTACGGCGTTGAGCTACATCGTCCGAGCTCTACAGTACACAGCGTGCTAATGTCCTGACGCAGGTGATAACTCTGATAAAGGTTCTAGAATATATTGCTCGAGATAATATAATACATAGGCAAACTGGAAGTAGCAACAACCAGTCTCCACTTCAATATAGACTTTCTCACATCATACAAAGCTGGGACGAAAAAATATATATGCCTCTTTACCGTGTAAAATATATGATACCCTGGAAGACGAGGCCAATCGACCACAGCTCCGTCCTTGCCATCAATTCTTGATGTGGCACTGCCTTCCATCCACGCTTTCCTTCTCGCGTGCAGTACTGTGTATTCCCCTGCTCGTATGATCACTTGCTATGCGCTCGAGCGTGGTGTACCTCTGAAGATATTCATGTTCCGTCAAAAATGCAACAGAATCATCTATGCTTAACAGATGACTAGGTTCCCTCCGTAAGTACAGTAGCATGAAAGGGGATTGTATGAAGAAAGAGTAACGAATGTATATTTAACCTGATTCGTGCCGACTAGACAAGTAGCAGGTCAAAATATGTGGCACGTCATCTGTGGAATAATGCCAGATGCCAGGCAATGCAATTTGTGTTGTAGTCTCCTGTTTTCCTTTTGTCTGCAAGCGGATCGAATCAAGTGTCGTGTGCGTTCTTATCGGATCATAGAGTTTAGGGAGCTTTAAGGTAAAAATTAGTTTGTCTTTTTCTCTCGGTACTGATCTCAAACATGCAGCCTCGTGCAGGAACCACCTGTCGCCACCACGAAGAGTTTCTGGCATCGAGCAACAGCGCAAACGGAATGCTCGTTCTGCTGCTCATCTTGCAATGTCTATGGTGCAGTGTCTTCGATCGCGTCCGCAGTGGCATTGAGAATATACTACAAAATCCAAGTAATAATGAAGAGATGGCACAGGACCTGAAGTCTCATTGCGTAAAAAACTGCCAGGCATTCGAGCTCCGAAGCAAATCGCGAACTGCGTTTATTTCACTATTTTGCCTTTCCAGCGCTTTGCAGGCGAGCTGTTCCGCCGTGCCACCCGCATTCAGCGTGCCTTATCTCTGGTAAAGATCACGATAAGCGTCGCTGGCTGCCAGGCAATGAGGTTGTAGTTCTGGGACGCGTATCATTCTCACCAGTCTTGTTGCAGACTGTGGAATAGAATACATTCATTGGTACACGAGATGCACACGTCATATCTGACAGCGACTCACGAGCTTGTTTTCACTATGTTGGACGTTGTTTGCGGTGCTGTGAAAAGTTTTCAGAGTATGAATACGTTCAGGGTGTGACTACGTGGCACAGGCGTGACGGTGTGGTGAACACGATGAAACAATTTGGCCGCACGTGTGGTGATTGTGTGAAAGATTCCTTTCTCCAGCTTGCGATGCCGGTCAGATGAATTGAGGTAAGATTTCACAACTTTGAGTGTATATAAGCCCAATATCTTTTGGTTCCGCTAAGAAAACTTAAGGAATACGAAGTAATTCTTCTCACAGCCTGACTTATATAAGAGAGCAGGGTCCCCTTGCTTACTGGGGGTACATGTTATCCTGGTGATGCTTTGGACGTCACTGTCTGCGCCTTCGGGTTTTTGTTCTGCTAAGCAAGCAAGCAGACCGGCCACTGGACACAAACATACTGCTGATTATGCTTTATGATAATTTTAAGCGATCGTCACATCTCGGTCGCAACCCCTCGTGGTACGTACGTCGGCGTAGGTGCTAATAGACCACTTTACTGTTTACAAACAAGAAGCTCTATCTGCGCATGCGCGGGGTTGGTGTGGACAGAAGAAACTGAACGCAGTGTGCGAACACTTTCCGCAAGTGTGGCATCGGCCGTGTCGCACTGCTACACCGGTCTCGACTGTCTCCTTCCACAATACCCGGATAATTTAGGGATCTGAGGGAATCAGACAAGCGTTGCTACAAGACGAAGTTGTTTATGAACTTTATGAACGGTATACAACATGACGATCTCTTTGCGCTGCACATCGACAACTGGACAGCCCAGCTACAAAACATGCCGGCGATCACAATCGAGCCAGTTCATTGCTGATACTGCGCAAGCGTACACGTCGCTGGAAGCATAGAGTTACTTCACTTTAGGCGAGCTGTTTGGTTGGGGCATTAGGGGCGCTAATTTGCTACCGTGCACCGAATGATGTTGGCGTCGTTTATTTGTACACATGTATCGTGGTGGAATCTCACAAAGGCGATGTCATGGAATCTTTCCGTTTCATTGCAGCGATCAAACGATTTCTTCGTTTCGCTTCACGCAGAAAGTGATGAAAAGTGATTTCGCCACCCTTTCCTCCATCGGCTTGTGCACCCGAAGGATACACGTCTTTGCGACGCGACCACATTGCATGAAAACGTTCACTGCAATTGATCGCTGTTTTGCCCACACCAAGCAGACGATGTGCTGACTGCAGCGCCACCGCTAGAGTGTGACTTGAGGCGGGCAAACTTGTCTTGTAGACGAGTGCTTACGTCATGTGATAAATCCGAAACCGGATGTTAACGTGATTTTTAGTTTTCTTGTTTTTCTGATAAACTACGACGCGCTGTTGGGAATCCTCTGAGGCGAACTTGAGCAAAAATGCCAAATTGGTTTATTGAGTGAACATTTGAAGGAGAGAAAGAGAGAAAAAAAGGAAACTGAATAAAGAGAGCGGAAGGGCAGAAAGTCCAGCAAATCGGTAAGGAAAAGTGGAGGGAAATGCCTCAGGACGAGAGACGCAGATATTTCGAGCACGAACACAAGAGAGTTCGGCGTACTTGGGGGGATCCTCACTTATGCTGCGTATTGATTACGCTTTGTGAGTGTAAGGTAGGAGTAGGACGCTCTTCTGAACAATAGGGACTGTTTCAGTCTACTTGCAGTAATTTTACGCAATAAATATTACGCCTTTTAGCGACGACAGAAAATTATGTCTGAGCGCGGGCAACGTTGCCAGTGGGATGAGTTCGCGGCTTCACGGTGAGCAACTGTGCGCCCCTCGCGTGTTCTCTGCAGATTGCTTTCCAAGGTCTACTAGCACGAATGTCGCCAAGCACAAGTAACGTTGAAAGCTGAAAAGAAGAAGAAAGGAAGAAAGAGGGGGCGGTATCAAAGGCTTTGCAGGGAAGCATCTTCAGGTTTTTTTTTTCTTTTTGGGGGTCGGTCGAAGAACCCATCGATGTTCCAGATCCGAAGGTTAGCTCCTCCCTGTTGGTGTTGTGGAGCAGGAATGATATCCCGCTCCCAGTTCACCGACCCTGAACCAGACAGCATAATTCCAAATGGAATTGAACGATCAGACAAAAGAGCCATACATCGCACACTGAGCCTCAAAGAACAGAAGCAACTCTCAGGTTAACCAACAACATCACGTTTATTTGCATACACCATCGTTCGTTGCGGAAGAGCACTGCGTGTAACCCATCCGCTGCCGGCAAGAGCCGTCTGTGAAGGGTATTCTACGCCAGGAGTCTTAGCAGGAGTCGAAGTCGATGGGGAAGGCTGACCGGGCCGCTCTGGCTGGAAAGCGTCGGTATCGTCATGTTCAGGCGCAGCGGATGTCCGAAGGCTGCGGACGTGGTGAAGGGGAGCGTGCAGAGTCATCTGCGGTAGCCAGGTCCTGTGGCGCAGGTCGTCCACGGCAGTGTCGAGGGAGCTGGAATCCCTCCTGTGCGTCATGAGTGATAAGAAACAGCAAATAAACAAAACGCAAATGGAAAAACACCTACCAACTATCCGCTCATGTCTCATGAACAAGCCAGCTCCGGAGAACAGACATTCAAGTTAATCAGCAACAAACAGCATAATACGCTTCTATCGCCGTTCCGTGTAGTGGACCATTGCCGTTATCTGCCAGGTACGCCACTGGCTGTTTTTTCAGAAAGTGTTAATTTCCAGTACAACCGCGGGTTACAATGGGTGACAAAAGATTCGCTTACATGGAAACATGCAGAGATCACGACGTGAAATCACTTGCGTCAGAGTGCGGTGGGACTCCTGGTGCAGAAGGTCTCTTTTCTACGGACTTGGGATAACATTTCTGTTCGAAATGGCAGAGTTACGTCAAGAAATATGCCATTTCATACAGAAAGGTTGTCGCAATTCCATTAGGAAGAGAAACTTTCTTCGCCAGGAATACCACCACTCTGACGCAAGCGATAGTCCAATACCTTGACAAGGCTTCCATGAGGGCGTCCTTCCAGAAGTAGAAGGTTGTTAACTGTCTCCCGAGACGACACTGCAGCCTTGTTCGAAGACTATGTTCATAGCCGCTCGCTCGGTGACGCCAATTTCAATGTGGCTGCCTCCTCGACGAGCGATGCCATAAAACTGGCTTGTCCGACCATGTCACCGTCGATTTGCACCCGTTGCCAGTGAGCAGCACGTTCAAACCGAGGTCCTTAGTGGGCGTTAAATCCGCCGACGTCATACCTGTGACACACGACCTCGCAGAAGGCGGAACTGAAAGGAAGGTATCTTCTGGGACGGGGGCCACCCTTTTGCTTGAAAACAGAAGACGCTGCCAAACCGGAGATGTTGCTCACAGCGCTAGTCAGGCTGACTGTGCTTGCTGCGCTGCTACCGTTACGGGTTATATAAGCTTCCGGTTCCCTCGCAGTAAAGAGGGAAACAGCACACGTGTGAGACCACCATCGACGATAACGCATTGCAATCGCCACGCGTCTTATCTATAACAAAAGATAATTCAAAGACCAAAAATATTTTGGCTTTCCAGAATGAATGCGCCTACCATTTTGCCGGCACGGCTCTTAGGTGAAATGTTACATTTCTACGTGATACAAACCATGCATATTTTTTTTTCCTTTTCATTTTATTTCACATAACATGCAAGAAAAGCAAAAGGCTACAGGTTATTGGGGAAAAAGCTACATTATGCAGTTCGACGTGCCCCAGTCCTGCTCTTCAGCTAACACAGCAGTGGTTAAAGGAGAGGGAGAAAGCTATATTACGCACATTTCACGATGCCACAATACAAAAAATATACAAACGGAAGAACAAGCAGAATATAACAACTAGCGCAAAAACTAATGTTCGTGGAGAAAAGAAAAAATGAAACGATTTCTGCGAAACGAAAGAAGAAAAATTCTAAATAAATAAATAATTGGGGGTTTACGTCGAGATCATGAGCGACGCCACAGCGGTCGGTCTGTGGATTGCTTTTGCCCACCTGAGGGTTCTTTAACGTGCGATGAAAGCTCATCACACGGCACCCCGTATTTAACGTCCCTCGCGGAAGACGCCTTGTCTAAGCCACTTGTACCCTGCCACCAAGTTGCTGGCGTCCTCGGCCGGGTTCGAACCCGCGATCTCGGGATCAGAAGGCGATGTAATGTCTAAAGCCGTGTTCTATGCCTACAGTTATAGCGTGTTCGTTTATCTTCTGTCAGGCTATTGCCCGCTTCTGCCCTTATCAGGCTTTACGTATTCAACGCAGGCACCGAACTGAATATTGAAAGCCAGTCACTGACTCTTGGCGTAGTGCTTGCAATAAACGCATGTAGTTAACACGTTGAACCCCATTTTTATCTCTGTTCTTCTCTGGACATAATCTCTTTGGTTTTTCACCATATGTTTGTACTTTCTGTTTGTAAGTGTACTGGGGTAGCCAGTTCGACTTCGTCGAAACTCCCTTTTTTTTTTCTTTATCACATCACATCACGCAATAAACGCATCTCAGCGTACGATTGGCCAACTCTCTTTGACAGACTTACTGAGCTGACAAACCATTTCATCTTTTTTTGCTTCACCTCTTTACGAATATTATCGGCAGGTTCGCTTCAAAGTTTTCACAGGGCATTGTCATGCTGTTATCTAGACGTGTGTGATCTTAATTGATTTGACCGGGCGTTTTGCGCGATTCGATTATCTTTTTCTTTTCAGCTTGGCAAAGAACGGGACATGAGAACATGCGCCAATGCCATACGGAGTGCATATATAGTACAGAAAACAATTATCGGCACTGCCTCGGCGCACCTTCCAGCACAACAGGGAGAGCACTGATGTTTGGAGGTATTTTCCCGCCATTTCCTTCGCATGAAGAGCACAGAACGGTCCGGAACGCCTTCCGAAAGTACGTATGTAACCGTCCGTGTTTGTCTAATGGAAAGATACCTTGTTCACATGCTGTCTAGGCAAGCCTAACGTGAACCAATGCTGACGTATCAACGTTGGCCAGATCGTTTGTGAAAGTAATCTGCGTACCAAATCAGTGGTAGGTGTAACCAACTAATTTTTACGTCTTGGCGGGCAGAAGACTAACCTCTATTTATAGATCTGTGTAAAGTTTCTCATGCACGTAGGTTACAGGGCAACTTTTGAATTTTTTTTTTACCTTGCACCAGTTACTAGATTTAGTGTGTAGACGTGATTTGGGCAGGCATTGCGGGGTTGTCCCATCTAGCCAATAGTACCGCTCTCCCTGAAAACGAAGAGCAAGACTATGTCTAGCTCCACTGCTATCTGTATAAGCACACACACTCAGAAGGTACCCGTTTATTTAGCTGATAGCATGGAAGGAAGACTGTCGAAATTTGGCCTTAGAGAACAGCAGGTCACAACAATAGGTCAGTCGTGCATGTTTTAACAAGACAAAAAAAAGATCAGCTTCAGTAGAATGTACTATATTTTGCAGGTGGAATGGCTTTCGAAATCTGACCTCGGAAAACACTGAGGGGGAAGGGGGCTAACTAAACCAGGCGAACTACATTTCACCAAAAGACAAATCTCAGAGAAGACAAGTAACGCTCAAGGTAACCAACAACAGTATGTTTATTCGCATAAACAGTTTCCTATAGAAGACTACTGCGTCGTAATCTGTCCTCTGCACCAACACTCGTCAAGGCGTTTCTTTTCCGCGCCCGTAGTGCTACGGCTGGACAGGCTGCAGGTTCCCTCGCAGTGAAAAAGGGACACTATGTTTAAGATGAGCGAGAGGGGCTTTGAGCGATAACATCTTGTTACCACCTTCTCAAAATGTCTGGCAAGTGCAAAATGTCACCGGACAGACAGTCAGGATCTGCGGCCAGCACCCTATGCAGGACGACGTCGTCGGTGACTCTGATGGCCTCTCCAAGTCGAAGTCTTCTGACCAAGGGTTGCTGTGGCTGGAAAGCGCCGTTATCGTCAAGTTCCTGCGCAGCGGGTGTCCGAGGACTGTGGATGTGCTGCCGAGCTATTACGACAGCACACGGAGTGGAAGTCATCTGCTGTAGCACGTCCCGTGCCGCGGGTTCGTTCACGGCACTGCCGAGGGAGCTGGAATTCCTCTTGGCCGGCATGACTTGCAAGAAACGGCGAGAAACAGCAAATAAACAAAACGCAAAGGAAAAACGAACACAAGGATGAAAGCACTGGAGAAAACCGCTACCAATTATCTGCTCATGTCCCCTGGACAAGAGAGTCCCAGAGAACACAAACAACATTCAGGTTAACCAGCAACAAACAGCATAGTTGTTCGCTTACATCGCCATTCCCAGTAGTAGACCGCTGTCGTAATCTGCCGAAGGAACCAGTCCGCCGATGTTGCCCACGCTAGCCTCCAGGATGGCTCTCCTGTCTGCCTTGGTAGCGCTGCGGGTTATATAAGCTTCAGGTTCCCTCGCAGTAAAGAGGGAAACAGCACGTGTAAGACCCCCATCGGCGATAACACCTTGCTATCGCCCCCCGTCTTATCTAGCAAAAGATAATTCTAAACGATATTTTGGTTTTCCAGATTAAATGCGCGTGCCATCTTGCCCGCACGGCTCCCTTTGCAGTACCGCCCCTTCCCTCGTGAGTCGCCCAAAGATGAAACGTCAGACTTCGAGGCGATGCAAACCATGCATAACATCTTCGTTTTAATTTCATTTCGTATAACATTCAACAACAACAAAAAATACAACGACGAAAATAAAGGGGATACAGGACACTGGAGGAAAAGTTACGTTATGTAGCTCTACGTGCCCTAGTCCTTCAAATCAGCCGATATAGCGGTGGTTAAGAGAGAGAAAGTGATATTGCGTACATTTCATGACATACTAATAAAAAAAACTATATACAAACATTAAAGGACGAACAAGCACAAGCTTGACACTTCGCGCAAAAAACCATATCCGTACAGAGAGCATAGCGACACCCTTCGGCGGCAAACACGAGAGACCTGACATGACTGGTGCTTAATGCTAGAAGATTATGTGACAGAGTACGTATTTCATAACGGCAAGGTGGTGATAATTTCAGCTTAGTATACGAGAAAAAGAATATCATGTGACAATCGAGCCTGCAGGGCAAGGCAATAAGTGTGTACATAATCGCATTTCATCCGCGGCCTCTGAATTTGCGAAGTCTGTGTAGTGTGCGCAAACAGCGTACTTGATCATTCTTGACTAGTTTTGCTAGGCTGTAGAAGCAAGGATAATTTTTATTTTATTCCCTGCTGGCGCCGCGAAGCAACTTTCGTGATTGATTCAATTTTCGTGGTTGATTTCAGTTACTGTATTTTCTTCTTTCAACATATTCTTATTCTAAAGATGGTGGCTGTGCCGTCAACCTCTGTTGCCGGTCACGTACTGGCTGCTACTGCTACAATTTCTACAATTACCTTTCAAGGGCTAACAAGACAAGAAGTAGGAAATGAAACATGAGGTACGGATTCTGTAAGGGTAGGGTAGCATACTTGTACATGCCATTAACTCCATTTGTCATTACACTATTTGTCTTCCTCCGTTCTATATTTTTGTCTCTGTAAAACACGGGATCTCTTAGTAACCCGTTCGCCCATTCTGATTCTGAGGGTGCCGGTAATTTGGTGCATTCGGTAGTCCTACGGCGCCATGTATGGGTCAAGCGTAATTTCTCAAGCCACCTTCTATTCTTCCATGTAACCGCATAGCAGTTATCGCGTGCACTCACTTTCTACCAGGCTATTTCCCGCTCATTCCCTTATAAGTCCTTACGCCTTTGGCGCAAGCACTGGACTGAATATAGCAAACCATTCAGTATGTGTCTCTCGGCATCGTCATTGCAATAAACCCATCTGAGCAAGAACATAGGAAACGCACGGTACGGTCAAGCATGTCTGACAAATTTTACGAAGTTTCAGCGCTCACAAAACATTTCATATTTTTCGCTTCATCTCTTTACGCAGATTATCGGCAGGCTCGCTTCAAAGTATTCACAGGGCATTGTCACGCTGTTATCTAGACGTGCGTCATCTTAATTGATTTGACGGGGCGCTTTGCGCGGTTCGGTTATCTTTGTTCAGTCTGTCAAAGAACGGGGCGTGGGAACATGCGCCAAGGCCATGCGCAGTGAATGCGTTTGTAGTACAGAAAACAACCCTCTGCACTGCCTCGCCGAAGCTTCCAGCACAACAGGGAAAGCACTGATGTATGGAGGTATTTTCCCGACATTTCTTTCGCATAAAGAACACGGAATCGTTTGCATGGCCTTCCGAATGTCAGCACGTAATCCTCTGTGTTCGGCGAATGGAAATATACCCCGTTCACATGCTCTCTAGACTAAGCCTAACGTGAACCAATGCTGACACATCAACGTAGGTCAGCCCGTTTCAAGAAGTGATGTGTAGCAAATTAATGCTAGGCACAATCATAAAAGTTGTGCCAGTAATAATGTAACGTTTTGCCAAACGAGTTCAAATGCAGTAGCTTTACATGGATGTCAGGAATGGCAATATGTGTCAGCGTCACGTGGTTATAGGATGTCACGTGGTGGTGGCTGTCAATAAAAGTGTCGGTCGTTGAAACCGAAGAAAGCTCTAATATCATGAAGACAACAAACTCAAGGAAATGTCGCTGTTTATTCGACAGGTGGTGCTGTACCCCATTCCTCGCTGTGATTTGATTGTATGAGCGAGACGGTGAAAACCAATGCATTATCGTTCCCCGAAAGGTCAGCAGTGCATAGTTTCAGGGCAGAGCGTTTGCGGACTAGACTTGACCATGAAACAAGCCATTTTGTCATAGCGAGAGAGCGGGAGCAGAGTTGATTTTGAGGCACTGTAAGTGTGGTCTATAGAAGTTGGTAGTGCGGTCCATAGAAGTTGGCAATGCGGTCCATAGAAGTTGGTAGGCCGGTCCATAGAAGTTGGTAGTGCGGTCCATAGAAGTTGGTAGTGTGGTCGACGTAGAAGCATGTGTGTTCTACATTTTCCATATCGCCACAGTGAAGATATCTTGGAGAGCCAACTTATGGTCGTCGGTAACGCCACCGTAAAAGTCACGTTTGAGTCGCCCTGACGAGAGATATTTCGTGGCATCCTAAAGGCGAGCGTTGGCATCAACTCTAGCAGGCCAATGTGGACACTCCATGTGGACAGAATGTCGGCAAGGGGTGACACTAATCGTCAACTTAAATACATACCAGAAAGTCAGGCAACTAATAAAAGTAAGAAACAGTCGGGAAGCAGTATCGGTAACTAGAAATCCTAGTAAGAATATATTGAAGTACAGAATAGAAAAATATCCGTAGTATCAATAGTCAAGAGGTCATCGAAATACAAGGAGGCCTAAATTATCGGGAACAGTTCGGAGGAACCGTAAGAATTTGTCACAATGTAAAACTACTTAAATTTACGCTAAACTGCACAGTAATAGCACAGTAATAGCAGTAGTAGCACAGTAATTGAACTGTAATTACTCCAAAATTGTAAATAAGAGGAGCCAGACACATTGCTCGAAGCACTCAGAGATAACAGTGAAAAGACATTGTACTAATGTAGTAGCATTATTGTACTAGTAGAAATATTGTTTTGGGGTGACAGGAAGTAGCCTGTAGTATGATGAACGGGTGCCATCCCTTGACCGGTGCTTCGACAACGGCACCCTTTCAACAACGTTCATCACGGTTGTGCGAGGAACCGGAAAGGACCCCGGAGAACACGTCCCCAGCAAAAAGGTCCCTTCAAATGTGCGTCCCACCGAGTTATACTGTCCTGTCCTGGTCAATTACTGTTAGAGTGCAAAGTTTCATGTCATTTTTATTGCTGACATGGCCTTGTACTGGTCGAGGCAGGTGGAAATCATTAGAAGAGTTGTGTAGAATCAGCGTGAAATCAGCATGGAAAGGGGTGAATGAATTGTGGACACTACTATATGATCAGACACTGTACACTAAAGTCTCTCAATTGGGTCCCAATCCAATTTTATTTATCATTTTTTTAATTCTTTTTATTTTTTATTTTTCTTTATCTTTTTTTATTTTTTGGGGGGAATAGCAAGCCGACACCCTGTCTGGCTGACCTTTCCCTCGTTCCTCTCCTTTGTTTGTTTGTTATCATTAAACATATCCCCCCCCCCCAATCCAATCTTAACAAATATGAACAGATATGAAGAAGATACTACAGAAAAGTATTTAAAATACGCTGCTAAATACTGAGCGCAAAATGTATTTAAAATACAGAAAAGAAGGTCAGAAATGAAAGTATTTAGAGTAGAGTATCAAATACTACGAAAAGTATTTAAGATACTCAAAGAATAAACAGCCACAGAAGTGTCAAAATATGCCTGCAAATTAGACATATGCTTTATTTGCAGGCGGTAATAGCTGCATTTCAAAGTGCTCATCCGGCGGCCATCCTCTCTTCCTTTGAGAAACGTTTCCTGAGAGCCCAGTTTAAGGTCAGAGCACACGTGGTGTTTCAAGTCAAATGCTAACAGCGTGGACTTCCTTTGAAGCGGCCTGGAAAGGTAAACTGCTGTCAGGTGCGGCAAAAAAAATAAGAAATAATAAACAGAATGCCCATCTGGTTACTCGACAAAACGGAAAGAGTAATTGAGTACTGAGTACTAAATGCTGAAAAAAGTAGCTTAATTACAATACAAATGCTTATCACGAAGCGTACTCAGCAAGATGCTAAGATACCAACAAAAGTATTTAACATGGAGTATTTAGATTAGTATGTTATCCGACATCGTAGAACGTGAAAAAAAAAACAATGTGCAAGTTTCCGACGATAATGATTCACAAGTAAAGAGAAAACGGTTGAGAGCATTAAACAGTTTAATTTACGAACAACAAGACTTTCGTGCAGTAGGCTGCACTTCTTCAGGTTACCTGAAGTCAACCTGAACCAGGTCAACCTGAAGAAGTGCAGCCTACTGCACGAAAGTCTTTTTTTTTCGTAAATTAAACTGTTTAATGCTCTCAACCGTTTTCTCTTTACTTATGTTATCCGAGTAAAATACTGAACACGAACTAACACAACTGTATAAGGTGTGTACAGTGGCGGATCATTAAAGGTCTCTTGAAAGTACAGTGCGTCCGTCCTGTGTCGTCCCTATTGTTTTTAGCATTGTTTTAGCGATTTTATCACGTGTGACCAACGGGTCCAAATTGGTACTTTATTCAAAGATGACCTTTATTCCGCAGGTGGACAGGAAGGGGACCTCCGAAATTTGGGCTCAGAAAACTGCTCTACCTCTTTTCTATTTTCAGTGAAAAAAAAAAGAAAAGAGAGAGACGGATGCTCCTATTGAGGTCAAATAACCACGCATAGTGAGTGATGCCCTTAATTCTGCAGGTGGACTGGTACAGGAAGGACTTCCGCAATGTAGCCTCTGAAAGCAACAATCGTCTCTGAAGTGTCACTCAAAAAATAAAATGCTCCTATTAAGCTGTAATTAGGAACACAGTACTCCGGAAAGGCCCCGTTTATTCTGCAGGTGGACTGGGGCAAGAAAAAGGACATCAGAAATTAAGCCACAGAAAACACCAAGAGAAGTGTTACCCCGTTTGATGTTCAGTCAAAAAATAAAATACTCCAATTGAGCTTTTACCTCAAGCTCCTCTTTATGCCTCAGGTGGACTGGGACAAGGAGGACCCCAGAAATTTAGCCTCTGGAAACACTAAGAGGGGGGGGGGGCTTACACTCTGTTCCATATTCAATAAAGCAAAGAAATGAAACGCTAAAAAAATGAAACGCTAATAAGTACTCAGCTGAAAAAACGCACATATACTTAGTTCTTTATTTTGCAAGTCAGATTTCAGATTCAGATTTTATTTATGCACAATAAACAATGTATACACAAAATACCAACTGGATTGCGAGGAAAGATTGCAAGTAGAATGTGAGAGTAAGAACGACCGCCGAAATTTGGTCTTATCTGTTATGACACTTCGAGCAACGGTATAAAACTTCCTATAGGCTGCTCACAGCAAGCACACACACACTCAGAAAAAAGTACAATTTATTTCGCAGGTCGCATGGGACTGGAAGAACGACCATCGAAATTTCGCCTCACAGAACACCAATAGGCCAGTTTTATACCTGTTTTAACACTTTGAGAAAAGAAATACAAGTGCTTACATCGCTTACAGTCAGCACACAATCACTAGAAGGTACCCCTTATTTCACAGGTTGCATGAAGAAGGACCTTCGAAATTTGGTCCAGCGAAGACCAATAGGTCATTTTTATACCTGTTTTAACACTTCGACAAAAGAAATACAAGTGCTTACGTTGCTTACAGTCAGCACACAATCACTAGAAGGTACCCCTTATTTCACAGGTTGCATGAAGAAGGACCTTCGAAATTTGGCCCCAGAGAACACCAATAGGTCAGTTTTATACCTGTTTTAACACTTCGAGAAAAGAAATACAAGTGCTTACGTTGCTTACAGTCAGCGCACAATCACTAGAAGGTACCCCTTATTTCACAGGTTGCATGAAGAAGGACCTTCGAAATTTGGCCCCAGAGAACACCAATAGGTCAGTTTTATACCTGTTTTAACACTTCGAGAAAAGAAATACAAGTGCTTACGTTGCTTACAGCCAGCACACAATCACTAGAAGGTACCCCTTATTTCACAGGTTGCATGAAGAAGGACCTTCGAAATTTGGCCCCAGAGAACACCAATAGGTCAGTTTTATACCTGTTTTAACACTTCGAGAAAAGAAATACAAGTGCTTACGTTGCTTACAGTCAGCACACAATCACTAGAAGGTACCCCTTATTTCACAGGTTGCATGAAGAAGGACCTTCGAAATTTGGCCCCAGAGAACACCAATAGGTCAGTTTTATACCTGTTTTAACACTTCGAGAAAAGAAATACAAGTGCTTACGTTGCTTACAGTCAGCACACAATCACTAGAAGGTACCCCTTATTTCACAGGTTGCATGAAAAAGGACCTTCGTAATTTGGCCCCAGAGAACACCAATAGGTCAGTTTTATACCTGTTTTAACACTTCGAGAAAAGAAATACAAGTGCTTACGTTGCTTACAGTCAGCACACAATCACTAGAAGGTACCCCTTATTTCACAGGTTGCATGAAGAAGGACCTTCGAAATTTGGCCCCAGAGAACACCAATAGGTCAGTTTTATACCTGTTTTAACACTTCGAGAAAAGAAATACAAGTGCTTACGTTGCTTACAGTCAGCACACAATCACTAGAAGGTACCCCTTATTTCACAGGTTGCATGAAGAAGGACCTTCGAAATTTGGCCCCAGAGAACACCAATAGGTCAGTTTTATACCTGTTTTAACACTTCGAGAAAAGAAATACAAGTGCTTACGTTGCTTACAGTCAGCGCACAATCACTAGAAGGTACCCCTTATTTCACAGGTTGCATGAAGAAGGACCTTCGAAATTTGGCCCCAGAGAACACCAATAGGTCAGTTTTATACCTGTTTTAACACTTCGAGAAAAGAAATACAAGTGCTTACGTTGCTTACAGCCAGCACACAATCACTAGAAGGTACCCCTTATTTCACAGGTTGCATGAAGGAGGACCTTCGAAATTTGGCCCCAGAGAACACCAATAGGTCAGTTTTATACCTGTTTTAACACTTCGAGAAAAGAAATACAAGTGCTTACGTTGCTTACAGTCAGCACACAATCACTAGAAGGTACCCCTTATTTCACAGGTTGCATGAAGAAGGACCTTCGAAATTTGGCCCCAGAGAACACCAATAGGTCAGTTTTATACCTGTTTTAACACTTCGAGAAAAGAAATACAAGTGCTTACGTTGCTTACAGTCAGCACACAATCACTGGAAGGTACCCCTTATTTCACAGGTTGCATGAAAAAGGACCTTCGTAATTTGGCCCCAGAGAACACCAATAGGTCAGTTTTATACCTGTTTTAACACTTCGAGAAAAGAAATACAAGTGCTTACGTTGCTTACAGTCAGCACACAATCACTAGAAGGTACCCCTTATTTCACAGGTTGCATGAAGAAGGACCTTCGAAATTTGGCCCCAGAGAACACCAATAGGTCAGTTTTATACCTGTTTTAACACTTCGAGAAAAGAAATACAAGTGCTTAAGTTGCTTACAGTCAGCACACAATCACTAGAAGGTACCCCTTATTTCACAGGTTGCATGAAGAAGGACCTTCGAAATTTGGCCCCAGAGAACACCAATAGGTCAGTTTTATACCTGTTTTAACACTTCGAGAAAAGAAATACAAGTGCTTACGTTGCTTACAGTCAGCACACAATCACTAGAAGGTACCCCTTATTTCACAGGTTGCATGAAGAAGGACCTTCAAAATTTGGCCCCAGATAACACATATAGGTCAGTTTTATACCTGTTTTAACACTTCGAGAAAAGAAATACAAGTGCTTACGTTGCTTACAGTCAGCACACAATCACTAGAAGGTACCCCTTATTTCACAGGTTGCATGAAGAAGGACCTTCGAAATTTGGCCCCAGAGAACACTAATAGGTCAGTTTTATACCTGTTTTAACACTTCGAGAAAAGAAATACAAGTGCTTACGTTGCTTACAGTCAGCACACAATCACTAGAAGGTACCCCTTATTTCACAGGTTGCATGAAGAAGGACCTTCGAAATTTGGCCCCAGAGAACACCAATAGGTCAGTTTTATACCTGTTTTAACACTTCGAGAAAAGAAATACAAGTGCTTACGTTGCTTACAGTCAGCACACAATCACTAGAAGGTACCCCTTATTTCACAGGTTACATGAAGAAGGACCTTCAAAATTTGGCCCCAGAGAACACCAATTGGTCAGTTTTATACCTGTTTTAACACTTCGAGAAAAGAAATACAAGTGCTTACGTTGTTTACAGTCAGCGCACAATCACTAGAAGGTACCCCTTATTTCACAGGTTGCATGAAGAAGGACCTTCGAAATTTGGCCCCAGAGAACACCAATAGGTCAGTTTTATACCTGTTTTAACACTTCGAGAAAAGAAATACAAGTGCTTACGTTGCTTACAGTCAGCACACAATCACTAGAAGGTACCCCTTATTTCACAGGTTGCATGAAGAAGGACCTTCGAAATTTGGCCCCAGAGAACACCAATAGGTCAGTTTTATACCTGTTTTAACACTTCGAGAAAAGAAATACAAGTGCTTACGTTGCTTACAGTCAGCACACAATCACTAGAAGGTACCCCTTATTTCACAGGTTGCATGAAGAAGGACCTTCGAAATTTGGCCCCAGAGAACACCAATAGGTCAGTTTTATACCTGTTTTAACACTTCGAGAAAAGAAATACAAGTGCTTACGTTGCTTACAGTCAGCACACAATCACTAGAAGGTACCCCTTATTTCTCAGGTTGCATGAAGAAGGACCTTCGAAATTTGGCCCCAGAGAACACCAATAGGTCAGTTTTATACCTGTTTTAACACTTCGAGAAAAGAAATACAAGTGCTTACGTTGCTTACAGTCAGCACACAATCACTAGAAGGTACCCCTTATTTCACAGGTTGCATGAAAAAGGACCTTCGTAATTTGGCCCCAGAGAACACCAATAGGTCAGTTTTATACCTGTTTTAACACTTCGAGAAAAGAAATACAAGTGCTTACGTTGCTTACAGTCAGCACACAATCACTAGAAGGTACCCCTTATTTCACAGGTTGCATGAAGAAGGACCTTCGAAATTTGGCCCCAGAGAACACCAATAGGTCAGTTTTATACCTGTTTTAACACTTCGAGAAAAGAAATACAAGTGCTTACGTTGCTTACAGTCAGCACACAATCACTAGAAGGTACCCCTTATTTCACAGGTTGCATGAAGAAGGACCTTCGAAATTTGGCCCCAGAGAACACCAATAGGTCAGTTTTATACCTGTTTTAACACTTCGAGAAAAGAAATACAAGTGCTTACGTTGCTTACAGTCAGCACACAATCACTAGAAGGTACCCCTTATTTCTCAGGTTGCATGAAGAAGGACCTTCGAAATTTGGCCCCAGAGAACACCAATAGGTCAGTTTTATACCTGTTTTAACACTTCGAGAAAAGAAATACAAGTGCTTACGTTGCTTACAGTCAGCACACAATCACTAGAAGGTACCCCTTATTTCACAGGTTGCATGAAGAAGGACCTTCGTAATTTGGCCCCAGAGAACACCAATAGGTCAGTTTTATACCTGTTTTAACACTTCGAGAAAAGAAATACAAGTGCTTACGTTGCTTACAGTCAGCACACAATCACTAGAAGGTACCCCTTATTTCACAGGTTGCATGAAAAAGGACCTTCGTAATTTGGCCCCAGAGAACACCAATAGGTCAGTTTTATACCTGTTTTAACACTTCGAGAAAAGAAATACAAGTGCTTACGTTGCTTACAGTCAGCACACAATCACTAGAAGGTACCCCTTATTTCACAGGTTGCATGAAGAAGGACCTTCGAAATTTGGCCCCAGAGAACACCAATAGGTCTGTTTTATACCTGTTTTAACACTTAGAGAAAAGAAATACAAGTGCTTACGTTGCTTACAGTCAGCACACAATCACTAGAAGGTACCCCTTATTTCACAGGTTGCATGAAGAAGGACCTTCGAAATTTGGCCCCAGAGAACACCAATAGGTCAGATTTATACCTGTTTTAACACTTCGAGAAAAGAAATACAAGTGCTTACGTTGCTTACAGTCAGCACACAATCACTAGAAGGTACCCCTTATTTCACAGGTTGCATGAAGAAGGACCTTCGAAATTTGGCCCCAGAGAACACCAATAGGTCAGTTTTATACCTGTTTTAACACTTCGAGAAAAGAAATACAAGTGCTTACGTTGCTTACAGTCAGCACACAATCACTAGAAGGTACCCCTTATTTCACAGGTTGCATGAAGAAGGACCTTCGAAATTTGGCCCCAGAGAACACCAATAGGTCAGATTTATACCTGTTTTAACACTTCGAGAAAAGAAATACAAGTGCTTACGTTGCTTACAGTCAGCACACAATCACTAGAAGGTACCCCTTATTTCACAGGTTGCATGAAGAAGGACCTTCGAAATTTGGCCCCAGAGAACACCAATAGGTCAGATTTATACCTGTTTTAACACTTCGAGAAAAGAAATACAAGTGCTTACGTTGCTTACAGTCAGCACACAATCACTAGAAGGTACCCCTTATTTCACAGGTTGCATGAAGAAGGACCTTCGAAATTTGGCCCCAGAGAACACCAATAGGTCAGTTTTATACCTGTTTTAACACTTCGAGAAAAGAAATACAAGTGCTTACGTTGCTTACAGTCAGCACACAATCACTAGAAGGTACCCCTTATTTCACAGGTTGCATGAAGAAGGACCTTCGAAATTTGGCCCCAGAGAACACCAATAGGTCAGGTTTATACCTGTTTTAACACTTCGAGAAAAGAAATACAAGTGCTTACGTTGCTTACAGTCAGCACAAAATCACTAGAAGGTACCCCTTATTTCACAGGTTGCATGAAGAAGGACCTTCGAAATTTGGCCCCAGAGAACACCAATAGGTCAGTTTTATACCTGTTTTAACACTTCGAGAAAAGAAATACAAGTGCTTACGTTGCTTACAGTCAGCACACAATCACTAGAAGGTACCCCTTATTTCACAGGTTACATGAAGAAGGACCTTCGAAATTTGGCCCCAGAGAACACCAATAGGTCAGTTTTATACCTGTTTAATACTTCGAGAAAAGAAATACAAGTGCTTACGTTGCTTACAGTCAGCACACAATCACTAGAAGGTACCCCTTATTTCACAGGTTGCATGAAGAAGGACCTTCGAAATTTGGCCCCAGAGAACACCAATAGGTCAGTTTTATACCTATTTTAACACTTCGAGAAAAGAAATACAAGTGCTTACGTTGCTTACAGTCAGCACACAATCACTTGAAGGTACTCCTTCTTTTGCAGGTAGCATGAAGAAGGACCTTCGAAATTTGGCCCCAGAGAACACCAATAGGTCAGTTGTATACCTGTTTTAACACTTTGAGAAAAGAAATACAAGTGCTTACATTGCTTGCAGTCAGCACACAATCACTAGAAGGTACTCCTTATTTTGCAGGTAGCATGAAGACGGACCTTCGAAATTTGGCCCCAGAGAACACTAATAGGTCAGTCTTGCTTGTTATGACACTTTTAGCAAAGAAATAAATGAGCCTATAAGCTGTCCACAGCAAGCACACATACTCAGAAAAAAGCACCCTTTAGCTCGCAGGTCGCATGGGACTCTAAGAACGACCATCGAAATTTGGCCTGAGAGAACACCAATAGGTCAGTTTTATACCTGTTTTAACACTTCGAGAAAAGAAGTACAAGTGCTTACATTGCTTACAGTCAGCACACAATCACTAGAAGGTACTCCTTATTTTGCAGGTAGCATGAAGAAGGACCTTCGAAATTTGGCTCCAGAGAACACCAATAGGTCAGTTTTATACCTGTTTTAACACTTCGAGAAAAGAAATACAAGTGCTTACATTGCTTACAGTCAGCACACAATCACAAGAAGGTACTCCTTATTTCGTAGGTAGCATGAAGAAGGACCTTCGAAATTTGGCCCCAGAGAACACCAATAGGTCAGAGTTATACCTGTTTTAACACTTCGAGAAAAGAAATACAAGTGCTTACATTGCTTACAGTAAGCACACAATCACTAGAAGGTACTCCTTCTTTTGCAGGTAGCATGAAGAAGGACCTTCGAAATTTGGCCCAAGAGAACACTAATAGGTCAGTCTTGCTTGTTATGACACTTTTAGCAAAGAAATAAATGAGCCTATAAGCTGCCCACAGCAAGCACACACACTCAGAAAAAGGTACCCTTTAGCTCACAGGTCGCATGGGACTCTAAGAACGACCATCGAAATTTGGCCTGAGAGAACACCATTAGGTCAGTTTTACCTGTTTTAACACTTTGAGGAAAGAAATTCAAATGCTTACATTGCTTACAGTCAGCACAGAATCACTAGAAGGTACTCCTTATTTTATAGGTAGCATGAAGAAGGACCTTCGAAATTTGGCCCCAGAAAACACCAATAAGATCAGTCTTGCCTGTTATGACACTTTCACCAGAGAAATAAATGTGCCTATAAGATGCTCACAACAAGCACAACACTCTGAAAAAGGTACCCTTTATCTCGTAGATCGCATGGGACCGGAAGAATGACCATCGAAATTCGGCCTCAGAGAACACCATTAGGTCAGTTTTACCTGTTTCAACACTTTGAGAACAGAATACAAGTGCTTACATTGCTTGCAGTAAGCACACAATGAGTAGATGGTACTCCTTATTTCACAGGTGCCGTGAGACTAGAAGAAGGACCTTCGAAATTTGGCCTCAGATCCCACCAAAAGGTCAGTCTTGCATGTCTTAACACTTTGAGCAAAGAAATAAAGGTGCTTTCAGTAAACACATTCAGTAGAAGGTACTCCTTATTTAGAAGGTAGAATGGGACTGGAAGACGAACCTTCAAAAATTGGCCTCAGAGAACACCAATAGGTATGTCATATCTGTTCAAAGCAGCCTTGGGTCGTAAGTTCCAAGTAAGATATCGAGTTACTTTTCGCAGTAGCTAGTTACTTTTCTAGAAAAGTAACCTCTAACTGTAATGAGATAGCGCTTGTAATTAAAGTAACTCCAAAATGTACTCAAGTTACTCAGGTACGGTAATACTTAGCGTGGACGATGCCAGTTCCCTGGCGTCGTCCTGCCGAGGCTTCAACTATATTGCCGTTTTTCCTAACCGGAACCCTAACCACGAATTTTAAGATACCGCGTAATCCCCCTCCGCATAATAGTGTGCAGTTCATGGTCTAAGAACATTCTTTGTGTATTTCTCTTCATGTTCCAGAGCCGTCACCATCCATAGTTTGGGAAACACTGACCCACCGTGCCGTTAAGGCTCGGGAAAGTATCAGTCTAAAAGTGGCTAGGCCCGTACAAATGAAAAAAAAAAAAAAAAGATTTTGAGGGTTGTATTTATTCGATTTTTTTCTTATAAGGTAACTGTAAAGCAACCAAGTTAGTTAACGTGATAACTGTAGCTGTAACTATTTAGCTTTCAAAAGCAGTTAACTGTAACTCAGTTTCTACTTTGCTGGCTAACATTGCTTACATTGGTGCTGATTTTAGTTATATTTACTGAGTTACATTTTGTAGTAGCTTACCCATGACTCAAGTGAGTTTTAAGTGTCTAGATAGAGTTGTAATCATGCATATATACTCAATATGGGGTTTTCTTTATTTTGCAGGTGGGAATGAAGGGAACGAAGGATCTTTGCAGCACAGGGTGAAACTACAGGTTTGTGTAATAAAGGAGGAGAGGGGAGGGAGTTATAATGCTTGCTCCTTTCCTTCCCCCTTTCATTCTATTGGTTAGAGGTTCAGTTGTTCAGAAGCGTGTGTGTGTGCACATGTTTGATTCTGTGAATAAATCTCTGGGTGGACACTTTGCAGTTGTGTTGTTGCTCTCTCTCATCCTTCACAATGCGTGCCCCATACAAAGCACCCCATTTCAGCACTGGTGAAGGACCTTGGAAATTTGGCATCCTAAAATGCCAAGAGCTCTATATTGCTCCATATAGTGCGCTCTATGTTGCAGGAGGAACGGCGCACGCAGCACTACAAAGACAGGCCATTACAAACTTCGTTGGTCCGTAATGTTCTCTAGTGCTGAATATAATTTATTCATAACACCGCGATGCTAAGGAGACGTTCAGAACATGGAATTCAGAATGCTGGAAAGGTAAGCATCTCTTGCCTTGATGGCGCTAAAACTATTCTTGAAAAGTTCGTCCCCGTAAACAAAGTACCAGAAGGGAGAGAAGGATCTCACCTCCCTCCCCCATACGACATTTTAGACTTTCCGTAACCTGAAGATCTTCCTCAAACCCATTAAGTGAAATGGACTCGTCCTGCAGGGAGGTAAAGGACACCCCCATTGGTCGAGTCCATTAATCAGCTGAGTAAAATAAGCACAAGTGGCAGTCCTCGAACCCAAAATCATGAAATTTCTGTGCAAAGCGCAGCGCCCCCTAGCGGGAACGTCCGGAACTAATTCAAGGCCACGTTTGAGGTCAAACAAGGTTAAGCAAGGTCGATCAAGGTCAAACAAGGTCAATCAAGGTCAAACGGGATTAAAAATTTTGGGCCATTTTTCGCCAAAATGTTCCGAGCTTGAAGGTCGTTTTAGAGGTCAAGTAGAGGTCAAATAGAGGTCATCCGCGGTCGTTCAAGGTCAATCAAGGTGACTTCTAGGAAATGGACTCGTCCGGGGAGGGAAAGGCCACCCCTCGGACGAGTTCATTAATGGACTCGTCGGAGGGGTGGCCTTTCCCTCCCCGGACGAGTCCATTAATGGACTCGTCCGAGGTAGGAACCTGCTTCCGGAGGAGTCTATTTTCCAACGTTTGCTTTGCAGGGCTGTGCGCCCCATTTGGTACAACGAGGCGCTGCAGTTTCGTAAGGGTAAACATTACGAAATTTAATTACGGGACACATCAGATGTTTAGAAAGTGCGGTTGGACCTTACGAGCACTGCTTAATATTGAATTCTGTAAGTCATCTACGATTAGACAGCTTACCTTTGCTCGGTTACCAAACATTCTGCAAGTTTCCGTCAAAACCATGCTTTATATGGCCTGGATTAATTTTATTAAACATTGAATCAAAGAGACAAAGTTTAATCGCATATTAAATGCAACTGAATAACGAAAGAATTGACACCCAAGGGAGTCTTCCGCGGTGAAGTTCTTGAAGTACCACCATCCCGTCCTTTTTGGGAATGTTTACAGCGACCGAATTTCGGTAGTCGTCGTTCATCTCGAATTCCATCTGCAGAATAAAGAGCACGTTTTACTGAGCATTTTTGCTTATTTTCAGCTGAATAGGATCATTTTTATTATTTAACTGAACATGGAAAATGTAAGGAGAGTTTTCTGAGGCCAAATTTTGGGCGGGCGTTTTTTCTCTCCTATTCTACCAGAGGAATAAACACCACCTTTTACTGAGTATGTACGATTAGTTTAGAGCTCAATAGGAGCATCTTTATTATTTCACTGAATATCGAATGGAAGGTCTGGGTGTTTTCTCCGCCTAAATTTCAGCGGTTGTTTTTCCTGTACCATTCTACCTGGAAAGCAGGGAGCCCCTTTTACCAAATTTGTGTGCTTAGTTTCAGCTCAATATGAGCATTTCTTTATTCCATCGAACACGTGAAAGAAGGCAGGACTAACCTTGGAGTTTTCTGACGTCCAATTTAGGCGGTCGTTGTCCCTTTCGTTCCACCTGCAGAATAAAGAGCTGGATATGTGTGCTTAGTTTCAACTAAATAGGAGACTCTATTATTTCACTGAACATGGAAAAGAAGGTAGGACTAACCTTGGAGTTTTCTGACGTCCATTTTATGCGGTCGCTGTCCCTCTCGTTCCACCTGGAGGATAAAGAGCTGAATATGTGTGTTTAGTTTCAGCTAAATAGGATAATCTTTATTATTTCACTGAACATGGAAAAGAAGGTAGGACTAACATTGGAGTTTTCTGACGTCCAATTTCGGCGAAGGAACACCTTTTACTGAATATGTGTGTCTAATTTCTCCCCAGTAGAAGCACTTGTATGAAGAAGATTAGACTAACCTCTTGCTTTCCTGGGGCTTCGAAGGCTCTTCTTCCAGGCCCAACCCACCTGCAATACAAGTAGCTTCTTTTACTGCTTGTGTCTGTATAATTTCAGCTCAATAGGAGCTTTTCTAGAAAGCAGGTCAGACTAACGTTTTGGTCTCGTAAGGCTTCGAAGGCTCTTCTTAGAGGCTCAACACTACTGCAACACAAGGAACATCTTTCAATGATTAACTCGGTTTAATTTCAGCTGAATAGAAGCATTTCTATAAAGCATTTTTACAAAGACGGTCAGAATAACCTCTTGGATCCCTAAGGCTTCGAAGGCTATTCTTCCAGGTCCAATACACCTGCAACATAAGAATCACTTTTTACTGAATGTGTTGAATTTCAGTTCGACAGAAGGATTTTTATTAGGGATGTGCCAACCGAATACGCGAATCCTCGAATACTAGGCAAGGATTCGAGATTCCGGGATCCGAATCTCAGTGCCCAAAATGGCCAATCGAATCTTTCGAACCTACCAGCCACGTTTGTTTGTTTCCCTTTAAAATCAGCGCCTCCGGAATCCGCCGAAAGCCTGATTTGTCGGCCATTGTTCTGGCTTTTGATTGTTTTAGTTTTGTGGAAACAATTCACACTCGAGAATTATGTATTTCCTGTAGTCGACGAGCAACCTGTGAAATAAATTACACTTAACCAGAAATATATGGTATATTTCTGTCCTGAAAGCGAACTATTATTTTTGTTTTTCATTATACACATCTATTATATTCTGCTTCAAAACGCTTTTCACTATAAGTGTCTTTTTCTCTGGGTTTTTAAACTCTTTTTAAGGAAGGATTCGAAAGATTCGAGGATTCCCAGAACCTTCCTTAGATTCGGATTCGGAAAATTATGGATTCGTCCCATCTCTAATTTTTATTTCTGCAGTGAAAATGGAAAAGAAGATAAGGCAACCTCTTTGCTTCCTGGACCATATTTCGAAGGCTGTTCTTCCAGGCCCAAACCACCCGCAATATAAGGAGCATCCTTCACTGAATATGTGTATTTGTTTCAAGCTTAATACAAGCATTTTTAGAAAGATCAGACTAACCTCTTGGTTTCCTGAGGCTTCGAAGGCTCTTCTTCCAGGCCCAACCCACCTGCATTATAAAGGGCATTTTTTACTGAATATGTGTATTTGTTTCCAGCTTAATAGAAGCATTTTTAGAAAGATAAGGCTAACCTCTTGGTTTCCTGAGGCTTCGAAGGCTCTTCTTCCAGGCCCAATCCACCCACAATATAAGGAGCATCCTTTACTGAATATGTGTATTTATTTCCTGCTTCATAGAAGCATTTTTAGAAAGATCAGACTAACCTCTTGGTTTCCTAAGGCTACGCAGGCTCTTCTTCCAGGCCCAATCCACCTGCAATATAAGGAGCATCCTTTACTGAATATGTGTATTTATTTCCTGCTTCATAGAAGCATTTTTAGAAAGATCAGACAAACCTCTTGGTTTCCTGAGGCTTCGAAGGCTCTTCTTCCAGGCCCAACCCACCTGCATTATAAGGAGCATCCTTTACTGAATATGTGTATTTATTTCCTGCTTCATAGAAGCATTTTTAGAAAGATCAGACTAACCTCTTGGTTTCCTAAGGCTACGCAGGCTCTTCTTCCAGGCCCAATCCACCTGCAATATAAGGAGCATCCTTTACTGAATATGTGTATTTATTTCCTGCTTCATAGAAGCATTTTTAGAAAGATCAGACTAACCTCTTGGTTTCCTGAGGCTACGCAGGCTCTTCTTCCAGGCCCAACCCACCTGCATTATAAGGAGCATCCTTTACTGAATATGTGTATTTGTTTCCAGCTTAATAGAAGCATTTTTAGAAAGATCAGACTAACCTCTTGGTTTCCTGAGGCTTCGAAGGCTCTTCTTCCAGGCCCAACCCACCTGCATTATAAAGAGCATCCTTTACTGAATATGTGTATTTGTTTCCAGCTTAATAGAAGCATTTTTAGAAAGATCAGGCTAACCTCTTGGTTTCCTGAGGCTTCGAAGGCTCTTCTTCCAGGCCCAATCCACCCACAATATAAGGAGCATCCTTTACTGAATATGTGTATTTATTTCCTGCTTCATAGAAGCATTTTTAGAAAGATCAGACTAACCTCTTGGTTTCCTAAGGCTACGCAGGCTCTTCTTCCAGGCCCAATCCACCTGCAATATAAGGAGCATCCTTTACTGAATATGTGTATTTATTTCCTGCTTCATAGAAGCATTTTTAGAAAGATCAGACTAACCTCTTGGTTTCCTGAGGCTTCGAAGGCTCTTCTTCCAGGCCCAATCCACCTGCAATATAAGAAGCATCCTTTACTGAATATGTGTATTTATTTCCTGCTTAATAGAAGCATTTTTAGAAAGATCAGACTAACCTCTTGGTTTCCTGAGGCTTCGAAGGCTCTTCTTCCAGGCCCAACCCACCTGCAATATAAGGAGCATCCTTTACTGAATATGTGTATTTATTTCCTGCTTAATAGAAGCATTTTTAGAAAGATCAGACTAACCTCTTGGTTTCCTGAGGCTACGCAGGCTCTTCTTCCAGGCCCAATCCACCTGCAATATAAGGAGCATCCCTTACTGAATATGTGTATTTATTTCCCGCTTCATAGAAGCATTTTTAGAAAGATCAGACTAACCTCTTGGTTTCCTAAGGCTTCGAAGGCTCTTCTTCCAGGCCCAATCCACCCACAATATAACAAGCATCCTTAACTGAATATGTGTATTTATTTCCTGCTTCATAGAAGCATTTTTAGAAAAATCAGACTAACCTCTTGGTTTCCTGAGGCTTCGAAGGCTCTTCTTCCACGCCCAACCCACCTGCAATATAAGGAGCATCCTTTACTGAATATGTGTATTTATTTCTTGCTTAATAGAAGCATTTTTAGAAAGATCAGACTAACCTCTTGGTTTCCTGAGGCTTCGAAGGCTCTCCTTTCAGGCCCAACCCACCTGCAATATAAGGAGCATCCTTTACTGAATATGTGTATTTATTTCCTGCTTAATAGAAGCATTTTTAGAAAGATCAGACTAACCTCTTGGTTTCCTAAGGCTACGCAGGCTCTTCTTTCAGGCCCAATCCACCTGCAATATAAGGAGCATCCTTTACTGAATATGTGTATTTATTTCCAGTTTCATAGAAGCATTTTTAGAAAGATCAGACTAACCTCTTGGTTTCCTAAGGCTTCGAAGGCTCTTCTTCCAGGCCCAATCCACCCACAATATAAGGAGCATCCTTTACTGAATATGTGTATTTGTTTCCAGCTTAATAGAAGCATTTTTAGAAAGATCAGACTAACCTCTTGGTTTCCTGAGGCTTCGAAGGCTCTTCTTCCAGGCCCGATCCACCCACAATATAAGGAACATCGTTTACTGAATATGTGTATTTGTTTTCAGCTTAATAGAAGCATTTTTAGAAAGATCAGACTAAGCTCTTGGTTTCCTGAGGCTTCGAAGGCTCTTGTTCCAGGCCCAACCCACCTGCAATATAAGGAGCATATATATATTTTACTGAGTATATGTGTTTAGTTTCAGCTCAATAGGAACAGTTTCATTTCTGTACTGAAAATGGAAAAGAAGGTACCCCTTCGTTTCCTGAGGCAATACTTCAAAGGCGCTTCTTCAAGGCCCAATCTGCCTGCAATACAAGGGGCATGTTTTACAGAATTTCAGGTCAATTTTGATAAAGAAGGTCAGACGAACCTCTTTGTGCTTCCTGGAGACATATTTCGAAAGCCTTTCTTCCAGTACAATCGGACCTGCAATATAAGGAGCAATTTCTACTGAGTATGTGTGTTTACTTTCAGCTCAATTAGAGCATTTTTATTTCTGCACTGAAAATGGAAAAGAAGGTACCTATTGATTTCCTGAGGCAATACTTCAAAGGCGCTTCTTCAAGGCCCGGTCTACCTCCAATAAGGGGGCATCTTTTAGAGAATTTCAGCTCAATTTTTATAATGAAGCTCAGACGAACCTGTTTGTGCTTCCTGGGGACGTATTTCGAAAGCCTTTCTTCCAGTACCATCTGACCTGCAATATAAGGAGCATTTTCTACTGAGTATGTGTGTTTAGTTTCAGCTCAATTAGAGTATTTTTATTTCTGCACTGAAGATGGAAAAGAAGGTACTACTTGCGACATGGTTGTCTGAAATCAGCACCCCGTGGTTTATCGCATCTCAAACCTGGAGGTGTTGCATGATCATTTATTTCGAATAAGAAACACGAGCAGCATATGGTCCACCTTCACATGCAACATTGCAACAACATTTTCGACGGCAATCAAGGAAATATTGGTTGCAGTACTACTGACAGGCGATTTCAGATAACTGTGCCGCGAGCAGTACCTCTTGATTTCCTGAGGCCATACTTTTGAGGCCCTTCTTCAAGGCTCAACCCACCTGCAATACAAAGAACATCTTTTACTGAATATGTGTGTTTAATTTCAGCTCAATAGAAGCATTTTTTATAAAAAAGGTCATACTAATCTATTTCTGCTTCCTGGGGACATATATCGAAAGCTTTTCTTCCAGTACCATCTGACCTGCAATATAAGGAGCACTTTCTACTGAGTATGTGTGTTTAGTTTCAGCTCAGTATGGGTATTTTTATTTCTGCACTGAAAATGAAAAAGAAGGCACCTCTTGATTTCCTGAGGCCATACTTTGGAGGCCCTTCTTCAAGGTCCAACCCACCTGCGATACAAGGAACATCTTTTACTGAATATGTTTGTGTAATATCAGTTCAACAGAATCATTTTTACAAAGAAGGTCATACTGACCTGTTAGTGCTTCCTGGGGACATATTTCGAAAGCCTTTCTTCCAGTAACATCCCACTTGCAATATAAGGAACACCTTCTACTGAGTATGTGTGGTTAATTTCACCTCAGTAGGATCATTTTTATTTCATATTTTTATTTCTCAGAAAGGTCAATCTTTTGTACAATTTTACCTGCAAAATGAAGAGTATGTGTACTTTGTATTATCATAGTCTCACTACTCTCTTTTTTTTACTTTTTATTCCGACTTAAAGAAGGAACTATCAGACAGCTTTCTAGCCAGGCGTGAAAAGAAAAAAATCGATAGTTATATCTCACATGCATGTGATACAATGGTGATGAACATCGTTGAAAGGGTACTGTTGTCTGAGCACCGGTCAAGGGGTTTGCTGGTACACGTTGATCTTAAAATTATGTTTTATGAATTATTTGTAAAAGCTAGGCTTTCGGCATCCATCATTTGATGCCCGAAAGGGCCGTTGACGTGTAATATATAATACTACCCAAGGCTACTTTCTGTCAGTCCCAATAAAATAATTCTAACTGTTACTAGATCAGTGCTATGTCTTTTGACTGTTGTCTCTGAGTACTTCGACAATCTGTCTCGCTCGTTTTGTTTACTGTTTTGCCATTCATGGACTTTGGAGTGTGATAACGCCTGCTGAACTGTTCCCGATATTTTTTGAACATTTCAATGACCCTTTGGCAACTGGTACTGCGGGTACTTTTTCCTATTTTGTATTTCGATATATCCGTACTAGTATTTCTTCTTCAAGAGTCTTTTGTTTACAGATACTGCTTCCGAATTGTGTCTGACGTATTAGTTGCGGGACTTTCTGATATGTATTCCATTCTTCGACGATTAGTGTCACCTGTGGCTTACACTCTCTCCACATCTACGCTTGCAAGAGTTGATCCAGCGCTCGCTTTGCGGAAGCCACGAAATACCTACAGCCTGCGACGAGTTGGCTCTCCAAGATATCGTCACCGGGGCGATCTGGAAAATGTAGAACACATATGCTTCTCCATCACCCACATACCAGGTTTTCTCGACCACACTCAAAATCAATATACTCCCGCCCTCTCCCTATGAAAAAAATTGCTTATTTCATGGTCAAATCTAGCCCGCAAACTGTCTGCCCTGAAAGTAACTACATGTTTATTTCGAGAAGATGAATGGGGAGTTTCATCGCCTGCATTGCACCAAAGTATGCATTGCTAACCTTTTGGAAAACGTGATACATTGGTATAGTCATCGCCTGGCTGATCAGTCAAATCACAACGAGGAATGGGGTAGAGTACCACATGTCGAATAAACGGCGTCATTTCCTTGAGTTTGATGTCTTCATGATATTAGTGCTTTCTCCGGTTTCAGTGACCGACACATTTATTGACAGCCACCACCACGTGACATCCTATAACCACGTGACGCTGTGACACACATTGCCATTCCTGTCATCCATGGAAACCTACTGCGTTTGAACGCGTTTGTCACAATGTTACATTATTATTGGTACAGCCTTTATGACTGTGCCTAGCATTTGTTTGGTACACATTACTTCCTGAAATGGGCTGACCTACGTTGATGTGCCAGCATTGGTCCACGTTAGGCTTAGTCTAGAGAGCATGTGAACAGGACATATTTCCATTCGCTGAACACGGACGATTACGTGCTGACGTTTGGAAGGCCATTCGAACAATTCTGTGTTCTTCATGCGAAAGAAATGGCGGGAAAATACCTCCAAACATCAGTGCTTTCCCTGTTGTGGTGGAAAGTTCGGCGAGGCACTGCAGAGGGTTGTTTTCTGTACTACAAACACATTCACTGCGCATGCCTTGGCGCATGTTCCCACATCCCGTTCTTTGCCAGACTGAAAAGAGATAACCGAATCGCGCCAAAAGGCCCCGTCAAATCAATTAAGATCACGCACGTCTAGATAACAGCATGACAATGGCCTGTGAAAACTTTGAAGCGAACCTGCTGATAATCTGCGTAAAGAGATGAAGCGAAAAGTATGAAATTATTTGTGAGCGCTGAAACTTTGTAAAATATGTCAAACATGCTTGGCCATACCGTGCGTTTCTTATGTTTTTGCTCAGATGGGTTTATTGCAATGACGATGCCAAGAGACATATACTGAATGGTTCTCTATATTCAGTCTAGTGCCGGCGCCAGAGGCGTAAGGACTTATAAGGGAATGAGCAGGCAATAGCCCGGTAGAAGGTTAAGTATACACGCGCAGTATAGTTAAGTATTAACTGCTGCTATGCGGTTACATGCAATAATAGAACACTGCTTCAGAAATTACACTGGACCCATACATGGCGCCGTAGGACTTTACGAATGCACCAAATTACCGGCGCCCTTAGAATCAGTGTGAGCGAACGGGTTACTAAGAGATCCAGTGTTTTACAGAGACAAAAATAGAACGGAAGAAAACGAAGTGGAATGACAAATGGCTATACTTTGTCTTGTTAGCCCATCAACGTAATTGTAGAAGTTGTATCAGTAGCAGCCATTATGTGAACGCCAACAGAAATTCACGGCACAGCCACCATCTTCTGAATAAGAATCTTAAGAATCTTATAGACTTATCGCGACTTATCAAGACTTATCACAGACTTATTCATCACGAGGGTGATATAGCAGTATATTACCGAATATTCTTTATAGACATTACCACATTACCAAAATTATCTTTGGTGGAAGTGGTTCGTCTTTACCACTGAGGGTAAAGACTGCTGACTCTATACTCTCTTTACGAATATGGGTTTTTGTGCTAAGCAGTATGCTGAGCTTACTCTTCCGTTTGTGTTTGTATATAATTTTTACATTATGATATCATGAAATGTACGTAATCAGTCTCTCTCTCACTTTGTCACTGCTGTGGCATGAAGAGTGGGACTGGGGCACGTAGAGCTACATAACCTAGCTTTTTTCCCCCACTGTCCCGTACTTTTTTGTTGTTGTTGTCGAATGTTATTTGACATAAAATTAAAACAAAAATATTATGTATGGTTTGCATCGCGTCGAAATCTGACGCTCCATGTTTGGGCAACTCACGAGGGAAGGGGCGGTACTGCAAAGCGAGCCGTGCGGGCAAAATGGCACGTGCATTTATTCTGGAAAACCAAAATATTTAGAACTATCTTTCGTTAGATAAGACGGGTGGCGATAGCAAGGTGTTATCGCCGATGGTGGTCTCACACGTGCTGTTTCCCTCTTTACTGCGAGGGAACCTGAAGCTTATATAACCCGCAGCGCTACCAAGGCAGACAGGAGAGCCATCCTGGAGGCTAGCGCAAGCAACATCAACGGACGGGTTCCTTCGGCATACGGCAGATTACGGCAGTGGTCTACTAGAGGAAACTACGATGTAAGCGAATAGTTATGCTGTTTGTTGCTGGTTAACCTGAATGTTCTTTGAGGCCGGCTTGTCCAGGGGACATGAGCCGATAGTTGGTAGCGGTTTTCTCCAGTGTTCTCATCTTTGTGTTCTCCCCTTAGCGTTTTGTTTATTTGCTGTTTCCCGCCATTTCTTATCAGTCATGCCTGCCAAGAGGAATTCCAGCTCCCTCGACAGTGCCGTCAACGAACCTGCGGCACAGGGCCTGCTACAGCAGCTGTCTTCCACTCTGTATGCTTCCCCAAATAGCTCGGCAGCACATCCAGTCCTCGGACACCCGCTGCGCAGGAAGTTGACGGTAACGACGCTTTCCAGCCACCCGTGGTCGGAAGACTTCATAGACTGGGAACGGCCATCAAAGTCACCGAAGATATCTTCCTGCGTAGGGTGCTGTCCGCCGATACAGACTGCCTTTCCGGTGATATTTTGCACTTGCCAAACCTTCGAAAAGGTGTAGTGATAGCAAGGAGTTATCGCTTAAAGCCCCCCCCCCCCCCCCCCCAATCTTAAACATAGTGTCGCTTTTCTACTGCGAGGGAACCTGAAGCGTGTCCATCAGTAGCGCTACGGGCGCGGAAAAAAACATCTTGACGAGTGTTGCTGCAGAGGACATATTACGACGCACTGGTTTTCTACAGGGAACTGTGACGTATCCAAATAAACATGCTGCTGTTCGTTACCCTGAGGTTGCTTGTCTTCTCTGGGACTTGTTTGTCACTAGATCCAGTGCGCCTGGTTTGGATTGCCTCCTCTGCTAACCTCTTAATATTTTCTGAGGTCATGTTTCGAGAGCTGTTCCATTCCAGCTGCAAAATATTGAGTACATTCTACTGAAGCTGAGAACTTCTCTTCGTGTTAAAACATGTACGACTGACATGTGTTGTTCTCTGTGGGAAAATTTCAAGTCCTCCTTCCATGCTGCCAGCGAAATAAATGAGTACCCTCTGAGTGTGTGTGTACGCTTCTTGTTAGATGTGATGTGGGCAGGCATTGCGGGGTTGTCCCATCTACACTATAAATCTAGTAAAAGGTAATTTCTACCTTCTATTTGAAAAGTTTCCCTGTAACCTATGGGCATGACAAACTTCACACAAATCCATAAATAGAGGTTGCCGTCTCCTACCCGCCACACAGACGTAAAAGTTAGAGGCAGGTAGCCATGCCTGCACAAATTAAGACTCCTGCATCGCTTCATAGACACTAAACAAATGGTGCAGAAGGCAAAACGGTCTTTTGCTACAGCATACGCAATTCATCTAGAGGCATCCAGTGGCGAAAAACTACTGATCACTACATGCACAAATGAAAACTGCAATTGGAAAATATTTTATTGGCAAACCTTGCACTATAGCAGAGGCACGAAGACGTCGCAGTACGAAGACTTCAGCTGTGGTGGACCACATTCACGGTGCATTCGACTGATCGTCTCCATACTCGGAGGCGGAGCGGCCCAGACCACATCTCACTTAGGCTCCGGGCCGGAGGAATCGCGCAGAAGCCGAACGAGGCAGGTTGGAGCGGAGATGGAATGTAAACTCACGTGACTTCCGGTGTTTCCCTGGTTGTAGTACTGATATGTACTACTAGTAAAATACTAAACATGGCGCAACAGACACACCACTCAGCGGAAGCTGGCGCATTCGCATGACCGGAACTCCTCCAGATTTCGCAACCACTCCGACGGCGTTGGGGAGAGCAATCTGGAGCGCTCCGAGCTGGAGGAAAGAGCTCCGAATGAACCAATAGAATGCAGTGAATATGCAGGTTCGACCAATTGAAAATGAAGCGTCGCTGCAGGGTGCTCTAGAGCGATCGGAGCCAACCAGTCGAAGGTACCATTAGATTCAGCGAGATACACTCTTTACAGTCCTCACGTTGTAGCAACTTCATCTCAGTACTCGGGAAACGTTCCTATTTCATTCCCGATAGCTGAGAATGACACGTCAGCCACTATGGTAAATCAGAGGCACATGAAGAAGTTAAACACGAGGATTACAATGGATTAAGCGAAGATCGCTGGATCGGGGTATAGTAGTTTTGTGTAGTTTGGGCAGTAGAAGATTGTTTGCAAACGGCCAGTCGTCTAGTAGCAGCCTAGGGACCCTCGCTGCGTGTATAGATATAATACCCGTGACACAGAGGGAGGCTAGAACTCCTTTGACTGTGAACACACGACAATGGCGATCTCGCAATAATGTATCCTTTAGCGCACTCCAAAATTGCTCCAATGCCTCAGCGATAGGGGCATATAGACTGCACCGTTGCGTTTCTGTCCACGCAGGGCACCTAAATTTCTTCTGGTAACTTTATTACAGCCCACGTATCCCTTTCTTGCCACTGTACACTGGGCTTTTTTGGGCGCGAGATTACTGAAGATTGAGTTTATTGCCACTCGAAAAAAGATATGACAAGGAAGATTGGAAAACTATTTTAACGACTGATAAAAGTGTTGAACATAGGTATCTTCTAATCATCGGCGGATGCTGTTATCGAGGCTACGCCTTTCTGTTCGCAAAGGAGATATAGTCGATCTCCTTTTTCGAAAAGGCCCGTTATCTAAAAGGATGATCTCCGTTATCATGTGCTCCAATGTGCACAAACGCCGTTCGGGTAGGTGTGCTGCTCTGGAAAGGCCTTTAGAGTGCCCGTGTGTCTGTGAAGTAAAACGTGTAGCAGAAGTGAGTGCTTGTCTGTGTCAGTTCGTTCTTGTCTCTCTCTCCACTCTACCGAGGGTTTGCATAACCTACGTCACACATCAGTACCGTTGCTCGGCGTACACTGACCCGTCTCATTTCTGCACGGCTGATCATTTCCAGGCTGGAGCTTATGAGGAACATCCACATTCGTGGAATGTTATTGATGACGACATTAGGTCACTTGAGCTCCATTGTCATTGGGAGTGTTGGTTCCAGACAGACTTGTACACGTTACTAAAAATGAAAGTAATTGCTTTCCGTTTCAAAAAGAAGGCTGAGTCACCACCAATTAGGGAACAAGTATTCCTGAGAGCCTTGCAGATTCTGAACGATGGTGACGGCGTCACTTCAGAAAGTGCATTTGGTGCTGCTGTAGTGGATGCCATGCACTGCTTACCAGCCATGCTTACTGGCTGCTACTGCTACAACTTCTGCAGTTACCTTTCCCGGGATAACAGTCTAGAAGTAGCAAATGTAATATGAGGCACGGATCTTGTAAGGGTAGCATACTGTAAATGTTCTTACGTCCATTTGTCTTTATACTATTTGTCTTCCTCCGTTCTATTTTTGTCTCTGTAAAACATCGGATCTCTTAGCAACCCGCTCGCCCGCCTTTTTCTTTCTTTTCGGAATAGCAAGCCGGCTCTTTGCCTGGCTAACCTTTCCTTTCTTTTTTTTCTTAATAAACATATCCCCCCCCCCCCGCTCGCCCATACTGATTCTTCTAAGGGCGCCGATAATTTTGTGCACTCGTAGTCCTACGTCGCCGTGTGTGGGTCCAGTGTAATTTTTAAAGCCGCGTTCTATTATTGCATCAAGCCAGATAGCAGCAGTTACAGCCCCGCGTGTACAGTCCCGGTCAACCTTAACAACAACACTAGAAAACATCGTTCTCACGCGCAGCATCGTTCTCTCTCTTGCGCACTGGGGGAATGTTAAGTGAACAAACTCCATGTCTTAAACTAACAGTTCATTTTGTTCATTTAAGATTTCCTCATAGCGCCAAGGGTTGCTGTAATCGCGCTCGGGAACGAGACCCTTTTTCCAATGTTATTATTAAGGTTGACCGGAGCTGTACTTACCTTCTTCTAGGCTATTGCACGCTTATTCCCTTATAAGTCCTTACGCCTTTGACGCAGGCACTGGACTGAACAGGGAAAGCCAATTATGAAAGATGGAAGTCACTGAGGCAGCTGTAGGACTCGAACCCACATCTTCTGGATTACGGTTCAGGGCTCTACCAATTGAGCTCAGCTAACACACTTCTCCAGCGACTTCCAAGGGCGGGACAAACCAACCACTCTCTCTCACTCATTCCCCTTTCACTCTCACATTTTTCTCACTCATACACACATTCATACGACGGGATCGACACAAACGGCATCTGTTGAACACTAGGCGACTGATGTTCTGAGGCTCACCTTCCCCCCCCCCCCCATGAGTTCCATCTTTCATCGTTAATTTCTTAGGCACTTGACGCTTTGTACGTATTTGTCCGTTCATCTGTTCCAGCCTCAGAACATCAATTGTCTCATGGAAAACTATTCAGTATGTGTCTCTTGGCACCGTCATTGCAATAAACCCATCTGAGCAAAAACATTGGAACCGCACGGTATGGCCAAGCATGTTTGACAAATTTTACAAAGTTTCACGGCTCACAAATCATTTCATCTTTTTCGCTCCACCTGTTTACGCAGATTATCGGTAGGTTCGCTTCAAAGTATTCACAGGGCATTGTCACGCTGTTATCTAGACGTGCGTGATCTTCATTGATTTGACGGGGCGCTTTGCGCGGTTCGGTTATCTTTGTTCAGTCTGTCAAAGAACGGGGCGTGGGAACATGCGCCAAGGCCATGCGCAGTGAATGTGTTTGTAGTACAGAAAACAACCCTCTGCACTGCCTCGCTGAACCTTCCAGCACAACAGGGAAAGCACTGATGTTTGGAGGTATTTTCCCGCCATTTCTTTCCCATAAATAACACAGAATCGTTTGCATGCCCTTCCGAACGTCAGCACGTAATCCTCTGTGTTTGGCGAATGGAAATATACCCTGTTCACATGCTCTCTAGACTAAGCCTAACGTGAACCAATGCTGACACATCAACGTAGGTCAGCCCGTTTCAGGAAGTGATGTGTAGCAAATTAATGCTAGGCACAATCATAAAAGTTGTGCCAGTAATAATGTAACATTTTGCCGAACGAGTTCAAATGCAGTAGCTTTACATGGATGTCAGGAATGGCAATATGTGTCAGCGTCACGTGGTTATAGGATGTCACGTGGTGGTGGCTGTCAATAAAAGTGTCGGTCGTTGAAACCGAAGAAAGCTCTAATATCATGAAGACAACAAACTCAAGGAAATGTCGCTGTTTATTCGACAGGTGGTGCTGTACCCCATTCCTCGCTGTGATTTGATTGTATGAGCGAGACGGTGAAAACCAATGCATTATCGTTCCCCGAAAGGTCAGCAGTGCATAGTTTCAGGGCAGAGCGTTTGCGGACTAGACTTGACCATGAAACAAGCCATTTTGTCATAGCGAGAGAGCGGGAGCAGAGTTGATTTTGAGGCACTGTAAGTGTGGTCTATAGAAGTTGGTAGTGCGGTCCATAGAAGTTGGCAATGCGGTCCATAGAAGTTGGTAGGCCGGTCCATAGAAGTTGGTAGTGCGGTCCATAGAAGTTGGTAGTGTGGTCGACGTAGAAGCATGTGTGTTCTACATTTTCCATATCGCCACAGTGAAGATATCTTGGAGAGCCAACTTATGGTCGTCGGTAACGCCACCGTAAAAGTCACGTTTGAGTCGCCCTGACGAGAGATATTTCGTGGCATCCTAAAGGCGAGCGTTGGCATCAACTCTAGCAGGCCAATGTGGACACTCCATGTGGACAGAATGTCGGCAAGGGGTGACACTAATCGTCAACTTAAATACATACCAGAAAGTCAGGCAACTAATAAAAGTAAGAAACAGTCGGGAAGCAGTATCGGTAACTAGAAATCCTAGTAAGAATATATTGAAGTACAGAATAGAAAAATATCCGTAGTATCAATAGTCAAGAGGTCATCGAAATACAAGGAGGCCTAAATTATCGGGAACAGTTCGGAGGAACCGTAAGAATTTGTCACAATGTAAAACTACTTAAATTTACGCTAAACTGCACAGTAATAGCACAGTAATAGCAGTAGTAGCACAGTAATTGAACTGTAATTACTCCAAAATTGTAAATAAGAGGAGCCAGACACATTGCTCGAAGCACTCAGAGATAACAGTGAAAAGACATTGTACTAATGTAGTAGCATTATTGTACTAGTAGAAATATTGTTTTGGGGTGACAGGAAGTAGCCTGTAGTATGATGAACGGGTGCCATCCCTTGACCGGTGCTTCGACAACGGCACCCTTTCAACAACGTTCATCACGGTTGTGCGAGGAACCGGAAAGGACCCCGGAGAACACGTCCCCAGCAAAAAGGTCCCTTCAAATGTGCGTCCCACCGAGTTATACTGTCCTGTCCTGGTCAATTACTGTTAGAGTGCAAAGTTTCATGTCATTTTTATTGCTGACATGGCCTTGTACTGGTCGAGGCAGGTGGAAATCATTAGAAGAGTTGTGTAGAATCAGCGTGAAATCAGCATGGAAAGGGGTGAATGAATTGTGGACACTACTATATGATCAGACACTGTACACTAAAGTCTCTCAATTGGGTCCCAATCCAATTTTATTTATCATTTTTTTAATTCTTTTTATTTTTTATTTTTCTTTATCTTTTTTTATTTTTTGGGGGGAATAGCAAGCCGACACCCTGTCTGGCTGACCTTTCCCTCGTTCCTCTCCTTTGTTTGTTTGTTATCATT